>NW_004567137.1:3416394-3478602 GCF_000260355.1 Condylura cristata
GAGGATGTGGAGAAAAAGGAACTCTCCTGCATTGCTGGTGGGAATGCAAACTAGGACAATCACTCTGAAAACTGTTTGGAGGTTCCTCAAACTGCTAAACATGGAGCTTCCCTACGACCCAGCAATCCCACTCCTAGGTATCTACCCAAAAGACACAAAAACACTGATTCAAAAAGATATCTAAACCCCCATGTTTATTGCTGCTTTATTTACAATTGGAAAGACATGGAAACAAAAGTTGTGATACATATACACAATGGAATATTATTCAGCAACCAAAATAAATAAATAAATAAAGACATCCCTTTGCAGCAACATGGATGGAGCCGGAGAAGATCATGCTTAGTAAAATAAGCCAGAAAGAAAAGGGAAATTACTGGATGGTTTCACTCATAGCAGGAATATAACGGACCAGGCGAGATAATAATAATAATAATGAACAGCTATATACAAGAGACATTTTATGGGATGGGGTGGGGAATGGGATCAAAAACAGTGGGGGGAGGGAAATGAACTGTACTATGGTGATGTGGTGATGGCATATGGGTGATTTTGTGATGCAAAGCCCAAGGGGATTACAACTGAGATGGAAAAATGCACAAAATGATGTAAAATAAACTTAAAAAATATTACCCTGGACTACATTTTAATCCTCTCGTGGAAAAAAATATACCATTAACAGCTGCCATTGGAACTATTTTTTCCTGAAGGAGAGTTTTTATTACTTAAAAGTATTTGTAAGCTACCCAAATGTACCCACATGACAATTATTTATTTTGTAAGTGTAACAATTTTTAAAATCATTGTTTTTAATGTTGCACAAATGATAATGTGAATTTCTAAGAACATCCCCCAACACACACACACACACACACTCACACTCACACTCACACACTCATACCTCAGTTACTCTTTGTACCCTCATGAGGGAGATAATGATGAAGTGAAATATTCAAATTATTAAAAAAAAATTACTCAAGTCACAATAGTACTTTTGTGAATAACCTGGTTTATGGAATCTTCATGATATTTTAAAGCAGCACTGTTTTGTTTTCTTAAGTGCAAGGTTCACTTACTGTTTTTGCACATTGCAAATTGGTACCATACTCATGAAAGCAGGATCAATAACATCATAAAAATAAACTGTAAGAGACATTCAGACTAATTCTTTCTGTCCTCAAGCAATTGAGTTGATTGAATATTTGTGTTTTGACACTGGCGTAATTTCTGTGGTTTGATTCCAAATGATGTTACTTAAATAACTGAAAGGAAGTGGAGTCTTCTTTGTCCATCCAGGTAGACATTCATGCATATCTGTAAAGTAGTAAACAAGAAGCAGACAACAGTCTTGGAAAAATCACAGGTGTGTGTGTGGGGGGTTGGGAGTGGATACCATCTGTTAAAAGTGAGAGTGAGGTGTGTTGTTCTGGAAGCAGAGAGGCAGGCTGAATCTGCAGAGATTACAATTCTTGGAATGTTAAAGATAAAGCATAAAGCTGAAAGTGTGAAAAATACTGCAGCATTAAAAAAAAAAGTACTTTTACCCATCCATAGCTGAATTCCTGTAATTTTCTTCTTTACTCCAATTTAGTACACACTACGCATGTATGTGGTAAATGGATGGTTAGAAGTAGGTTACAGACTGTAATATGAAAATCTTGGATTTTTCACTACTGTTTTCAGTACATTTATTGAAATGTCTCACATACACTGACATGTTAGTCTGTTTGTACTTCACCTTTACTTTAGATATTTCGTTCTGCAAAAGACAAAGATGTGCATTAAGAAAAATCCAATGAATATTTACAGTAATCCAAGGGAGTCCCACACAGAAATGGACTTACTTGGTTTCTGGACACTCTTTCTTCTTATTATTAAAGGTAGTTAAAAAAATTGCTATAAATTGACTTATTTTACCAAATATACAGAGTAGCCAGTGGCTATAGCCAAACACAAAACTGTTCACAATTCAATACTAAAAGGTCATTTAAATGAGAACCTAAAAGAGTTTACTCTAAAAAGATTTATTTTTGGTTTTTATAATCAGCTCTTCTTTGTTGATTGTAACCTTTTGTGATTCAATATTTATAAATTAGAGAGCACATACTAATAGGAAAACACTAAATAAGAAATAAAATCATTTGGAAAAATCATTTCCTCTTTTCTCTGAAGTTACTGCTACCATCCCATGTAGATATACAACAGTGTCTTGCAAAGCTTCAGACATGTGGACTTTCTACCTGGAACCATATTCATGCTATTTAAGAACTTATAGTTGAGACTGACCTCAGAAAACTCGGTTCTTGACCTTGGGAGTGGGAAGCAGAAGACATTACCTGTGAATTTACACTTTTTCAGGATTCACATACCCTACAGTGGGCCTAGCCATGGCAGACGTTTTCTCTTACATTTATTGCTGATTCTTCAGGAAACAAATCCAGGCCTGGATTAATGGGGGCCAGGATCCTCTGTGGACAAAGCAGCAGAAGATTGTTAATGTTGGCAACACAAAAATGAAATTGAAAATAAAGAAGTGTCCCTTCAACACCTGAAGGGGGGGGGGCGGAACCCTGTATGTTCAGAACACAAACAATGATGTGACCCAACATTACCGGCATTGAAATGAAAAAAAAGTTTCCATGATAGAAACATGGACATGAGAATCACCCAAATAATTTCAAGTACTTGTGACCTCCGGGTCTTTCCTTGAGGATTTCAGTTCTACAAAATTCCATGACAAATGAATGAGATGTTGGCTAGGAAAGGCCCAACATATACCAAAGTGTCATCAGTAAATTCTTGATTATAAGCAACCATTAAAATTGAACTTCATCCAATGAACTTTGGGTGGCGTGGAGGGCACTGACCTGGCCTTCCAGCTCCTGCGGTCTCACCTGTTAGCTCTGGGCTCCTGGTCTGCTCTTAGTGGCCCACCTGCTTCATTTTCCAGTTAAATGAAACGCTGAAGCTCAATAAGGTTGTTGACATCCCTTCCTTCATGCTTCTCTGATTCTTTCACCTTTTCTGGATGTGGATCCTTGATGTGAGAGACCCCCGCAGCGTGTATAAGGATGTATGTATTAGTATATAAAGTCCTATTGCGGAATGTCAGACGGGAGATGGTCTCACTGCATTGTATGTCTAAAAGCAGATGATCGATGCCTCCTCTAGGCCAGGAACTGTGCGAACTACTGAAGATGGAGCAAAATAGAAGAGCCAGGCTCCCTTTCCTATGGAGTGTGCTTGCTGGTAAGGGAACAGGTGACAGGCCCTGTTCCTGGGGGAAATGTCATGATGGCCATGCAGCTGCCCATATGTAGTGACTGTTCACAGGCACCGGGAGTCCACTTGGGGCTGTTCAATGTGCTTTCTGCAGTCGTTCAGTCACATAGTAGCTCACCAGGATGACTGCCATTCTAGTCTTCATTTTGTAGTTGGCAAATCTGAAGTGTAGAGTTGAATCGGCAGCCATAGTTTCTACAGACAGGTGAGGGGACCCTAATGGCAAGGTCGCTCTGAGGGTTTGTAGATCTAATAATGTGTTACTCTGCTGCTTTTCTCCAGAAAAAGCGGAGCATGAGGATTGAAAAGTGACAGGGTGTGTTTTACGTGAGCTGTTGCGGGCCACCCCTTGGACAGGGTGCTGTTCCATGAGGACTTGAAGAAGGGATGGGGACATGCCATGCAGAGACACACTGCTGAGGAAACAGCACGTGTTCCCTGTGTTGGAGGAGAGCGGGTGACGCCTCCTCCTGGGGTCAAGGAAGCGGGTAGTTGTGAGTTCACAGAAGCTTCAGTGTGTCTGTGTGTGGGGACACTGAGTGGAAGCACAGCAACTTGGAGTTGCTTATCGTAGTTACTGGTGAAACCATGATGGTGGGTGGCCGGGACAAGGATGTTGCAGGGGCGGTGGGGCATCAGAGGATTAGCTTTTGCTGACAGGCTGAATGGACGGTGTAATAGAGAAATCAGTGAAAATGGACAGGAGGTGCCATTCATTCTGAAGGGGACACTCACAGGGAGAGGCTGACCCAGCTTACCTCCCAGGGCTCAGCGCAGCTTTGGTACCACTGTGCAATGATGCATTCTACTGCCAGTTTCTGCAGACACACTCAGAGGATGAGGGCAGTCAATCTGAGCTAAGAAACTGTGTCCCCTTTACATGCTTTATAGCTCACCCAAAGGACGACAGTATTAGACAGGAAAATGCAGTTTTAATTTGGAAGGAGATTAAATTTCATGAGTGATGTGCTGAACTTCAGGACA
Organism: Condylura cristata; assembly: GCF_000260355.1. Lineage (NCBI taxonomy): Eukaryota > Metazoa > Chordata > Mammalia > Eulipotyphla > Talpidae > Condylura > Condylura cristata. The sequence continues at coordinate 3,420,661 of NW_004567137.1, forward strand.
ACATGTAACATACAGTTTCGATCTTTGACAATGTAAGAGTAGTTTGGAGCAGGAATTCAGTGACCTGTGAAGAAGTGATTTTCCTGCACCGCTTCCCCTTGAGGTTTCACAGAATGGGCATTGTTGGAGTGATTCAGGAAGTACCAGGAAGAGGATGAAAGGATGGATGCCACTTTTCTGGGCCAGATTCTCTGTTCCTAGAACATCTCAGTGTGTTGGATCTTATTTTTAGCTCTGCAGCCTGAAACAAACAGTCAACACCTATAGAGTGCTAATTCAAACTGCTTGTTAGTGTTAGGACTGGAGGACCCTTAAATAACTTCCCTCTCCCAGGCTTTGGAACAGCTGAGATCCAAAGGGGTCATTCAGGGGCAAGAGCAGAATATCAATTTAATAATTGGAGTATGCAGTTGGAAAACAGGCTGTAGATTTGTGGTTGTGTTTGCTGACATCTTGCCTTAACCTGATACCAACCCTGTGTTCCCCCCAAAGGGATATCTTCTTAAGATGGAAGAGAACTCTCTGGAACATACCTGTTCTCGTGGCCACAAAATGGTCACTATCATATCTGCTCAGCCTTCTGTCTTTGTCTCTGACTCACCAATCAGGTGCTCCCGTTTGCCCAGGATGTGGGCAGAGTAAGATCAAGAATGTTACTAATGGGGGCCTCATCCTCCCACTAGACATGAATTGAGCAAAAACGCTCCTTCTCTTCACCTTTCTCCACTTCTTACAATATAATAAATTTCCACTGCCAATGTCTATGCTAAAGTTGGTATTTCTATGGGAAATACTGTTATGTGTGCTCCTGCCTTTATAGTTTAGGAGAAGTAGGTCTTTTACCTGCAGAGAGCATATGGAGTAATAACATGCCATCAGTATTGGTACCTCACCCTACGTGGCTGCCAAACTACTGCTTTGCCAGTTTCATAGGTTCTCAGTCCTGTCTTTTCTTTGGTTTCCCGTGCTTACCACTATCATCAGTTTATTTCAGTGAAGACTGACCAAAAGGAATTTCTGGAAAATAAGTACTTGATAATGATTTTCCCAGTACGTCTGCCAACATACCCTAGTTGAAAAAAATTGAAAAGATTCATTTGATTGCCATCTCCCAAATGCTGAGTGTTCAACTAATAATATTAAAATCATATTGACTGGAGGTGCAACATCTTACAGAATTTTCAGAATTTGATGCACTGTAAAAGAAATAACAGTTTTTTGTTTTGTTTTTAAAGATTTATTTATTCATACAGAACTGGGGTACAAGCCAGAGGTGCAGGGGTGGTGAGAGTGTTCACCAGAGACAGAGTGGAGAGCAGATCAGGCAGATGGATGAAGTACATTGCTGAGGGGAGCAACAGACAGTTCAGGAGAGGTCTGCTGTGCCATGTGGATCACATCTGGGGCCGTCTGTGGCTGGCTTGTGGTGCTGCATCCTAACTCTTTGCACCTCCAAGGAGTTTAACAGTTTTGACTATCATTAACAAGCATTTATCAGAAGCCTGCTTCATATAATGTACATTCTAAGTTCAATGGCACCAGGAGGTATCAGTGATTTTGTCCACAAGTGTTTATGTTCCATTGTGGATCGCATGTCCGTGACAGTGTATGAAACTGGAAAAGTCTTAGTTATACCCATTCTACCTGCTGAGCGAATTGCGTAGATGTTAGGGGCAGAATGTTAAGTCATGCACTAAAGGCATTTCTGACAGGTTTGGGATATTTACAAGCTGCTTCCTAGGAATTATTGATAAAGTTTGAGACTCTAAAAATGCATGTTACTGTTCAATTGCTGGGATAGATCATTATGGGCTTTTTGGTCCTAGGATATTTCAGGAAGGAGCTAGACTTAGCTGAACCTGGAAATATCCTGAGGATAGAGTTGGCAGTGCACTCCTCATCTTCTTCCTCCATTCCTTTTGTTAGTAAATAGCAGCACCATCCAGCAACCTGTGCAATCCAACCTGAGGTAGCATTCTTGCTTCTTCCTTATCTCTCACCCCAAATAGTAGTTGCATCATAAGGCCCCATTGATTACATCTATAAATGATTCTTGAATGTACCCCACTGCCTGTCTGCCTCGCACATCTCTGGTGTCAGCCTAATATCCTAACTTTCACCTCCTGCCCGGACTATCCTCATGATCATTCCCTCTGTGTTGGTTGCTTCCAGTCTATTCTTTCCATGATATAACAGAAATCAGAAATCACATGCTGTCATTCTCCTATTAAAACATCTTGACGCTTCTTTTTGCTCTTCAACAGAAAATTAACATTTCTTACCAAAATAAATAGAGCTCTGCAGGATCTAGCTTGCATACTTTTAAATTTTGTATCTCATGATAATGTAGCCACAGTGGTGTCTGGATTGCCTTAAACAAGATAATCTCTTTCCATTTGGAGCTTTCTATTTGCTCTTCGTTTGCCCAGAATGCTGTTCCTCTGGCTTTTTGTGTGTCTGAGTCCTTTTATCTTTTAGGTCTAGGTCAAGTGTAATATGCTCAGCTCCATAGATGTACTTGACAACCTTATCTAGCATGACTTCTATCATCTGTTATATAGGATAGCATTCTGTTCATTTTTTTTTTTAAAGATTTATTTGTGCATACAGAACTGGGGTACAGGCCAGAGGCTCAGGAGCGGTGAGAGGCTTCACCAGAGACAGAGTGGGGAACAGAACAGGCAGATCGACGAAGTACACTGCTGAGGGGAGCAGCGGGCGGGTCAGGAGAGGTCTGCCACACCATGCGGTCACCTCCGGGGCAGGCGGGAATTGAACTCATGCGGTAGTGGCTTTAGATTCTCAGTGCTGTGCTTTAACCCGCTGCGCCACCAGGGAGGGCCTCTGTTCATTTTTTAATAGCACATTTCAGAAATGAAAACTTCTGGTGTCATTTTGTTGTTATTGTTTACTTGTTTATAATTTGTCTCTCTCAATATACCTATAATTCTGATGGCCAGAACCTTGTCTTTTATATTTACAGTAGTATCTGCAATGAAATCTCAGCTTCTTGGTTTACTCAATAAACACTTATAAAATGGTTAAAGAATGCAACTGTATAAATAGAAGGAAAACAAAGGGGCATTCCAGGCTGGATCAGAATATGAGCAAGGAACTGGAGACAAGAGTGTAAGTAGTATTGGCAGGGTTTCCAAGGTGTAAGGAAACCTAGTAAGAATCTTCACAGAATTTTGACGTTATGGACTGGGACAAGCTTAAATGAACCAGGCTCTTCTCAGACATTCAAAAAAATCATTTTTCATTGTAAGGGGTTCTCTTCTCCAGAATAGGCTTAAGGGGCTTCACAAAGTGAGGGAAGGATGCCACGCAGGTGAGGATTTAGGACAGCTGTCTTCTCTTAGCACACACAGGCAGGCGTGAATTGTAAAGCTTCCTCCTGATTGTAGTAATTCTTTATTCTTGGGGAATTGAGGTATCTCTTTGTGGCAAGGGGAAAAGGCTACTTTACACTGTGAACATGGGGCCTGTTTAACAGCAAGGTGAGGAAATAATACTAGGGTCTTGGAGGGCCTGTGTGTATTTGACAGTGGTGACCTGGATTGGAGGTTGGAGGCTGAAGCTGGGCTCCAGTGGTGGAAAATGAGATAGTCTAAGTGATAGTAAGAGCATTTACATTCAAAGAAAGAACCAAGAGATTAGAATGGAGAGACATACTAAGTTGTAGGCCTGCTAGGATGCATCCAAGGTAGTAAAGAGAAAATGCCAGAGACCACCAAGTGCCATGCAGAGTTTGGAGGGTGGAGGTAACTGCAAAATAGTTCAGGGTGTGATTTGAACAGATCATCCAGAGCACTGTTCTGTTGGGAGTGAACCTGTTTACATCGTACAAAGTTTTCCTTCAGCTGCACTGGGATATACATTTGGAAAATAAAACTTCACTATGGGAGGACTTCCAAGATAAAGAACTCTGATCTCAGTCTCAACCATAAGTTTTTTAACTGCCTGAATATGGTTCTAGATAGAAAGGCCTCTTGTCTGAAGCTTTGTAAGACAGGATCGTGTGTCTACATGGGATAGGATTCACTTTACATTGACTTCATTACATGGGGGTAACATCAGACCTCACAGTCCCTTGGGCAGCTGCGCTCCATTGGCTGTCAATAACAATACCTGTGCTTCTGACCAGTGGGTTTCAGCAATAATCTAAGGTCCCCATGCAGCCCTCTGAAGGTTTGATCATTTATTTAAGCAATTTACAGAATTCAGGAAAATAGTTTTCTTACTAGGTTTCTGAGCTATTAATGCTGCAACCCAGGGAAGGTATGCGGGAAGGGCTGTGAAAGGTATGCAGGAAGGTGTGCACCCCTTGTGCACCTACCACACCCCCAGCCCTGACGTGTTCTCTGGCCTTGAAGCTCTCCTAACAGGGCCCCTTAGGGATTTCACAGAGCCTTGTCATGTATGTACCATCTCCTGTGAAGTCAGTTCCCAGCCCTTCTCCCTTCTTCAGAGAATAGGGGTGAGTGCTCAAGTTCCCAAGTTCCTCATCATGATTTGATCTTTCTAGCAATAAGACTGATTTCAGAACTCCAGCAAAAGTTGCGTCATTAGAACGAGAGATGCTGCTGTGATGCAGATTCTGCCAGGAAGATGCCTGGAATCAGAGCTCTCTGCTAGGATCTGGGCTGGAAAAGCAATATGCAGAGACCAATATTTACGTAATGGTATTTCTTCTTTTTTCACACTCAGCTATTTGAAAGTTACCATGTCTGATTTTGCTTTCTCTCTGGCTTATTTGGAAACCACACTGTCACATGAGTCTGGTACCCTGGTTTTGTTGTGTGTGCTGTAGGACTGCTTTTAGTGAGCTGTTTGTACTGGAGGGAAGTGGTCTCTGTTATTTGTTGCTGTGCCAGTCTCAGAACATGTGACTGTGCTGGCACGTGAATGCTGCACGTATTCAAGCTGCAGGGCAGGATTGGAGGAGACGTAGCCCAGCTGCCGGGGCTGCTGAGAGGGCAGCGACAGCATGGGGTTATGTAACACCCGCAGCGTCTGGCATCGTGCTCCCTGGAGACACCCCGTCACGTGTTATGCAATGCTCTTGGCCCTGAAATTCAATTAGGTTGCTTTGAACGATCCATGAGTCGGCATGAGATAAGCTTTTACTGCTTGACTCCGGAAAGCAAATGGGTTGACTTGCTGCATACACATTGATAAATTGCCATTGTGATTCCTACGTGCATGCTTGCATTGTGCTTGCATCATCCATCATCATGTGAGAACAGAGAAGAATTTAAGGATTATATGCCCCACGTAAATAAATTTAAAAAACCCAACCCTCACAACCAGAGAAAACATATCTTTTAAAATATATTTAGTTATGCATACAAGAACTAGGGTACAGGCCAGTGGTGCAGGGGGTGAGACACAGTGGGGAACAGAACAGGCAGATGTACTGAAATACACTGCTTATGGGAGCAGCAGGTGGGTCAGGAGAGGTCTGGTGCACCATGTGGGTCACGTCCCTGGCAGGGATCAAACTCATGCAGCAATGGCTATGGATAGCTTCATAGTGCTGAGACTTAACCTTTGCACTACCATGGAGGTCCAGTATTTTTTCTTTTAATGCAGCGATCTAGGAATGAGAATGAAGAGGTTGGTAGGGTGATCATTTAGTGGGAGGAAAAGCTTTGGATGATGCAAGCACTGTTAGATTGTGAGTTTAATTGGCCTTTTGCTATTAAGCAGATTTATATTCTTTATGAAATTGTAGATGATCAATTTGAGTAGTGGGAGCCATCAAAAATTAACCCCACATTGTTTGGCTGAGGCTTCTTCATGTATTTTCCCAAGAAGCTATTGGTCTTGGAGGAGGGAAGGAAATAATTAAAGTACAGAAATTGAGACTTGGTAGCAATTTTGAGGATTATCATCATGCCAGGGGCTTTGGGAACTACTGAGCAACAGCATCAGAATGTAAGTGTGGTTTCACACCTACTTCCATTTTCATCCAAGTTAGATTTAAGCATTCACCATTCACCCAAAAGCCCTGCCGAGAAATTGATATTCATTAGAATTGTTTGGGACTCCAACTTGAAACCAAAGTCCCTGAAATGCTGAAAGCTTCCGCTTTGTGATTGCAGCTGGGATTGTTTGCAGTTCCTTTGTGATTTTAGGTTAAGTCACCTTAAACTTAGCAAAACCAGCAACCTTGTAGTTCTCCCTCTGTTGAAAGATTTCCAGTTCCCTTTTATCCTTTGAAAATCTTAGGAAACAAATTTGATGAATGTAACCTTATATCCCGACTTAAACGAGTGTTCCCTAGCATGTAATATTAAAATATTTCATTTTAATAGAGTATCTAAATTACACGTGAGATTCAGCATGCATAGGTATTTCCCATGCATTCATTATCTGCAGTACCATTTCTCCTTTTAACCAAGAGCAGGCAGATGTGTGGGGTGGTACAGCAAGCCGTCGGGGTCACACGAGGCAGTTCCAAACTGATTGAATTCCAAAACTGATCACAGCTATTTTCATTCCATCATATTAATCATTTCCAGTGTCAGTCCATCTCTATTTATGCTGTACTTCTATATATTTTTCCTTCTGTTCATTTTTTCTGGTGTGTGTGTGAATGTATATACATATATATAGATCATCCAATGTATTCAAACCAAACTCAAAAATATAGTTCCTTCTGTTTTACTCATTCGTAAAACTTTAATAGCAAATATATCTTTTTCAAATAGGTATTAGTATTTTGTGGTATACTGAGCAGTATTTTATCATAGTCAGTAGGATATAGAGAAAATGTAGTTCACTAAATTGCATCTGCTGTCAAAGGCTTACCTCCAGGTCCTACGTTGGTGCTAGCTGGTGGAGCTTTGCTAATGAGTGAATTCAGAGTCTGTTTAATGAGTTTGTGTGATGGGACGGCTCGTTATCAGTATAACTTGCCACTTCTTCTGTACAACAGTAATGAAAGCACTAGCTCAGCCCCTGGTCTTGCCTAATAGAATGTGATTTCTTTCCTTTCCTGTTTACCTCTAGAAGAGATGATCCATGATCTATTACTGCTGGCTGGGTCTCCCTGAGCAATTTGCCTTTCTTCACTCCCCATCCTTCCCCCAATCTTTTTGCAAAATCATCTTGTTTTATACCACAGATATTTGTTCTAAAGGGGAGTGTTTGCAGCGACTAAATTAAGTCTGCGGCCTTACATGCTTCATGACTTCAGTATCCTGGCTCAGACTCTGGGTAAACTCTGAGAGGCTCCTAATGCACACAACAGACCACAGGCATTTTGCCCATTGTAAGCTAATCACAGGGTATAGACAAGTTTGCAGACATTCACTTTCTAAAAACACATCTTGATGGTTCAAAGGTGTCATAGTCCATTTACCAAGTATGTGACTGGCAGCTATGAAGGCATTTTTTAAAACTTAAATTTGAGGAGTTATATAATTGCATAAGAAAGAGAAATGCTTTTTTCCTGTGTTGCATTATGAAAGTAAACAACAATAAAGGGGCCTGTGGTCCTCTGCACCTCAGTCATGAGTGAATAAACTAAATATTAACGTCAGTTTTGGATAGCTATTGACAGTGCAGCACCTCATCATTTCTGGTGATGCAATGAAACCAGCATTCTGTAGTCTTTTTGAGAATTGACACCATTGGGACAGAAGCTACTGGGGCAGAATCTAGATCCGTAATGTACTTTTCCTCACAGTGATTCATATGACTAGATTAACATCATGATGTTTGGTTCAGGGAATATTTTATCCAAATACTCTAAATAGAAACAAAGTGTATTTCCACAGAAGACAATTCTCCCCAATTCCTGTCTTGCTTGGCTATGTTTTTTATAGGTCATACTTGGCTATAGATGATCCAAACCCTCAAACAATTGAACAAATTTTAGTAATATTACTTCAAAGTTACAAAGAAAGGTTTGCTTGGTCTGTTAGTCCTGGTTGAGCCAGAAGGCAGACAAAACCATGTTAATGTCACAGACGATTTAATATAAAGGATTGTTAACTAGGAACAAAGGAATGAAACACTAGCATGCTGATATGTCACCTCTGGGATTGGAGCAAAGGGGAGAGACTGGAATACTGAAAGTTAAAAATGTGGAGAAGGCTTTCATGGCCAGGAACAGGCTTCTGAGGCACTGGTAAAGTGCGGAAGCAGATGTTTCTTATGGAAAAGCAGTGGTGGAAAAACTAGACTGGGTTCGTGGCAGCTACTGGCAGGAACACACTGCCAGAATGGCTAGAGTGCCACCACAGAAACAGGAAGCAAAAGTGGGAAGTCAAGAGGAAGCACACAGGAAACCCATAAAGCGTGCTCGTGAGCCTTAAAAAAATTGTCTCCATTTAAAACTTTGATTATAGAATGTGGCACTTAGTACAAAAATAAACAGAATAGTTTCTCTCCAACCTTCATGCCCCTTGGATCCAGTCCCCACTTGCTCACCTACCGCCAATTAATTGCTACCAAGTGTTTCTTACATATCCTTGAGTTGTACAGGCTCTGATCTCTTGTGTTATTCATTAGACTACTATTTTTGCATGATACTCTTTTTTAAAAAATTATACCATATACTTTATTGCTGCTGTTGTTATTTATTATAATTTTTCTTTTTTACTCTTTTTACTTAGTATCTCTTGTTGATCTTGATCTTGTCCTATCAGTACTTAGAGTTTTTTCCCATATTTTTAAATCTTACCATTTCAGTGTATTCTCCCATTGTTTCCATAGTTGTTCTTTTTTATTTTCACTGATGTTCACAGGATATGATATCATCTGCAAATACTGATAGTTGCCAAATTTTCTATCTCTAAGATCATTTCTCTGCTAATTGTGCTGGCTTGTGTATTCAGCACAATGTTAAATATTAATGGTAATAGTAAACATCCCCTGTTTCTTTTGGTCTTACTGGGATTGCTTAAAATATTTCCTAGTAAGCATGGCACTGGATTTTGGGATAAGGTAAATATATTTATTTTGTAAAGGAAGAACCACTATACTAAATATATTTTTTAAAATAAATAATGTTAATTTTGTCAACTAACTATGGAATATGGCACCATACCCATATAGTCATAGGGTATGACCATATGATTTCTTTTTATACTTAATATTTTCTTAAAATTCCCTGGTGCCTAGGGCTTAAGTCTCAGCTCTGTCACCACTATACTACCTGAGTTTGATCCCTGACCAGGGCACTAACCCATACATGAACTAACCCTGCCATCTTTTTTTTTTAATAGCAGCAGACCTCTCCTGTCTCACCTGCTGTGCCCCTGAACAGTTTATCTCAATAAATCCACCTGTTCTGTGCCCCACTCTGTCTCTGGTGAATCCTCTCACCTCCTCATACTTCTGGCCTACACACATACCAGTTGTTTTATACAGACCAAAATGTTATTCCTATGTTAAAGATGTCATACTATTCCTAGTATTGAGCCTTCTTTATATCCTGGGACAGATATCACTGTGCCATGGAATTTGCAAACACATGCATTCAATGATGTTTGCTAAAAAGTTGTAGTCATTTGTTATTAACTATTTGCTAGGTTTTTATATCAGTTTTACTTTTTTCATAAGAACAACTTGGAATATGTTCTTGTTTTCTACAGTTAGAAACAGTTACAACAATTGAAATGATCTCTAGAAGTTGGTAGGACTACTTGCAAATTTCTCTGTGCTTGGTGCTCTTTTGCATGTTTACCTCTTTGATAATTTTCTCTAATTGTTCTTTGGAAATGATCCTTTTAGATTTTCTGTCTCATTTTGGCTGAACTTTGGTAAATTATGTTTTCCTAGAAAATTACTCATTTTACTTTGGCTTTTAAGAAAAAGTTTATATGAATTTAAAAATTAATGTGGTCATAGAAAATCTTATGACTATTAAATTTTTAAAAATTTCTTTGCTCATACCCCTTTAAAAGGTTTAGCCCTTTATTTTTCATTTTTTTTTATTAAATTGTCTGATGGATCTTTTTATTTTTTTCTAAAGGGAAAGATTTTAAAAATATATGTATTTTTTCCTTTCCAACTCATTATATTATACTCTTACAATTTAAAAATTTCTGTGGTTTAAATTTTTGCCATTAAAAGTACTTCAGTATAACATTTAATTTACTCTTATAGTCATCAATGCTTAAGGCTGTGGACTTTTAGCACTTCATTAGTTGAATATTCTATAGCATTTCTCACTATAAAGGATTAATTATTGCTGTTTTCTAGAAATTCTGAAATTTAGTTTGAATTCTTTCCTCTGACTCAAAGGTTATTTAAGGAGAGTTTATTTCCCAGATGGAAAGGGTCTTTTGATTGCTAATTTTAAAAATAAATTCTTAGTTTTCTGTTTGTTACCAATGTTGTATTCTTCATGTCTTCTTTATATTTAGGAAAACTTGATTATATGATATCTTTTTTAACTATTTAGTTCCTTTGTTTTTCTCCCTCAGATCTCCAGTTATGGTATGAGTCTCTTTTCAGTATCTTTTTCTCACTTTCTCTTTTGCTTTTGAAGAACGTTCTTAATATTAATTGTATTTTGTTTTTCTTACATCCTGTTCTGTCCCTTTATTTTTGTAGTGTCTGGCATAATCGAATATGTCCCTTCCAATTATTTATTCACTTTTGAAGAAATATTTTTTATAATCTCTTGAATTATAATTATTCTGGTACTTTGTTCTGCTATCTTTTTTTTCTTATAAAAATTATTTTACTATTTAAGAAAATGCTTGTTAAAAAACGTGGCTAACAGTTTCATTTTGTATGTATAATTCATGTGTATCACTTACTGATAAATCTCGCTGCAGCCTCTCCCCCTCCCCCTTCCATATCACCTGTATAGCCTTGATATATTTACACAAAAATTTTACACAACAATTACAGCCAATGTTATTCAAATATAGAGGCAAAATAATGTGTAGATTATCCTCCATGACTCCCAAAAAGTCATGGTGAAAAATAAAATAAAATATTTTATTCTTCCTTGCCTTTCATTTCACTTGAAAAGCCATTTTAGATTCCAGTTGGAACTAGTACTCGGATATTTCAGGAAAATAGTTCTCATTAATAATGGATATAATTAATAAAAATTAATAGTTTATGTAAAGATAATGGTAATAATTGTTGGTACTGGAGTATGTATATGTAGGTTCAATCTAAGGAAGTTTTTTTTTTTTTAAAGATTTATTTATGCATGTAGAACTGGGTACAGGTCAGAGGTGCAGGGGTGGTGAGAGGATTCACCAGAGACAGAGTGGGGAGCAGAACAGGCAGATCTACGAAGTACACCGCTGACCGGAGCAGCAGGCAGTTCAGGAGAGGTCTGCCACACTATGTGGGTCACCTCCGGGCCAGGAATTGAACTCATGCTCAAGTGGCTTTAGCTTCTTAGTGCTGTGCTTTAACCCGCTGTGCCACCAGGGAGGGCCCTGAGGAAGATTTTAATAAAAAATATCTCACTACTCTTTTAGGGATCTTATTGTCAGTGCAAAATATGTGAGTGAGTAGTAAGATAGAAATTATTTTGTCTGTTATGAGGTTACTTTCTACAATCTTATTTCTGTTCTACTTTTTTTACTTATTACATTTTACATCATTGTTTATTTTGAGACAATGTTTGCTCTTCCTACCACCAACACAGGTGTAATCCCCATAAAACCCCCACCACCACCACCATTCACCTGTGCACCATCACCAGAGTCCCCTGTGCTCCTCCCTCCCCACTTCTGATCTCTTTCAGAATGTCTCTGGTTTATAGTAGTTTGTTTTGTTTTGTTGGGATGTCATATTTGGTTCGCCTATATTTCTCCTATAAGTGAGACCATTTGATGTTTTACTTTTTCATTTTGACTTATTTCACTGAGCATGATTCTTTTTAGCTCCATCCATGTTGCTGCAAATGGCGTTAGCTTGTCTTTTTGATTGCTGAATAGTATTCCCTTGTGTACATATACTACATTTTCTTGATCTATTTTTTGGCATTTGGGTCATTTTCAGCTTTTACCTATTGTAAATAGTGTTGCAGTAACATAGGGTTACATATATTATTTTGAATCTGTAGTTTTGTGTCTTTAGGGATCCCCAGGAGTGGGATTGCTGGGCCAATTGCTCCATTTTTAGGAGTCTGAGGAACCTCCATACAGCATTACTACCAGCAATGTAGGAGAGTTCCTTTTTCACCACAACCTTGCCAGCATTTGTTGTTAGTTTTTTTGATATGTGCCATTCTTGCTGGTGTAAGGAGGCATTTCACTGTGGTTTTGACTTGCATTTCATGATTATAAAGGATGTTGAATATTTTTTCATATGCCTGTTGGTCATTTGCATTTCCTCTTTGGAGAAGTATCTTTTAAATTCTTCTGCCCATTTCATGACTGGATTGTTTACTTTAAATAATCCTTGGTATGCACAAGTTTCTCATTGTTTACTTTTAACTCTTGTAAGTTTTTTGTATATCTTTGTGATCAGTCCTTTATCAGTGTATTACCATCTTATTTTTAATTGATGAGGAAATACTGATTTTGTTTCTTTGAAGGCTATTTTTAGTCTGTTTTTGTAAATCCAAACAGCAGTAGGTAATTATGTTTTTCCTGAACTGATTATAATTTAAAGGCAGAGTTTAATTGACAAAACAAGAATTGCAGTTCAACTATACATTGTATCTGATTTATTTTTGATTCTTATTAGTAACCAAGCTTAAAGCAGCTAAAGATTAAAGGTGAAACTTTAAAATGATTTCTGTATTAAATACAGGTCTTGGCAACAGGCAGAAAATAAATGAACTGAAATCAGTGTTTCAGCGGTGTGACTACACTTACAGTAGCAAGTTACCAAGCTGACAGTTTTCAAATGATAGTAGCTGGTTATATAAGTCACCCAAGATGCCTTGATGTACTATTATTTCCAGACAGAGTTGGAAACAGCACATGGCAAGGCAACAGGCAGTCAGATGAAAACATAACGATTTACTTTCCAATAATTATCATCACCTCTAGCCAGGCTGGAACTTGATGGATCCAGTACAGAAGGGTCTCTTCTTTTATGGATTTATTTCAAGCCTAGAAACATCACAACTGCAGTAAATACTCCTATAAATCATCTTCTGGACTTTGTTAGAAGAAATAGCAATGATCATTTCGTTCAACAAACTGAATCAATACAAATCCCAGCCAGTATGATCCACTATTTTTAATACTTTTTTTCCATTCCCTCCCTATTTTTTCTTCTCTCTCTGAAAAAATTCAGTTAATTGGAAGCTTTTTCAAGAGAACTGATTATACGAAGGGATTTAGCTTGTATGTTGTTCTTGGCTGGTAAAATCATAAAATATAACAACCAACTTTTCCTTGGTATGCACAAGTTTCTCATTGTTCTTGGAATACAGATTTAATTGAGGGATTTACAAGTTCTTTTAGATGCTTAATCATCCTTAAGCCATCGTTGTGGAAGAGACTAATCTTTAGAGTCTCTTCAAAGTTGGCATAAATGAAAATGGATAAGCCAACAAGTTTTCTGGACACTGCTGAGTGCTAGTGAGCATTTTGAAATGGTCAGTGACGTACATGTGACCTCAAGTCAGCTGAGTCGCCTTCTGGAGTGGATCTATTCAGGAATGGCCTTAGCGAGAGGAGAGGGTGTTTGTATTTCTGTGTGTAGGGTGGAGGAGGTGTGTGCTAATGGGGATTCAGGGACAGCAGGAACTTGGATGAGGATAAGGAGTGACAGGGCCAAGATACTGAAAGAAGGCCTCTGGGACAAAGCTAGGGAAGCAGGACTTTGGCAAGGATAAAACTGTTGTTCCCAGTGCGTCTTCCTGCAGCTTCCTGGCTAGCCTGTGCTCAGGGTCAGAGTTTCTCTAGACGGAGGTGGGTGTGGACACAACGCCTTAGGAAGAGTCTGGACTCGCACTGCCCAGAATGAGACCAGGACGCGCTGTCGGGGCATCCCACAGAAGGCCCTATTGCTTCAGATGGGCTTAAAAACCTGACAGTCTAGGCCCTCCCTGGTGGCACAGCGGGTTAAAGCACTGCACTGAGAAGCTAAAGCCACTTCTGCATGAGTTCGATTCCCGCCTGCCCTGGAGGTGACCACATGGTGTGGCAGACCTCTCCTGGCCCGCCCGCTGCTCCCCTCAGCAGTGTACTTCGTCGATCTGCCTGTTCTGCTCCCCACTCTGTCTCTAGTGAAGCCTCTCACCGCTCCTGAGCCTCTGGCCTGTACCCCAGTTCTGTATGCATAAATAAATAAATAAATCTTTAAAAAAAAAAACAACAAAAAAACCCTGACAGTCTAAGGCAGATCTCCTGTGTCAGCTTACTAGTAGATGTCATGCTAGCGCAGCTCTCCCACTGCCCAGCTCTTGAGTGCCTCCTTCCTGGCTCAGGGCTTTGCAGTTCCCTCAGCTACCTGTCCCTTCTGCATCAGGATCCGGTGCAGGAGGAACAGCAGACTCAACCAGGAGCGTCCATTTGTACTCATGTTCACGTTGCTCAGTCACATGAAGCCCTGATTGCAGTGTATGGGTGATTGGTGTAGGAATGTACCAGAGAAAAGGGAGAGGTTTTGGTGAGCTTCTTGTCTGGCCTGTGACCTCTTGTAGTTGTGAATTGAGGACTTGTCTCTGACCCTCTTGTGTGGATGGTTACTTATTCACAGGGCAGGGGCAGCTGACGACATCTTCCACCATGGACTTTCATTACATTTTTTGTTTTCCAGTATGAACAGGTACACTAGTCTTTTTTCTCAAAGGGTTGAAATGTTAAGTGTCAGTGTAGAAAGTGTGCTACTGGTACAGGATAGAATAGTATAATAAAGAGGAACTTTTGCAATTTGCAACAACGCAATGATACTAAGTGAAAAAAGCAAGGAGGAGAAAGACAAATGCCAGCTGTTTCACTTACATGTGGAATATAAAGAAACAAAACAAAAGACCAGCTAAAACTAAACCAAAACAAGTCTCAGATCTGACAGCACAACAGACTCCCAAAGGGCGAGCAGGAGGGAAGCCAAACTGGGGAGGAGTCCAGTGAGTGACCTGAAATGGACAGTTGTATGTGCTTTGGTGGGGGGTGTGGTGTGGTAACATACGTTTATAGACCTGTCACCCTAAACCCCTAAAATATTCAGTGTTGTAAATCAGCCTTGCCTCAGTAAACATAATTTAGTAGTGACCAAAAATTGGCATTATAGCTATGTCATAATGAAGCTTAATTCTACTTTCAGCAGAGGTCTTTGAAAATGCAGAAAGAAAATTACTTTCACAAACTTGTGGAATCTCCCAGCTATAAATATGGTATGCTGCTTAGTACCCCCAGGTAGGAAGGGACTCTGTTTGAATGCTTTAGAGTCTAAAAAAAAAAAAATGTTGGTTCCCTTCTCTGTCCATTATGAGGTAAAAAATGTGCAAGGGATTTATTTTTTTGCTGAGGATTGAAATGAGATGAAGAGCAGATGAGACAGAATACTTCCAGAAATCTTCCAGGTGACAGAAGCTGCAAAGGCTACAATTTACGTGCCAAAGAACAGGAAGCCTGAGGAAAAAAGCATGATTGGGGCAAAGCTAGAGACTGATGAAGCCTTCAGGGGAAGGGGAAGACAGTTGCCTGAGGCTTGACGACGCCATTTGCAGCGAGTATGGACACCTGGAAACCCGTCCTGACCTCCCCACCCCCCACTGCCGCACTTGCTTGTGCATAGGTCCTGATCAGTCACTCGTGTTTCTCTTCATGTCAGCACCACTGTGCTCACAAGTGAGTGCTTTCTGCTCCTCAGAAGCCAAAGTCAGATGAAGACTTTCACCATAGAGCTCTTTTGAGAGTTTTCGAAAGCAAGAATCTGATTCTATAAATCAATGATTCTATTAAAATACTAAAATTTTTACTAGTAAATTGTAAAAATGTCTTGGAAGAGACAGAATGGATGAGAAAATATGTACCTACAAAAAATTACTGAGTGTCTGCTGGTCCCGGGGATGTACTGATGGACATCATCTGTGACACCCTCATAGAGCTTGCACATGAATGCATTAATTTCCTAATTATTCCAAGGGCATTGTCCTTAAGAATGTGTAACTGGAGGATGCAAATTCTCAGGGGTGTGTGTCTTAGAACATTGTTGTTTTTTCAAGTAAATGGCATTGAAGGTGATGGTCAAGGCAGTGTAAGGTGCACAGGTGGAGGAAATAACAGGTCTGAAAATTACTGCCTCACCGATGGAAATTCCTGTTCCAATTAGACACCAGACACTGAAGGCTGGTGGGAAGGGGTCCAGTTATCACTCAAGTAAAAAGCAGTTGGAAAAGCAGGAAGACTTGGGGGGAGGATCAATATGATCATGAGTAAGATGGGAGGAAAGTAGAAACCTGTAACAAAACTTGATCATAAATGTTTTGTTTAATAAAAGTGTTTCTCTAGGTCAAGTTCTTTTTTGTTCTTTTCTACCAAGTCCTATTCTCAATACTTTCATTGAACATTTTTGAATTTTTCAAAAACTTGTCCTTATGTTAGCTGTCAATCAAAACAAATGCACCCTTTTTAGAAGGACATGGAAAGAGCATCATGCCATTATCACCTGCTGCTAAACTAGGAGTCACGGTAGAGTGTGCTGAAGCGGCCAGTGAGTTGGGTGTCAGCATCCTGATACACCAGCAAATGTTGACTTAATTCCATTAAAATGTGCTGACTCATCTGTCTCCTCGATGAAAACCGTTTGTGTTCTTTGTCCTAAAATTGGATGTCATGTAGTGATGAGGCCAAGGGGGGCTCCAAAGAAAACAGCTGCCCTTCCAGGCGAGCTGATTATCTTTGGCGTTCTGGAGGGAATCCTGACTCGATTGCCTAAGACTGGAAGTGATCTGGGGACATGGAAAAAGCTGATGCTGTGATTTTCTCCTTCTTCCTCCTTTAACCCAGTAAAGGTGTGAACAAGTGTGTTGTCAGGCTTCAGCAAAGTGATATAGGGAATATCTTCCTCTCTCAAGGAGATTTTCCATTTTGTTCCTGAGTGAGGAACACTGTGACTTTTATGTTACATCTGGAAGATGTGTGTTCTTATTTCACAGGAAGCAGCACTGAATGGTGGGTGGAGTGACCTGGTTGTAATTACAATGTACATGTATTTGGAAAGACCGACATATTAGCATGCAACGGACAGATGAATTATTCAGCTCAGCTGGAATCATTCGATATAGTTGGTTCCTATAAAAACTAAATGTCTTTCAAACTCTTGAGGTTTGTTCTAAACCTTATGAGGTTGGATGCATTTTGAATATACCCTTTCCTCTACTATGAACTCTAAAGCAACTAAAAACTATCCTTTTGAAAATTTGTGGCCCTCCCACTGCAAAAATAAAACCATATCCACTTATCAACAAAATATATTTTAGACTCTTGATTCTGGAAGATCAAGGTGTTTTTTTTTTAATAACATATCTTGTAAAGCATAATTTTCATGAAATTGTTTATAATTTTTAGTTTCTACACCTCAAGTAGTGTGAGGTATCCATGGAAACTGTCTGGCCTACATTCAGTGCCCCATACCTTCCTCCTCAGGTCAGGACACAAATAGTCTTGGATCCTGGCTCAATTTATTGTGCCTTAAACGTTCAGCAGTTTTAACAACAAGTTGACTCCTAATTGACACATACAATTTCATATTTAATTAGCAGTTTGAGCTTCTCCACATTTGCTAACAGATGTAACATTTAGGACGTGGGCCTCTATCACACATCTGCTGCCCAGATGTGCCTGCTGCAGGGGCTCTGTGGGCCAGAGCAGCGCCGGCTCAGGGCTCAGTGCGCATTTGGACAGAACCAGCGTCGTCTTTACTATGTGCACTCTAGATTATTTACAGGGTGACTTTCTTTAGCCTCGTGGATTTATTTCATGTTTTGAAAACAGCTTTATTAGGATTGTCACACACCACATGATTCAAACTGCTAAAGTGTGTAATTCTGTGGTTTTTTGTATATCCAGATTTGCAACACCCGCAGTCTCTTAAGAATATTTTCCTTAGCCCAAAAGAAAACCCATATCCATTTGTGGTCATTCTCCAGTCTTCCACCCACAATGGAGACCACTAACTTACCTTCTGTCTCAGCAGACTTGCTTCTTCTAGATATTTCTTACAGATAAGATCATACAATTGTGGCCTTTCGGAGCTGCCTTTTTCCCGTTAGTGTGTTTTTTCTAGGCTCGTGTGTGTTGTGGCTTGTGACAGCATTTTACTCCCTCTTTATTCCCAAGTAATATTTCATGATCAAGATAGACCACATTTTGTGTATCTAGTTATTTCCAGGATGTTTTGGTGGTTTCTACTTTTTGCTTGTTCCAAATGCTGCTTCTGTGAACATTCATGTACAAGTTATTTTGTGACTTTCATCTTCATTTCTCTTGTGCATATGCACAGGATTGGTGTTGTTGAATTATATCATAACTGTTTTATTTTTAACCATGACTGGACACTTTTCCAAGGTGGTTGCAGCATTAAATATTATGGTTAGCATTGTATAAGGTTCTAGTTTTTCCACTTCCTTGCCAATACTTATTACTGTCTCTTATTTTAATCTTCCTAGTGGGTGTAAAGTGATCTCAAGGGAGGAGTGAGGACTTTTTTTTAAAGCAAAGCCATTCAATATTCATTCATAAATTAGTTCTATGTATCTCTGTTATTTACTTTCATTACTCTGGATTTGTTAGGTAAATGCTGTCTATTTCTCATCCCCATCAGTACCTTTATTTTCCTTACTAATGTTAATGCAAGCCCAACTCACATGACATCGTGTCATAACCTACAATCACAGGGAATTGAGTATCACCTCAAACACAGCAATGAAAAAGGGAAAACACTCCAAACTAATTGTATGATGATAAAAGATTCACCCAAGTCTCTGGTGAAGCTTTGTCTTATTTTAATGTGTATGATAGTGAATCCATGGCCTGGGAAGTCAGCTGGCTTGCGTTACAATACTGAAAAATGTTCTTATTTTCTCAAAATTCCATGAGCTAAAGCTCATCATTCTGACTTCATCATCAGGAGTATCACTAGAGAGAATGAGACTGTTGCCAACTAACCTCTGACACTCTTGATTTTAAAATGAGCTGAAATTCAAAACCACTAAACTATGTGCAAAAATGTGCACGTTAGAACCATTGAAACAATAAAAGGGGGTGTATTATTCAGTGTGATTGCTAATTTGGGGAGCAACATACTCACCTCTGTACCCAGGAGGGGAAAGCAGCACTGAAAAACTGGAAAATGTGATAAATATCCTTAGCAAATGGGCATTAATATACAGGAATATAAAAATGATGGAGAGAGGTTGACCTCTTCTTAGTTTTAGAATATTTATTAGATCAGCAGCCTATAGGTTGCTGATAAGACTTTTTTCCTCCTCTTCTTCAATTTACTAATTACAGATAGTTGGATTCCCTGCAGTCAAATGTAGTGAAGTTTTCTGTACAGCTTGAGAACACTTTGACCGGCTTCTTTGAGGCTGCAGGTAGCAAATGATGTTCCAGCCTATGAAGTCTGTGTGGTGCAGAGGCCTGGCCAGGCTTAGTACATGCACTCTGCATGGTGTTTTAAGTCATGTCAGTCTCCAAACCTTGGATTTCAGTTCTACATATGTGGAGACACGAAATTACTCGTGTGTATGCCATGGGGAATCAAGATGATTCTCAAATATTCCCAAGACTGCACAAAGGCTTTCTCAGAATCTTCCTAAGTGAAGCCTTTGGTGCTTTGGCTGCAGTCAGCTCAGACATAATTAGTTGTGCTTAAATTGGGACTTGATTTTCTTTTTATAATAATTGTGTCAGTGCTTTGAAATGATGATTATTTAAGTAATTTCTAGTTTCTATCAGTTCTAAAATACTGTTTCAGAGATTTTTTTTCCCTGTGAAACTCTTTGAAACTGATGGTTAACGTATCAAGCACAAGTAGGAGCTTGTGAGAACAGATCCTTGCTTATATTAAAGTTGGCAAAATATATGTCCTTATGGACCACTTTGGTGGAAAAACAAGAGATCCAAATTAGATTTACATAATTTTTAATGTCATAACAAACACAAAGAAAATTGTTCTCATTTGATGAGAGGAAAATGTGGGAAAATAGAATGTGTTATCATAAATTGCAGCACATGCAAGCAAAGTATTTTACAAAGAAGAGTGACTTTATGTACTTTTGAGATAAAGAATTATGCTAAGGGAGACCGTTGGCATGGTGTACAGGCTCAAGGCGCTTTCTGCGCTCTTCGTTAAATATAAAAAACCTTTTTCAAAGGAACTCTCCTGCATTGCTGGTGGGAATGCAAACTAGTACAACCACTATGGAAAACTGTTTGGAGGTTCCTCAAACTGCTAAACATGGAGCTTCCCTATGACCCAGCAATCCCACTCCTAGGTATCTACCCAAAAGACACAAAAACACTCATTGAAAAAGATACTTGTACCCCCATGTTTATTGCTGCTTTATTTACAATTGGAAAAACATGGAAGCAGCCCAGATGCCCAAAAGTAGATGACTGGATTAGAAAGATGTGGTACATATATACAATGGAATATTACTCAGCAACCAAAAAAGAGAAACACATGTCTTTTGCAGCAACTTGGATGGAGCTGGAAAAGATCATGCTTAGTGAGATAAGCCAGAAAGAGAAAGAAAAATACCGGATGGTTTCACTCATAGCAGGAGTATAATGGACCAGGCGAGAAAATAACAAAAATAATGAACAACCATGGACCAGAGACATTCTGTGGGGGTGGAGTGGGGAAAGGACCAAAAAGGGGGGGGGGGGGAAAGGGAGAAAAATGCACGGGACTATGGTGGTGGCACAGGGGTGATTTGGTGATGGGAAACCCGTGGGGATTACAATTGAGATGAAAAAAAAATGTGCAAAATGATGTAAAAATAAACTTTTTAATAAAAAAAAAAAAAAACCTTTTTCAGTAGACGTGTAACAGGGGAAGACCTCGAGTGGACCTCTGTGCTCTTGCATAGGGCCTGTCTACAATCATTAATATTTTACTTCTAGTCTTTGGGTCTGAATGCTAGACTTGTCCATCTTTGCTTTTAAATATAGTAACATTTTGCCTACTATATTCTTAACAGTGCTTCCTTTTTTCAGTCATAGAACCATAGTTAACAAGTTTACATAATAAAACTACTCTGCATGCAAGTAACATCACTTAGAGCTCAAATATTTGCTGGTTCTAAGGTGTGACATCCATATCACACAGTCCTTAAGCATTGCACTCCATACCAAACTTTGTTGGTTAATGTGTTGATTTCTCACTCAGAATTACTGGTTTTTTGATTCTTTCAAAAACATTCCAGTACTTCATGTGCAGGTTTTGTGCTAGGAGTTAAGTTGATGGTCAAGCAGAAAAGAAAGGAAAAGTCTAGTTCTGCCCTGGTAGTGCTTATAATCTAGTGGCGGGAGTCAGACTCAAAGACTGATATAAATAGAAGTCTGAACCACACAGTGAAATTCAAGGAGAACTTGTTAAGGCTGCCTACTCTGAAGTGGTTGAACTGAGACTTACAGGTTAAGTGGAAGTCGACTAGGGAAAACTGAGGGCAGGGGTAGGTGGGATGAGTGTCTGGAAGCCTGACTGGCAAAGGAGACCATCTGCTGATGGCTGGGAACAGAAGAGCGGGTGAGGAGGGGCTGACAGCGTGTGTGGCAAGAGGAAGCCGTGGGTGCAGAAAAGCAGTGATGGCAAATGGCCCAAGATTTGTAGGTGTCGGTTATGAATCCTCACCTAAGCTGCACAATAAATTTGCGGTGGAGCACAGCAGAACCTCCCAGGTAGAAAGCAGCCATCCTTGCTACTGTTTCTTGAGTATTTTTATTAGGATCTGAATTTATATAAAATCTCTGAGTCCTCCCAGCCAAATGAAGAAACATTACCAATAATGTGTAGCTAACTGTGTGCTCTGTCGCTTGTCCCTTTCCAGGGATAACTGGTAGCTTGCACTTCTTTTTTCTTTTTTTAAGTATCATTTCTTTTTTTTTTTTTTTAAGATTTATTTATTTATGCATACAGAACTGGAGTACAGGCCAGAGGCTCAGGGGCTGCGAGAGACTTCACCAGAGACAGAGTGGGGAGCAGAACAGGCAGATCAATGAAGTACACTGCTGAGGGGAGCAGTGGGCAGGTCAGGAGAGGTCGGCCGCGCCATGTGGGTCACCTCCGGGGCAGGGGATCGAACTCACACTAAAGCAGTTGCAGTTAGCTTGCAGTGCTGCGTCTTCACCTGTTGCACGACCAGGGAAGGCCCAGCTTGCACTTTTAATATTACATGTGTGCCTTCTAAGGCTTGCTTTTTATTTTCTTTATCTCATCTCAACATGTTGCTAAAATTCATAATTGTGAGTTGTTGCAGTGCACTAATGTATCAATTTTTACCTCTGTGTACTATTCCAGTCTACACATATCCGATAACTTTTTTAAAGATTTATTTATTTATGCATATAGAAATGGGGTACAGGCCAGAGGCGCAGATGTGGTGAAAGGATTCACCAGAGACAGAGTGGGGAGCAGAACAGGGCGACTGATGAAGTACACTGCTGAGGGGAACAGCGGGGTGGTCAGGAGAGGTCTGCTGCACCATATGGGTCACCTCTGGGGCGGGGATCAAACTCATGCTGAAGTAGCTTTAGCTTCTCAGTGCTGTGCTTTAACCCCCTGTGCCACCAGGGAGGGCCACATATCCCATAATTTTTAATCCACTTTATTGCTGTGGTATCAGTTTTAATATTTTGTTTCCCCAACTTTTTGCGCCTCAATGCTGGTATTGCTGTGTAGGATGTGATGTTATGAGTCTCCTGGAGCACCTGTTTCCCTGGGAATGGAATTGTGAGTGCAAACATAGTTTTCAAAATGGTTATACCAATTTTCATTTCCCCAGTTGACCCACATTCTCTTCAGCAGCTAGTTTTATAAGACACTGTAATTTTAGCCAGTCTCATAGTTATAAAATGGTGTCTCATAGTCTCATTTGCATTTTCCTAGTAACTAATAATGGTGTATGTTTTCATGTTTATTGACCAGCTGTGCATATCTTTTATGAAATGCCAGATTTTTTTCTCAGTGATTTGCAAGCATTCTATAGTCATGTTATGTATTCAGAATTCCTGTTCTCTGTTGTTTCACGCTGCTCTGACTACTGATTGAAGAGTGAATTAGAGGCCACCACATGGATACATGAAACCAGTTAGAAAACAGTCTGTCTTAATGAGCAGTCATTGTGTGAGAAGTTATAAATACTGTCAGTATTTGCCTCACATTTCTTAAGTGGAAGATGGATATTGGGAAGGAAATTTGCTCTTTTTCTGATATGAAGATCAGGATAAAATCAGAAAAAAATCAGGATATGAAATACGGCTCTTCTTACTACTGCTGCTTTTATAAACGATGATCTGAATTGGCTGCTGAAGATGGCTACAGCTGTGCACATTTACTTCATATTTTTCATGAGACCATAACATGTAGATCAAGATAGTTTCAAAGTAGTCTTCTATAAAGTAAATGCTTGTGTACATGCTGGCATCAAAAGCTGTGGCTGGCCTTGGCCCTGGCAGTGTAACATTCGTGCCATCAGCTCAGCAGGTCCTTTTCATTCTCAATCTTGTTTTTCTTTAAACATCAAGCAAAGTATTGTAATAAAGTTTGTTTTGCACTTCAGCGTTAAGAATAAGAGCTTTTTGTATATGTAATTTCTAATCCTTAAAATAGTGTCCTACACTCTTGTGATTGTTATTCACAGATGGGGAAACTGAGTCTCTGGGCAGGTAAGTAAAATTCATGAGATCACAAAGCTAGAGGCAGATCCTAGACCCAAACCAGTGACCTTGGTCTCCCAAACATTGCTTTCCCGCTAGGCACACAGCTCAGTAGACTGGGAGCTTTTGTGTAGGGAGGCTTTTCTTAGGTGTTAAACTGTATGCAGAGCCTATCTCATTAAGTTCCCTAGAATTTCCCAGAATGAGCAGCTCCTCTTCATTCTGTCAGCACCCTAAGTAAATATTTGTGCCTCTTCTTGTGGAACTTCAAAATATACTCCAAATTTATCAAACATTGGCTTCTTACATTTTTGTCAAAATATTTGCATTGATTGATAGTAACGATGTTCTCCCTTTTAAAAGACAGCTTGTTTCCAGTGCCTTTAGAAAAGGGATGAGCATTCTCTCATTCTCTTTCCTCCCCCTGCCCCCACCCATTGTTCAGCTTTTTGAAGTCAAGCATCCTATCCATCCACTGTGCTCTGTTCTGTCTTGATGGAGATCAGCAGGTCACAGCTTGGTTCTCTGAATCTCACTGAGAACATGAGACCAGCAGAAGCAGGGAGGTGGAGCCAGAGCTGGAGGGAACTAGTCACCGTTGTATGTGTTGTCCCTTGTCTCCTGGCAAAGCTGTACCCTGTGTCAGCCAGTGCTAAATAATTGTGACCTTTGACAACAATCACTGCACTTGTGCCTCTAAACAGGTACAAACAAGCGAAGTAGGGTATTTCTAATGTCCAACAGGAAACATCCAGGTGTACTTGGTGATATTATTCCAATCAAAATCACTTTTCTCATTTGTTCCCATTTCCTCCTCCCCTGGCTTTACCTTCTTTGTTGTCTGGGACTTCTTATAAAGTACGTGTATTATTGAGCCATCTACCCCACCCCACCATACTAAATGCCATCCCAAGTCTGGGAAGAAACTTGGAAATAATCAGTTGAAGTACCATTTCCCCAGCCTTCGGGTGAGCATGCAAGCTGGCACTGGTAGTGTGCTGACTCTGGGCTCTTTTCAGTGTTCTATAGTGCTCTTGGAGGTGTATATACAACACACCGGGAGATTCCAGTGACTCCTCGGAAAATCAAACAATTATAAGCTGATGAATCCTCTCAGTACCACTAGGGAGGGGGTGGCACAGTTCCTTAGCCTTTGATTTGAGGCACACACCATATTAAAATGGCTGAGGTATGAAATTCTGTGGTGTTTGATGCCAGTTAATGAGCTTGCTGGAAGTCAGATACTGAGAGGCATTTGTCACACTGCAAAGAAAATAAATAACTTGTGCCCTCACAAGTCAGGGGCACAGACTCATCTCCTAACAGAGGCTCCCCAGAAACTGAGCATATCTAGAGGCAAGGCTATTTGATAAACCTGAATGATGAATGAAGTTTTACTCTTTCTCCAGTATTATCATCAAATGTTTAAACATCATCATTTACTGCTTCAGTGTTTAAATTTCACAAATGGAGTCACATGGTCCAGTGAGGCTTATTTATATAAAAAATCAGTGCCATATGTCTCAACTACTTATCTGCAGATTCTTCCACCATATGCTGCAAAATGGCTTTTATGCACCCCTTTTCTAACACCTGACACATAGAAGGAATGCAATAAATATCTCCACAGTGATGAACTGCAGGGAAAGGGAGACAAGTTCGTTGTTGTTGTGGCATGGGAACGAGTGGTTTTAAATTTTTCCAGGATTTTAAAAAGTCTCTTTAATAGAATTATTGAGAAATTTGTTTTTCAAGATTATAATGATTGTGTCACTGTGTTGATGAAGAGCAGCTTGTGAATGTAGATAGTAACCACAGTTGAAATTTGTGGTTTTCATTAGAAGACAGTGGGGAGAAACCATCAGGAGGAGGAATGGGCTATTACTCCTTGAAGTCAGTGACCAAGAAAGTCAAACCATCACGTAACTAGATTAAAGACGATTGGCCACGTTCCTCCAGAGGACTTCCTTGCAGATGTACTCGATTATAATGATGGACCTCATGTAATTCCATTAGGTTACAGCTGTTGCAATAATTTATTTGAGACTTGAAATGTACCTAGTCTGCCTGTGGGAATTCAAATGAAGACTATCTCAAGCCATGCTGTCAGTGAGCCCAAGGTTGGCGAAACAGCAGTTAGTCTAATACCAAGTTAAATATTACAGTGAGACTGTGGGGAAGCTACACAACCAGCCTCCTCCTGGAAGATCTTGTCCAGACTGATTAATAGCTAGTCATTAGTCTTTGAAGAAGAGGCCTTCATCAAGCATCTTTAATTGGTAATTTTTGTTAATTTTGAATTTCCAGCTCAAGACTTAATCTTCTAAGTTTCTGGTTGTGGTGTCATATTTGGATGATGTCTTGATTATATTGTCCACAGTGGAAAAATGTATTACATCACTGTATCATTTTTCCAAGAGAAAGGGAACAAATGTGGAGGCGGGACCTCCACACCCTTCATCTCTTCACTCCCGATGCTGCTTACTGCCAGAAGGCAGCATGCTGTGCTTTCTTGATAATCAGAGAAAAAGGCCCTCCCTGGTGGTGCAATGGGTTAAAGCACAGCACTGCAAAGCTAGCCATGGCCGCTTCAGTGTGAGTTCAACCCCTGGCCCTGGAGGTGATCCATATGGTGCCACAGACCTCTTCTGACCCACCGCTGCTCCCCTCAACAGTGAACTTTGTTGATCTGCCTGTTTCTGTTCCTCACTCTGCCTCTGGTGAATCCTCTCACCTCCCCTGCACCTCTCGCCTGACCCCAGTTCTGTATACATAAATAAATCTTAAAAAAAAGAAAATCTTTAGTACTTTCTGAGATAAATAAATTGCTGCTGTTCTTTTTCTATCCACAAAAGGCAATCACATCGAAGCTGCTTAATGTTTGATGCTTTGCAGTTGGTGCTGCAGGAAGTGGTCAGGGAAAGAGTTAGCCTTCCCAGATACTTCCAGTTTGTCAGCCTGCCTTGTCTGACCACAGAAGATGTCTTTTTATGGAGATGTTTTGTTGTAATTTCAGAAGGTGGTTGTTAGTTATGCTGGCTACACTGCATTAGACACATCTGGGATGTGTTCACATAAAGGCATTGGCTCCACACTGCGTCTTGTGGCCTGGAATTGCCGCTGACATTGAGAAGGCTGGCAAGGCTGCTGCTTGCTGCTTGGCCCAACCTAGCAAAGACACCTTCCATGGGAACCTCCACAAGAATTCATTTTGGATGCGAAGAATGAGCACAGAAGTGCCACTTCTCAGATGTTGGGCAGTCCTTTCCAAGATGCTTTAATATGCTTTCAGTCCTCCCCTACATTCCTGCCATGGAAGTTACAGCTCTAAGACAATTATTTACAACCCTGGCACCAGAATTTCTGACAAGGGCTCTGCAATGGCTTTATTTGAGTGAAAGGTAGAGGTGGCACATGTCCAGGCCATCCCGACAGTCGCCCATCACAGACCACGCAGACCACCAAAAAGCCCCAAAGCAAACTGAGACCCACCACGCAGCACTTGCCCCGACCTTTCAAGTTAGAACTCAGTATTCGTCAACAGAAGTCTGTTCTGCTAAATTTGTGACGTAGCTCCTTCTGAAGTTTTCCATTCTCATGTGAAGATGGATAGCCAAGACAAACACAGAAGAATCGTGTTCCATCTGTGGCTATTCCTTCTTCATTTTTAGTACCAAAAATGGGTTCTTTTGCCTTTCTTTGAAAATTGTAGTTTGATTGAAGGTAGAATTTCTGTCACTTGAATGGAAGTTGTAAGTTGCATTTTATATAGCGAAGGGTAAGCACACTGGCCCACAAGTGTTAGATGTCACTCCAAGGACTGAGGACAAGTGAACAAATCAAGATTTTCAGGGAGTTTATTACTTATCATTTTTTCCATTTTCTTAGTATGTTAGATTTTCCCCCACTTACGTGGGGAGGTCTTCTATCCAGTGAGA
The DNA here is from genome assembly GCF_000260355.1 of Condylura cristata. Taxonomy (NCBI): domain Eukaryota; kingdom Metazoa; phylum Chordata; class Mammalia; order Eulipotyphla; family Talpidae; genus Condylura; species Condylura cristata. The sequence goes on from NW_004567137.1 coordinate 3,448,376, forward strand.
AGTGTGGACAAGCACTTAGTGCACTGTGAACTGCTCAGTGATAGTCCCAGCATCACATCCACTGATACACACTTGCTTCCACTGAGTATGTACTGGGAGCTGTGCTGAGAACTTACATACTTCCCCAGATTATTCACCACAGAAACCCTGGGAGACAGTGGAGACAGTGACTACTCTTTAGACATTTGTGGGGCCGAGGCACAGGGTGGTGGGGAAACGGGCTTATGATGCTCAGTTGGTACGTGGTGTAGATGGGATTGGAACCCAGGCCTCTGGTTCCAGCGTTAAGAACATAGGCACAGGGGCACTGAATAGTCCACACTTAGGAAATGCAAGCTCTGAATGCATCAGAATTTGATTTTCGTGATTATGAATCTGATAAGCCCTGCAGTTGTATCTGGCCTAGGACAATTTAGAAATAACAGCACATGTGACACTTTAATTCAACGTGACTCAGTCTTACTTGACAGTTGGTTTTGAACAGCTTTATTCTTCTTGTAACATAAAGAGGATTTTTTTTTTTAAACAAAGGGTAAAAAGCAGATTTGTATTTCTCTCTTAAAAAAAAGGATTTTATCTCTTGGTTGGGTTCTTAGAATCAAGTGGTTAAAGTCTCTCATACAGGGCTCTCCCTGGTGTGTAGCGTGTTAAAGCCCTGCACTGTAAGCTCTCAGAGGTCACTGCAGCATGAGTTCGATCCCCACCCAGGGAGCTGACATACGTGGCACAGCAGACCTCTCCCGACCTACCCGCTACTCCCCTTAGCAGCGTGTTTTTCAGTACATCTGCCTGTTCTGCTCACCACTCTGTCTCTGGTGAATCCTCTCACCCACCTCACCTCTGGCCTATACCCTAGTTCTGTAAGCATAAATAAATAAATCTTAACAAAAAAAAGTCACAGTCAGGATAGGCAAATCCAGACACTAAGTTCTGTGATCATTCGTGGGACGGGCACACAGGACAGGTTTGCTGCTCCCTGATTCTGCACCAGAGGTCTTTGCTCCTACTATCCCCTGGGAGGGAGGGAGGTGAGCTGGGGGTGGGGGGACATCGAGAGGGAGCCTCTTTGGAGATGCCAAGTTCCTCTTAGGTGTTTCCAAAGGGTCGAATGTTTGTGTTGCTTATGAGAGTGACCTTTGAGGGAAGGGATCTGTTTTATTCATGTAGAGTGCTTAGACCACAGTAGCTACTCAACGGATGAAGATAGGATGAAAGAAGAACTTCTCAGGTAGAGAAAGTAATGTGAGTAGAAACACTTGGAACATTTCTTGGAACAAGAAATTTTTCTCTTTCACTTTGCATAAGACATGGTACTGTAGGAAGGCTTTGTGGGAAGGTGCAGCTGAAAAGGTAGAATAGTGAGGATTTCACAAATCTTTTCTTTTAATTTTTGGGCAGAAGAACTGGGGCTTAGGCCAGAGGTGTGGGGGGGGTAGGGGGGGGTGGTGAGAGAATTCGTCAGAGACAGAATGGGGAGCAGAATGAGAGATCTGCTAAGGGGAGCTACTGGCAAGACAGAAGAGGTCTGCTGCCCCATGTGAGTTAGTTCTCTGGCCTGGCCATAGCAGTGATAGTGCTGAGGCTTTAACCCTAGGCCACTAGAGAGGCCCCTGGATTTCACAATTCTTTATCATCTTGGAGAGTGTGGGGTTATAGGTGGAGTCTATGTGGCCTTCATAATTTATGCCTCCTTAAAGTAAACAAAATTGAGAGGAAAATGTTTTAGAAGCAAGGAATATTCCCTTTGCAAAAAAAAAAAAATGAGTTTGAGGTGCCTGGAAATCCATGTGGAAGCAGATGAGAAGCTGAGGAGGAAGCACCTTTGCAGTCAGACCTGAAGAGATGATCCTGCAACCAGAGCAGCAGATGAAATTGCTGATGGGGAGGGAGTGGGAAGATGGAGCACCCCAGCAAGACAGTAGAGACAAAGCCATGAAAGAAGGAGGGACACCGAGGGCCACGTTGCCACAGCCTGGATGGTCACTGGCGTGCTTGGGGGCAACCAGCCCAGCCGGGGTCCAGGGCTGGCAAGGATTTCACTGTGTAGACTGAGTTCAAGTCTTGCTGCTGTCCCTGTTAGGAACGTCACCTGCCACCAGCTGTGTCAGCCAATCCCAGTTGTGATAAAATAATTGCAAGTTGAGAATAACATCTCAGTAGCAGTTGTGTTGTTTTGTTGTTTAAGCAGTTAAACAAGTTGTTCCTTAAATAATATTTGAAAATTGTTCTTGTCTATTAAAATAATTATAGCCAATAAAACAGATGTGGGGTTATCGATATTTTGTGTATACATGAGTGACTATTGCAAAAGTTATTATTTTTTTAATTTTATAATAGTTTATTTTTACATATTTTTGTGTATTTTTCCATCTCAGTTGCAATCCCCTTGGGCTTCCCATCACCAAGTCCCACGCGTGTGCCATCACCATAGTCCAGTACATTTCCTCCCCCCACTGTTTTTGATCTCATTCCCCGCTCCACCCCCATTAAATGTCTCTGGTATATGGTTGTTCATTAGTTTTGTTATTTTCTCACCTGGTCCATTATACTCCTGCTATGAGTGAAACCATCCGGTATTTTTCTTTCTCTTTCTGGCTTATCTCACTAAGCATGATCTTTTCCAGCTCCATCCATGATGCTGCAAAAGACATGTGTTTCTCTTTTTTGGTTGCTGAGTAATATTCCACTGTATATATGTACCACATCTTTTTAATCCAGACATCCACTTTTGGGCATTTGGGCTGTTTTCATGTCTTTCCAACTGTGAATAAAGCAGCAATAAACATGGGGGTGCAGGTATCTTTTTCAATCAGTGTCTTTGTGTCTTTTAGACAGATAGCCAAAGGTATTATTTTTTTTTATTTTTTTTTTAAAGATTTATTTATTTGTACATACAGAACTGGGGTACAGGCCAGAGGCTCAGGGGCAGTGAGAGGCTTCACCAGAGACAGAGTGGGGAGCAGAGCAGGCAGATCGACGAAGTACACTGCTGAGGGGAGCAGCGGGCGGGTCAGGAGAGGTCTGCCACGCCATGTGGTCACCTCCGGGGCAGGCGGGGATCGAACTCATGCAGAAGTGGCGTTAGCTTCTCAGTGCAGTGCTTTAACCCGCTGCGCCACCAGGGAGGGCCACAAAGGTATTATTTTTTAAGTGTTCTTGGAAGCAGTACAAAAGTGAAGTCTCAGGAATTTTTAATTACATGTTTGAGTGAATGCCCTGTCTCCTGCCGGATGTGCACTGAGTACGGCCGTTGGAGTCAAACTGTCATCCGCAGTCATCTTCTGCTCTCGTTTTGAGCAAGTGCTGTCTACCCAGCACCTTTCAAGCTCTTTGTACTCTTAAGCTCCTGTTGTTAAGACTTAGGGGTGTGGTTATTCAGCTGTATTTTGGGGGTGCATATTCCTATCTACATTCAGAGCCTCTGCTTTTTGAGCAATCTTAAGTTTATAGCATTTGTTATTTTTTTTCTAGTCCATTCTTTTGGAAATTCTGTATTATTATTCTTCAGACAGAAGTAAAAATTATTATTTCCTTGGATAACATTTGAAGTTTTTGCCTTAGAAAATATGCATTATAAAATGAACCGTTCCCCATCTCAACATCATTCATAAAATGTATTTGAGACACGTTAATGTACTAATATTTTTCTTTTCATTAGAAAAGGAAACAACCTCTAAAGATTTTCTCAACCTTTTTGTTAGGGTAACACGTTAAGAAAAATACTCCTGAATCGATATTTTAAAGGTGATTATGGAGTTGGTGTGAATGGACACCTCTCTGGAACCTACTGCAAGTCTCCCCAAGGAGGAGGTAAGTTTGATCATTTTCCTCTCATTCCTGAGTTTTTATCACATATCTTCATTCTGGTATTACTATTGCATTTCACCTAAAATACCACAAGTATGACAGTGTATTTAAAAAGTGCTGTTGAAAACCTCTTACATTTTCAAGCTCACCAAACAGACTTTTGGCATTGGAAAATAGTGAAATAAATCATAGGTTCTTATGTAAACTAAAGACCAAAGAAAAGGCTGGTTTTATTTTTCAAAATAATTTTTTAATGAAGAAAAGTTATTTAATTACCAGTGTCCTACCTTCAATAAATGGCCATGTTTTCACAAGCTTTTTTCCCCCCTGACTTCTATTATATTTAACTTTGTTGGGGGGTAGGGTGGGTAAGTCTCACTGGTAAGTATACTTAAATTCTCATAATTTGGAAACCTTGTGTGCTACTCATGTCTGATTTTGTTCACTTTCCTGATCACAGGAAGCTTTTCTGGACAAGATTCAGATAAGACTGGGATATCACTCTCGGACATTCAGTGCCTGCTGGATAAGGAAGGTGCATCTGAACTCGTCATTGATGTCATAGTGAACACGAAAAATGACAGAATTTTTTCAGAAGGCATTTTACTGGGTATTGCCTTACTGGAAGGAGGAAACACACAAACTCAGGTACCTGGTTGCTTTTTTATAAAAGACTTTATTTATTTATGTATAGAAGAACTGGGGGGGGGGTAAGCCAGAACTGGGGTGTGTGTTGGGGGTGGGTGTAGGAAATTGTGTGAGAGAGGATTCACCAGAACAGGTATGTAGCAGAACAGGGGGATCTACTGAAATACACTGCTAAGGGGAGCAACGGGCGAGACAGGAGAGGTCTGCTGCGCCATGTGGGTCAGCTCTCTGGCTGGGGATTAAACGCCAGCCTTCATGGCAGTAGCATTGAGACTTGACCCCTAGACCACCAGGGAGACCCCCAACTCAGGCGCCTGTTTATCACGAGCCTAGTGAGCATTTGTTCTCTGAATTTCTTCCATACTTGTAGAGACCAAAGGGAATTTTAGCTTCTCATGACAATCTCAAAATAAAACACAATGACCTGGGCTCACATTTTTCTTACACACTTATTTGATTTGCTCTAGAAACTGAAGAGCTTCACACATGATTCAGTGATGCAGATCATTCCTTAGAAGCATCCTTCCTAACTTTAGAGCGGGTATTCTGAATTGTATAGTGAAATAAACAGCAGATAAAAATGACATTTGGGTTCTTATTATTAAGCATAATAAATAATGAATTAAGTAAGATCCACCAGTGCCTTGCTCAGAGCTTAGCATTAGAACAAGTCTCTGGAACCTTCTGGAAGCACCCAGCTCAACATGTGAGTCCCTTTTTAGACCAGTCCTTTGGCTTATTGCTGCAAATCTTCCAGTGCTCATGACCCCAACAGTCATACATGAGACTCCTGCCAGTTGCCCTGAGTTCATCCATACACAGACTCAGAGGATACCATGTACTGCAGAACTGGGTATATTCCCAGGGAGCAACAGTATCTTCCAGCCCACAATCCCCAATCTGCTGTTTCTAGAACTGTTGTGGAAGGGACGGTATCCATATTTCCACCTAACTGGAACTACCAGAATATTTTCCCTGTTCATGGTGAGTGAGAGCTGCATCTAAGTGAAAACTAGGCTAGCCTCTTTTATTTAGACAGTAATTGCACAAGAGGAGGTTTGCTGTCTGACACACCCAATGCAGGTGATTTTAGGAAGAAAGGCCTCATGGAAACCAATGACACAGGGCCCAAGAGAAGACCCCAAATTGGTTACTTCTTAGTTGGAAACCCAAGTCTTGAAAATTTTTGTGGTCTGAAACCGTAACATAAACTCTGCTGAGGGAAGTAGAAGAGGGTGGTAGAAGGAATTAAGTGGTTTTTCTCGGAATTTGTCTTGTCTTCTATGACCAGATATTTAATTGGGACTTTCTAAAGGAATTGCTTTGCCAACTCTAAATTTGGCACAGGTAATCTGTAGGTAGGAACAAAGAAATCTTTGAGATTACAGCATCTTTTGCTTTCCTGTCTAGGCCATTTTCAGAGGGGATCATCTTTCATTCCATCCCCCTGGGCATATTTATGCTTCTTTCTGTCCTCATGTCAGAAGCTCATGCTCCATTTTTAGATTCCCTAGGTCCTTTCCCATTCAAAATACCCTTCAGTCCTTTTTCACATGATATGTCTGTGGCATTTCTCAAGGGTGACTTTTTCATTCTATATGAAGTTAGTTAGCATAGATGTTGGGACACCGTTCTCTGTTGTCTCTTCCTTCCACCTACCCCTAGAGTACCTTATAGCCTCCCGGGGAGGCACATCTTCCTCTGATTCACTCTTGAATCATGACATCTCCCAAGTCTCTTTCGGGTCTCCTTTCATTATTCTTCTCCCAACCTCCAAGCCTGATCTTCATTTCTACCTCTAACTTGTGTTCAGTGACAACCCACTCTCTTGTTGAAGTCTACACCCTCTATGAAGCTCTCTTCTAGGAATCTTCAGTGAAATGTCTCATAACTACCTTAAAGTAAACACTGAACCCATTGTTGTTCTCCTCCTGGTAACTGACTTTTCTCCCAGTAGCAGGTTCATCTACTCCCCTATCTGAGCAGCCATGACCTTTGCTCACTCACCCTCGCTCTGTTCCCAAACCGCTGGTGGGTGACCTCGGTGATTCTGCACTATTAACAACACTCCTGTCCACGCAGTTTCAGTCTGCTTTTCAGCTCTTATTGCAGACCCTTCTCATCATTTCCTGGGGCCATGAGGAGTAGTTTTGCCAGAGGAGTCCTTCATGCCAGTTTTGCCCTTTTCCAAATTGTTTCCCATGTTGCCTCTGATATGCATTTTTCTGAAAAATGTTACTCATTTTTTTACAGTGGGTCACTTGCTTTTAAAGGCAGATTCTCTTCTGTAGTCCATAAGATCTTTAAGATTTTCCCACTCGCCCCCTTCCTTCACATCTCTGTCCTCCGCGTCTGTCTCAGGCACCAGCTGTGCTAAGCTCTTTGTAGTTACTCACTTCTGTGGTGTCATGTGTCTGGTTGTGCTCTTCTCTCTGAGGACTCAGCTCATCATGGCTTCTTGAAGTCTTTTTGTGGCCTGGTGGCCCCTGGTTGGCCCCTGGTGGCCCCTGGGTTGGCCCCTGGTGCCTCTGTGCCCCTGCCCTGCCGGTATCTCCGGTAACATTCCTGCCCACTTGTTTGTGCCTCTTCATGTATTCACAGGCTGCCTAATATATCATGAATACTCAAAGATCAAGTTCATATCTTATTCATCTTTGTATCCGTGTATCTGACTCCATGGCTGGCCCAACCTAGGGGTTCAGTCAGTGTTCAGGATGATGTGTCTATGAATTAACAGCCCCCATCAGATTTTTCTCTGTCATGAAGTTTTCCCTCTCTGGTTGGTGCTCTCACTAACCACTGCTGCATCTGAGCTCCTGTGGTGCTTGTGTTTCTTTGATATTCACTTAGCACTTTGCCTGTCCTACCTTTTTTTGGCTTCTCTAACTGACTGTACATGCCCTTACAATAGGGGATTGTGCCATATCCTTGCTACCCACAGTGCGTTGTAGCCATGTTAGACTTACTTGTTCTTGAGGCAGAATGACCTTATCTGTGTACATGAAACCTTCTTTCAGATGGGTGTGAGGATCTTCTCAGCACTCTTCTTCCTGGCTCTAAGAGTTCTGGTTGAGGAAAGTTTGGAGTCGACTCCTTGCCTTGTAGACTCCCCCCCAAGACTCCCCACCTCCAGTTTTAGCTCCACAATGTCCATAGCCACTGACACCTTCCTTTCTCAGATTCCTCAAGAGAACATAGGTGGGATCTCTTGACACCCCTACTTTTATAATACCTTCCTTAATCCCCACCCTCCTAGCAGCATAAATCAACTTATAGATGATGATTCATCATCATGCACATCTGAAATTTACATAATGTGATAATGCAGTGTTACTTCAATAAGAAGTTATTTTTAAACTTGGATAAGGGCAGAGTAAAGGAGGTAAAATTATATTGCATTTTCAAACTGAACACTAATAATTACAGTAATGAAATTAATACCTACTAGATATGACACACTGTTTTTAATGTCTTATATGTACTAACTTGATTACTCCTCATAACCACCAAGGAGGTAAATTACTTATTTCCTCATCTTGCCAAAGAGCCTGAAAAGAGAGTTTAAGTTCCTTATTCAGGTTACAAAGCTAGTTAGAGGTAAAGCTAGGATTCAAACCTGTGAAGTCTGGCTCCAGAGCTGGTGCTCTTTATCACTGTCTGCCTGGCTGGCTCACTCAGTATCCCTTTCTAGTCTTAACTCATATCTACTTATGTTTCCCTAATTTTTTTTTAAAGATTTATTTATTTATACATACAGAACTGGGGTATAGTCTAAAGGTGTTGGGGGGTGAGAGGATTCACCAGAGACAGAGTGGTGAGCAGAACGGGCAGGCTGACTGAAGTACACTGCTGAGGGGAACAGTGGGCGGGACAAGAGAGGTCTGCTAAGCCATGTGGGTCACCTCCCTGGCTGGAAATCAAACTTGGGCTGCAACACCTTTGGATAGCTTCATAGTGCTGTGCTTTAACCTGTTGCACCACAAGGGAGGGCACCACTCCCCTAATTTTCTAGCTTTGACTTTTCTGGGGAAAACCTTCTCTCACATGTATTTGTCTATCTGTCATCTGTGCACCTGCGGAAACCTTGGGTTACTCCCCTTAGACTTTGTACAGCTTGTGGAGGAAAGTCTATAAGAGAAATCCTCATTGCCTGTTGAGGTAATGTATGGAGACATATCAAAATACTTCTAATCTTTTTAAAACCAGATCATTCAGTTTTATAGAGTTCTGGTTTTGAAAAGGTGTAATCTCTGTCAGTAATGTGTTGTTTGAGATAAAGAGGTTATAAATTAGTGAGTTAGTAACAGAGAATCTAGAATTAAATTGTACCTCTTCTATCTACTAGTTATGTAATATTGAGCAAGTCACTTGCCTTCATGGAAACTCAAGTTATTAATAAAACGGAAATGTGAACATTATTCATTATCCAGCTGCACTGGGAGTAGCAGTGGCATTAGATCATGCATATCAAAGACTTGCAAAAATTATAAAACTTAGTTTCAGTAGAGTCACAAATATCCTATAACATCCTCATTGATACCTCCTAACCTCATTATATTGAGAATATTAAGGTTTAAACGTTAATATTAAGCTTAATACTATTAAGCTTAATTTGTGGGACTGTAGAGGCCTGTGAATGCTGCATTTATCCTTTGAATTAGCAGAACTAGCTCTACGGATTCCCTGCAGTTGCCATGGTTACTGTGACTCATTGGCCTCCTTCCTGGAGGGGCCGCTAGCCCTCCACGTAGGAGCTTCCCCTTGTCTACATGAAGCCAGCTTCTGAGGATTCAGAAAGCTCTGTGAACAGATCGTGCCCATATAGTGCCCTATGCTACAGGCAGGCACGTGTTTCAAGACCTGGTGATGGTAGCATCTTACCTGCAAGTCCCAGTACCTGTGAATCGTGCTTCTGGGCATTCCTTCCGGGAAGAACATCTATGGGCACCAATCTCCCCAAAGAGGTTTAAATTTATTGGATTATGAATTGGCTAATTCTTACTTGATATTGAAACCATTTTTTTCCCCAACACTATCTTCTATCAAGGTGATGAAACTATTTTAATCACTACATTTACTGGGGTTATTACCTTTATTAATTGTTTACCTTATTTCTCTTATTTGAGTTGTTTCTATCCCATGGTTTCAGTATTAATTTATAACTTTCATACTAATATATAACTACAAATTCTGTGTTGTCTGGAAAGTATCACTTCCTGTCTCCCGCCTATTTCATCTTTTGGTGATGAATGCTGTAGGCATTATCGTGCACCATAAAGCTGCATTCATGTTGTGGTAGGCTTGCCTAGATGCCTCACATAGCTGTGTAGCGAGGGAGCACCCACAGAAGTTACAGCCTCTTCATCAGTGGGTTCCTGAGTGAAGTTGTCATGACAACATATTCTACATTAAATATGCTATGATTTAGAAACAGAGGAAAACAGCTTTTTGTAGCTCTCACAAATTTACATTGACACAGGTGGTCTGTGAATTAGTGGCTGCCTTTACTCAGGGTTACAGACGCCCGAGGGTGGCGATGTTGGTTGCTTTTCCTCTTTGCTCTCTAGTGCTGCTGGCATACAGTAGGCATGCAGTAAATATGTGTTAAATGGATGCATGACTTTATAATAATGCAGGCATCAAAAAACACTCTTGTGCCTACATCTCTTACAGTGTCCTTGTGAGATTTTTAAATAACCAGGTAAGGTGAGTTAAATAACACATGCAAATATTACAGTGGAAAGTGCTCAGCTATTATTAGTACACATTAAAAAGTCCAGGAGACTGGCAAAAACTGTCAATTTATGAAATAATAATGGGCAGCACATTAAATGTGTGCTTTTATCTAGAAGGCTTGTGTTTTTTTCAAGCATGAAAACACTCTTTCTCCTCTTGGATATTGAGATTTTAAAATGTTTTCTTGCAGTATTCTTTCTACCAGCAGTTGCATGAACAAAAAAAGTCAGAAAAGTTCTTCAAAGTTCTTTATGACCGAATGAAGACTGCTCAGAAAGAGATTAGATCAACAGTGACGGTGAATACCATAGACTTGGGAAACAAAAAGAGAGATGAGGACAGCGAGTTGATGACGTCTGGCCCACGGCTGAGAGGTAAGGAACTGCCGAGTGTCTGGGGGAGATTACTTCCCAACGAGCAATCCCAAATGTTTGTCATCTCTCGTATCTTTTCTTATGGCTTCAACTGTGACCCTGACTATGGAGCACTTTCCTTATACTACGATTGCCAGCGTTGATTTTGAAATAGCTCTGGGGTCAAACTCAAGGCATTACCAGTGCAAAGCAACTAGTGATCTGAAAATATTCCATTTCATTGTGGAATGCACGGAAAAGAACAACTGTTCCACACCTTTTTGTCTCTACAGAGATGCTAAATTTTTTTTCCTTTTTTAAAAATATTTTTTAATTTGTGTATTTCTTACATCATTTTTCATTTTTGTACAATGTGTGATTTTTTATATAATTTTTTTAAAGATTTATTTATTTGTACAGAACTGGGGTACAGGACAGAGATGCAGAGGGTGAGAGGCTTCACCAGAGACAGAGTGGGGAGCAGAACAGGCAATCTACAAAGTACACTGCTGAGGGGAGCAGCGGGCGGGTCAGGAGAGGTCTGCCATGCCATGTGGTCACCTCCGGGGCAGGCGGGGATCGAACTCATGCGGAAGTGGCTTCAGATTCTCAGTGCAGTGCTTGAACCCGCTGCGCCACTAGGGAGGGCCCACAATGTGTGCTTTCTTATCCCCATGAAATTCCCACCACCAATTCCCTGTACTCTTCCGATCCCTGTTTTGATCCTACTCCCTCCTTTCTCTCCCTCTGCAGAATGTCTCTGGTTTATAGTTGCCTTTTGATTTTGACATTTACTTTATTATTTTTTTTTCCTGATCCCTTATTTGGATCCTCTACATTGCTCTGAAGAGTGAAACTATCCGGTATTTTTCTTTTTCTCTCTGGCTTATCTCACTGAGCATGACCCCTTCCAGCTCCATCCTTTTGCTGCGAGTAGCATCAGTCCAAACCTTTTTAAGTGCTCATGAAGTTTAAACTTGAAAACAGAAGTTACAGCACCAAACGTAACAAAAGATTCTTGGTGTTTAGACCAACAGTCTTCAGTGCAGTAGTTGCAAATCAAAAACTTGACATTTCAAAGTTTGTCATGTTTTGCCCACTTCCTTATATTTATGAACTCTCCTGTTTTGTCCCCAAAACACAAGTCCTTCTAAAATGGCTAAGCATCAAGTTCCATTTTTCACATCCTAGTACAAATTTAAATTTTTAGTTGCCACCTCAGATTCTTTTTGGGAAATTGTTGCATCTCTTGTCAGATGATTGTTAGATTTGGGCACCTGGTTATCTTTTAATTTAATTAGTGGAAAAATGAAACCAGAAACATATAAGAGTATTGCTTTATTTTCAGCAAGAGAGTCAACTTTACATTTAAAAGAGGGAATGAAAGGCCAATTAACAGAAGCTTCTTCAGCAACATCCAAAGCATACTGCGTGTACAGAAGAGAAATGGATCCGGAAACGGACATCATGTGTGCAGGGGTGGACACGGCAAACGCCGAAGACAGGTCTGCAGAGGAAGTGACCATGAGCCCAGCCATCACCATCATGCAGCCCATACTGAGGTTTCTGCAGTTACTCTGTGAGAATCACAACCGGGAGCTGCAGGTACTTGTTTCGTTTTGTGTGAAAGCTGAGGCTATGGCCTGTGATTAGAAGTCATTAAACTCATAGAAAGCCAGCATGCATTATTGGGGCAAGTTTTGGAGAATTGTTTGAAATAGGAAGAAAAATTCATATTAATGAAAAAAAAAGGGAGAGGAAAATTCCTTTACGCATAAAAATTATACAGTATCATACTTTGTGTCCTGCTCTCACATCTCCCAGCCTCACTGGGCCTCGGTCCTGCTCTTGTGATACATCTGTGCCTCTCATGATTTCAGGGCCGTTCATCATGTCCAACCTACTTCTTTCTCCATGCTAATGTCATCATGGGTAATTGTTAGTGCAAAAGATTTCATACAGTAGTGCAACTTAGTACCTTTGTAAATGACATAGTCTGGATCTTACATCATCTTTAGCACATTTTCTTTGTCAATAAATGGGCTTAGGTGTGTGTGTGGGGGGGGCTGGAACTTTTGCTTCTTTTTTGGGCATCACTTGAACACATTGCATATGTCACCATGGCAAGTCCCATGATGGGTGAGATAATGGATTGGCCTGACAGAAGGTGAGTTTGTTTACCTGAAGCAACTCCAACCTGCAGATCATCTATACCTTTTATTATGCCAAGTCATTACTGCTAGGTGGCAAGGCTGATGGAGATTTTACTACCAACTTACAGTGGAACTGGCTGAAATCTGCAGTAAGTCCTGGGATCTGCAGTGCAGATGTCTGTTTTCTCTATAACCAACAATTATTCAGTGTTTCCAGGAGCACATGTCCAATATTAGAGACAACAGTGTTTGAAGCTGTGTTCCTTAGAAGATGTCTATTCTACAGGTGTTTTGAGAGGTTAAATTCCTCTAAATTGGATTATGGTAATTACATATCCTCTAAGGGCTGAGATGCTCAGGGGTTAAATGATGTTGGAACCGTGGAGCTTGGGGGCCACCCCGCATGGCATGGAAATGGCTGCTGCAGAGCTCTGGGCAGGCAAAGGCCAGTAGCATCACTTTCAGAGGGAGGATACTGAACATGTGCCTGAGTGCTTGGCCTTTCCCTACAGGAAATAAGTATTTTATGCAGAAAGATATGAGTCATAGTAAAATGATGGAGCATTTTGCTGATGAGAGTGTGGGATCAACAGTGTAGAAAATGTTACCTATAAAATAGTTTTGCTTTGATAAGAATGAATAGCAGACTTATTCTCAGTAGCTAAATATGGAAGTAATCCATGTACATGGCTGAATGAGAAAATAAGTAAAATGTGGTGTTTGCAAACTGTGGAATATTATTCAGTCTTAAAGAGGAGAAATTCTGGCATGTGCTACAAGGTGGATGGTCCTCGGAACAGTAGGCTACTTGAACTGAGCCAGTTACAAAACACATCTGCTTTGTGATTCCACTTAACGTGAGATATTTTGAGTAGGCAGAATCATTGAGACAGAAAATAGAACAGTGTTGCTAGAGGCTGAGACAAAAGTGAACAGAGAGAATGTTTGTGTGTATAGTAGGGGTAGTTTCAGTTTTATAAAATGCAAAGAATTCTGGAGGTAGTGGTGATGGATGTATTTTACTACATCCTGAATGTACTTAATCCCACTGTAAAATGATTGAGGGTAAATTTTACATGATGTATATTTTGGTGTTTTAAAAAATGGGGCTAAAAAATCCAAACCTATACAAAAAAGGGAATGGTAGAAAAATTTAAATAAGTCAAACAGTACATGGTGAGTATATTAAGTAATAAAATAAAAACTGTAAGGTTTCCTCTTCACTTGCCCTTCCACAAAGCATACTGTCCAAAAGCAGTAGCTGTCAATAGGTTGTGTTTACTTAGAGAGATTTTTTCTTTAAAGATTTATTTATTTATTCATACAGAACTGGGGTACAGGACAGAGATGCGGAGGGTGAGAGGATTCACCAGAGACAGAGTGGGGAGCAGAACAGGCAGATCGACGAAGTACACTGCTGAGGGGAGCGGCGGTCGGGTCAGGAGAGGTCTACCATGCCATGTGGTCACATCGGGGCAGGCGGGGATCAAACTCATGCGGAAGTGGTTTAAGCTTCTTTGTGCTTTAATCCACTGCACCACCAGGGAGGCCCCTACTTAGAGAGATTTTAATGCACTTATTATAACCAGACTAATCTGTGCATATAAACTTTTTAAAAAAGATATTACGCCATATTTTGCAACTTACTTTTTACACTTGGTGGTGAATCTTATTCCTAATTACCTATTACTAGATTCATCATTTTGTCCCCTTCCCAGTGGAAAGACCTCATTTTTCTAGCCTTATAATGCCCAATGTTTGGATGCACTGCTATTCATTAAACAGCCGCCCTGTGAGGGCCCAGAGTGGACTGCTAGACATACAGACAGAAGAACTCTTTTGAATGGGAGTTGAATATCCACTGAAATGTTGTAGGCACTTAGAGTTTATCCTCCAGGCAGTTGAATCATTCTCTGAACCTGCATATTTGATAAGGGAGTCACATACTAAAAAGTCTGACAACTTGTTTGCCCAGCAAACCTCCCCTTTCCTTTTCCTTCTTTTCCTACTACCATCATCTTTGCCCTCTCTATAGATTTTTTATGAACTTTCCTGATAAATACAGATATCTGAGGGTGGAAAGCCATGTCTTTCTTTAAAACTAAAAAAGTTTAATAAATGTGAACACTTTCTTATAGGGAACAATTCTATTCCACCTTGCCACAGGGATCTTTTTGAGTTAGAAAAACAAACAACAGAGAGAAAGAAATGAAAACAATTAGCACAGTGGTTTCATTTTAACCCCAAAGGTATATTTTCTCTTGCCTTTAGAACTTCTTGAGGAATCAGAACAACAAAACAAATTACAACCTTGTCTGTGAGACCCTTCAGTTTCTGGACTGCATTTGTGGGAGTACAACAGGGGGCCTGGGCCTCTTGGGTCTCTACATCAATGAGAAGAACGTTGTGTTGGTCAACCAGACCTTGGAGAGCCTGACTGAGTATTGCCAGGGCCCGTGCCATGAAAACCAGGTAAGCAGGCAGGCAGCACATGCTCCACACATATACTCCGAGGGCTGGACTGGCCAAGAAGCCAAGCTTGGTGTACATTTGCATGGTCTCTTTCCTCTGCCAGGTGTTTTTACTTTTCCAACAAAGCTTACAAAGACTGAATTATAGACCAATAAATACAGTGCCCTGCTTTCATTAAATTCTATGGCAAAAGAAAATTCCCATGAAAATGTCCCAGATAAACATCAAACTTATCACAAACAGCAAAGTATGTTTCTTCATCAGTGCTCAGTTTTTATCTTCAGTGAATCTTTCCATGATCTGTAGAATAAACTTTCATAGCCTTCCCTGGCTCCTCTGAAGAGGGTGGTGTACACTGCCTCCTTGTTATATTCATAAGCTTATTTGAAATAGGTATCATTGTCAGTGGTTTCCTGTGAATAGGTTCTAACTGCGAGACTGACATTCCTGTCTCACAGACTGAATCAGTAAGATGCAGTGTCTGTCTTAAAGTCCTTGAAGCTCTGTATTCTGAGTCCAAATCAAATGGTCCATAGCAAACCATTTGTCTTGATTCCATCTTCTTAGATGTGAGGGACGCCAGAGAGTAGTAGAAGACAGCACCCTGGAGCTAGTAAAGGGAGACATTTGATAACTGACTATTGACTTCCATGGGCCTTTGCTGCCTCACATGCAGGGATCCAACCTGGGAGAGAGAAGTTTCATACATTTCTGAATATAAATTAGAAAGCAGCCATGGAGACCAAGTCTCAATGCTTGACATAGAAAAAAAAAAAAAAAAAGGACAGAAAGGAGGCTTGCTTTTCTGTTTTCAGTTGCACATCCTGTGACTTCTATAAACACATATAGTATATATGTGATGCATATTCACACGGACATGTAAGCACACATTTACATGCATAGAACACAAGTAATAGTAGAAGTCACTTGTTCTGGGAGTACTTTTCCTCCCTCTGGAGTGTGTGTGTGACCGGGTGAAAGAGTGTATGGATTTCACTGTTTTTGCCTGTCCTAGGGCCGTAACACAAGAAAACCTGATTGTTGATGAAATTCAGTGTAGAAAGTAACTTATAATCATGTAAGCTCTAAAAATGAAAACAAATTTTAAAATACCATGAATACCACCTACTCTAAAAAATGCAGCAATTCTAAGCCCTGTGCTTTGAAAAATCTGGACAAGAAAGAGGTTTGTTTCAAATTCTAGAGTTGGCCTAAGAGTAATTCCTTCTTTGTGCAGCAAACTCTCTGATGATCCAGAGCACATCTGGGAATGTTGGGTGGAAGCTGCCATTTCTTTGTATGAAGGGAATAAAAATTCCCTTGTGTGAAGGGTGAATTGCTGTCTGTTCTGAAAAATAATACACATTTCAGAGTTACTGTGGCTATTCTTTCTCATGTTAAATTTAACTCACCTGGATTTTGATGTTTCTGTCCCCTTAACAGTCCTGGCTACGTGGTGATGTGGCATCCTCAAATTCCAGTACAAGTTCCTGGTTTCAAGTTCTATAAAATGATTGAGGCTCAGTTGCCAAACTTGGAGCCTCAAAGTACAAATTTTTATCCCAGGAAGTACATGTAACCCAGTTAGCGCTTGATAACAAGTGGCCCTATCGGCGTCTGCTGTATGAGCACTGACAAAGTTTACATACAAATCGCACAAATGAGAATATTGTCTTAGCCAGCCTAGATCACATCTTAAACCTTTAAATCTATTGGAGGGTTTATGTGTTAACAAAAAAAAAAATAGTATTTCAGGTAACTGGTGTGCTTTGAAATTCTATGAAAAGTATTTATTTTAAAATCTCCTGTTTCACACAGGACCTCTCAGTATCCTGCATACAAAGTCACTTAATTGATACTAATGGATTAATTATTAGATTCTGCAAAAGAAGTAGAGTTAAACCTTGTCTTATCTTTGCCTTTATCTCAAAGTGAGAATTTTATTCTAAAGGTCAAAGAATGAAGGCAATTGTTTTCTGTCATGGTTTCTACTGCTCTTATGTTATAAATAGATGCTACCTTATAAACATTTGTTTTCTAGACTTGTATTGCTACTCATGAATCAAATGGGATTGACATCATCATTGCTTTAATTCTCAATGACATCAACCCTCTTGGTAAATACCGGATGGACCTCGTGCTTCAACTCAAGGTAGAGTAAACCCACTATTGGGAGCAGAGGGTGAAATTCTCTTTAAAACTCCTTGAGAGCTTACTCTTAGTCTTCAAGTAGCGCTTGCAAATACCAGGATATTACCATACCAGCATTAACGAACTGGCCGGAAAGGAGAATGAAAGCACAGGCCAAGATCAAGATGCAGCGCAATTCCTGCTGAAATGCCCAGTAAAGATGTTGAGTCAGAGGGCACATTATTGGATGAATTTTTAAGTAGGCACTTTGTTTCACTACTTCTCTTTTGTTTTTGCTTGTCATTATATAGAAAGCAAAAGTGCCGGCCCTCCACTCTACCGTATGCTTTTAGTTCTTGACTATGGAATTCCATCTGGCCAGTCCTAATTAATTCAGCTCTGTTAAAGGGAGTCTGTCTCCTAGTTGGATGACTCTTCTTTCCCGTGCTTGATTTTTTTTTTTACATTAGGTGTTTAATTCCCCCCACATTTTACAAGCTACTTCCATAGTTCCTTTGACACAAGCCAGGCACCACTTGGTGTCCTTCCATTTATATTAGCTCTGGACAAAACAGCATTAAAATTTTTTCTTCAGCTTTTTGTTCAAATGGAAATAGAAAAATGAGTATACTCTAGTTACTGTAACTCCTGGAGACAAAAATCACAATATTCAACTGAGATGAATTATTGGAGGCTGTATTATTGTGTTTAACCTTGCAAAAGTAAAAGCAAAATCCATTTGTTAAATGCAGTTTTTCTACAAAGGCATTTGTCTGGTATCACAGAAAAAAGAATTAACTTTGCATGGGTAAATTTATGGCCAAGAAGAATAGGAATGATGTTTTCTCATTTCTGTTTGTAAATACAGATTGAACTATAATGGATAAGCATATGTCCTTGTGTGAAGATTGTGCTAATGGTTCTTAATAAGTAAGCAAATGTTTCTTTGAATAGAGGAAATGAAGGGTATTTTTTTGCCCCTTGTTTTCATTTGCAAAATGGACAAGCTATGGGTCCTTCTGCTCCTCTGTAACTCCTCTGTAGACGGGAAGGGGCCTGAGGTAGTGTGAACTCATGCCATGTCCTCACTAGTGTCACACTAGCCTTCATGAAATAAGCCTCGACCTGTGTGGTCATCAGCTTAATAAGTGCTCAAACCACATTTTTTTCCTCCTAAATTCACCATTAGTCACAATTCATAAAGAAACAACATAGCAAAGCCTTGGTCTTTGACTTTTGAAATCCTTAAAAAACAAAAACAAAAACTTTCATTGCGATCTTGTTGACATACAGTATCACATTCACTGAAAGTGTGTAGCATAGTGGTGTGATCCTTGTATAAATAGCTAAATGAGCTCTACAATAAGCCTAGTTATCATCCACACAGCACACATAGGTATACATCTTTTTGCTGGTGAGGAAAGCTTTTAAGACCTAGTCTCTTCGCAGCTTTCAAATAGTCACTGCAGAATTGTGAACTGTCACAGCCCAGGACTTATTTGTTGTATAACTAGAAGCTTGTATCTTTTGATCCCCCATGTCCCCCTCACCCCCCACCTCCAGCAACCACCAATATGTTCTTTGTATCAGTGAGTTTTTTCCTGTTTTGTTTTGTTTTAGATGCTACATATAAGTGAAATCATACATGGTTGTCTTTATCTGACTTAATTCATTTAGCATAATGCTCTCAAGGTCCCTCTGTGTTGCCTTAAATTCGTCATTAGTCTAAAGACAGTACCTTCAAATCTCATTTTGAGTTAATGTAGCTTAAAGAGCAGGGAAATACTAAATGAGCCATCAATTTAAAATAAAAGCAGACTGATTATTTACAAATGCAGACTTGCAAACACTGAATGATAGAGGCTGACCTAACAGTGAAGATAGTCCCTCGCTATTCAAATGAACTGTTTTTTTGAAAGAGAATAATTTAAAATTTCATTTATGTTACTAAGCATCATTTATGTATACCTCCAAAATATGACAGTTGGATAAATAAAGGTTTGTATTTATGTATTACAAGATGAATGGATTTGTCTTGAAATATTTAAAGAATAGTTTTCTAAAAAAAATCTGTGTGGTTTGCATCTGCTAGTCTCTTTTTAAGATAGCAAATGTTAGGTGCCCCAGGAATAAGGTGCTTTTAATTATAAATTCTTCATGACATTACAGAGATGCATTCACACTCGTTAAAGGTTTATATCATTGACAATTTTAAATATCCTTTATCCATTCATTTATGGTGCAATTTTATGAAATTTTTTCATCCATATGTCTCATCCTTTACATTTAAATTTACATTTTACCACTCATCTGTGATTAGGGAAGTGCTAAATTTGTACACAGGACTTTTTGTTTGTTTAATAATTCTTGTTTCCTTTGGAACAAAACTCTACTAATAATGGCACAAATATTTGATCTCTTAGTTTACATAGGCTCTTGTGCTTTCAAATGCAGACTTAAGTGGGTCATTTATTAGACTTCTTCCAAAGTAGTACAAACAAGAAGATTGGTTAGCAAAATGCCCTATTGCTAGTAGCATTCTGAAATCGTCTATATTTTTAAGTCCTGGGCTAGCTGAGTGAGGTTCATCAGAGGATATCGTTAGTGTTTTCACTTTGAATTCTGTGGGGTCCCTTGGGACCGCTCTGAGGGCTTATGATCCCCCACTGGTCCCTAACCCTTACTTTTTAGGGATGATTTTGTACGGATGCTAGTTTATAAAAATGGTACAGATTAGAAAATGGAACAGAACAAAATACCACTTTCCCTACAAAATGCTAAATCTATTTTATGGGGGGTTGTGGCGGTTGTCTCACCACTGTCATCATGTTTAGTAATACTAGGCATTTATACATGGTCTTTAGGCTCTACTCCTGGGGGAAGAAAAAAGTTCTGGATAGAATTTACTATTGAAGCTACATTAAGACTACTTTTCACAGCTTTAACAGAATTTGTTGAGTGTCTGCATTCATGAAACTGATTCAATTTGTTCCCTCCTGTATGCTATTAATTAGGCACGGCTTAACCTAAGAAGAAACTAAGAAAGGTCTTAAAACCACTTGACTGCTACTTTTGTTCTTATCAGAACTTAGGCATGAGGTCCAGATTTTCACTGGGTGCATATTGTGAAGCTCTGTAGAGTCTCTTCCGTGGAGCCCTGAGGAGCTCCCAGCTTGCACAGTAAAGGGGCAGCACTGTTGCCAACTCAGAGGAAAGAAACATCCCTGCCCCCACGTTGAACCCACTGTGTTGGTGGCCTTCAGGCTTGCTGGAGCCCTCGGTGCCATTCCGGGCTACACGTGGACAGTATCAGAAATGTGTGTGATAGGTAAAAGTGCTGAAATCATATCTTTGAAGACCCTACCGGAAACATCAAAGATGACATAAATTAATTTCATTCTCTGTCAAAAGTTCTTCAAGCCAGTGGGCAACCTGTTGTCACCAGTAAACATATTTATTCATAACTTATCAGTTTAGAATTTCATGGGGTAAATTTTGCTCATATCTACTGAAAATTTTGATTTGCTAATATGTACAAGTGTTTCACATTAAAAACATTGTGCTAGAGTTTTAAAAACTAGACTATTTCTTTAAGTATACAAGTGATTCTGGTTCACTTTATTGTCTTGTTAAAAGGTTATTGTAGAAATGCCTATGAGGAAACAGTGGAAGAAAATGCCGTTGTATTCTTAAGCATTATATATAAAATCAATTTGGTGTTTAAAACACTTTTTTTTAACCAATACTTAAAACATCCTTCATAACATTGCTTGTGATTTATTATTTTTACTTTGTGTTGACAAGAAAGTAAATTATTCAGTTTTTAAATGTCAACAAGCCAAATGAAATCAGCAGCTTAAAATTGTTTAAGAAAAATGGTTCTGACTGTTAATTAAAATGAATGCAGGTGAATGCATGAACATTTACCTGTGCATTGACTCAATCCTTATCTCCAGAACAATGCTTCCAAGCTCTTACTGGCCATCATGGAAAGCAGACACGACAGTGAGAATGCAGAGAGAATTCTTTTTAACATGAGACCCCGAGAACTGGTAAGAAAATATTTAAAAGTCATATTAATATTGTACAGCTTAAAAGATACAAGTTTTAGTGTATATGACAGAAGAAAAGTCTAGTATTGTTCTCTGCCCTGTCCAGTCCTAGGACACATCATCACCTTCCTAGCACTCCCAGAACCTGAGAAATTGACAAAGGCATGTGTGATTTGGCTCCTTTCCTTAATGGTTTTATCCACCCCCAATAACTGTACATAACTGGGTTGTCACAGTTACTCTGAAATTATTTGTAAATTCTTTTAGCCTGAAAAAGAAAAGTTTGCTTCAGTCTGTATATTGGGATCTATGAAAAGCTTTGTACCTCTCAAAATTTTTATTCACACCACTTCTGAAAAGTGAACATAAAGTTGTTATCTTTTGTCCTTATTCTTCCTTGGCTTAGAGCAAATTGTGTGGAGACCTGATGGGGATTTCACGAAGATCATCCGTGTGTCTTCCTGTTGTAGAAGTTATCTTCTCCTCCTTACTTGTTCCTTGGAAATTTTGAAGTTATATTGGTGTGTTGTAAAAGCATGGGTTTCAAAAGCACGGAGGACACACGCAAGACATCCAGCTCAGCACCCCAGGGACTAAGCCCTCCTCCTGTGAGCGCCAGTGTTGGTGCTGTGAGCGGAGTAGGCAGAGAAGGGCTCCACACCTGTCATCCTCTCTTTAAAGGCAAAAGCCAAAGAGCACAGAGAGGAGAGAAATGAGAAGCAGTTTGATTATGTGTCTGGTTGATGAGGTTTTGATATCTGCAGGGACCTTCCTTCTCACTGTTAAATGGAACAATGAATTTCAGCTTCACCCATCGACAGCACTGGATGGGAACCTTCATACCTCTGCCTGCGGCACCTTCACCCCACCATCCCTTTCTCCTTATGACCTACCCCCAACCTCCAGCCCAAGCCTCCCGGGTGCCTTATACGTAGGCCTATGGTAGGAGTATTGCAGTCTTTCTTGATGAGGTGCTGATGCTTCTCACTGTACAGCTAAGTTCCCTGAAGTCATTGCATCTACTGGGTACATTGTTGGGTTCTGAGTGCCCAGGACAATGTCCGGCACCATCTTTTCCAGTTACCTACTAGGCACTTAATAGATAGTGGGTGCTCCTCTGAATTCATGGGAATGTTGACACTGTCAACTTTCAAAGGACAAAGCAAAAGTTCCTAAGAAAAATAGGGACTATTGCTGGGGAAAATGGGTCTATGTTCATTTCAATAAAGATGGTCTTTGAGGACCCTCCCTGGTAGCACAGCAAGTTAAAGTGCACCACTATGAAGCTGTCAGCAGCCACTGCAGTACATATTTGATTCCTGGCCAGGGAGGTGACCCACCCACAGGGCAGAGCAGACCTCTCCTGACCTGCCTGCTGCTCCCCTCAGTCATGTATTTCAGTAGATCTACCTGTTCTGCTCTCTGGTGAGTCCTCCCACCCCATACCCCACACCTCTGGCCCGTACTCCAGTTTTGTATGCATAAATGAATAAATCTTGGGAAAAAAAAGATGGTCTTTGAAGCTATTTTCACGTGAGTTATTTTTTATTTTATAAGTTGTAGGAAGATTTAAAATCATACGAACAATGTAAAGTGCATATTGGAAGTGGCTTTGAAGCCTGTTGTTCCTGTTTTTCTTTCCTGATAGGTGGATGTGATGAAGAATGCCTATAACCAAGGGCTGGAATGCGATCATGGAGATGATGAGGGTGGAGACGATGGCGTTTCCCCTAAAGATGTCGGACACAACATCTACATTCTTGCCCATCAGGTATCACATTTGGTATCTTTATTTTGTTATTTTTTTCATGGTTTCTTATATTTATTTTCAAGCATTGTCTCCTTTATTGATTCAGCATCCTCCCCATCCTGCCTCCCCCCACCCAGCACCACCACTGGTTGAAAAGGAAGACAGGTTCCTACAATGTTGATCCCCTAAGCTATGCAAGGGATGATCCTTAAGATCATGGGATTTACACCAAAAACTGCTGGGCCAGGAGCAGGGGACAGTCCCTTATTGGACTAGGCAGGGGTGAGTGAGGTCAGGCGTGTTCCATCTGCACTGCACAGACCCTGGCATGAGTCTGGCCCCATTGACTTGGAGGGTGACCCACTGCCTGCAGGAGCCACCATGTGATAGCCTCCAGTTGACTTCCACTCGACTGCTAGCAAATGTGAGGCTGAATTGGAGGAACTATTTCCATTCATAGTAATTTATGAAAGCAGGTGCTTGATAAGTGTTCCTTGACACATGTAATTCCACTAACGTGAAGGTCAACTTTCAGCATGCATCTTCTGATGCAGATTGGCATAGAAATCACAAAAATTTTAAATATACAATGCCAACTTGAATTTGTATGTGACTACTCCCTCCTTTTTACAAAATGACTAACCCAGTCTCTTTCTAGCCATTCTCTCCCATGGACCATCTTCCCCTTGTGCTGCTTCCCTGTGCATGTCATCAGGGAGTGCAATAGTCATGGGTGGGTGTAAGATTCTGAGAAGACTCGATTTTAAAACTTGCTCTCTAAACACTTCTTGGCCTTTCTCTGCACTTTCTATCGTTTTGTATGTAAACTTGAGAATGAGACAGATTCAGGGAAGGGATTAAATTCTAAAATACTGTTTAGTAATATGATCAGGTCATTAAGAACATATTTAGGTGTTTCATCATCTAGCAGAAATGCATATATCTATAATATACATGCGCACACACACACACACACATATGCAAAAAAGACAAGGCCAGATGGGGTATAGCCAGAAAGACAAAAGAGAATTTTAATTATTGAGGAACTGACAGTTAAGATGAAGGACAAGTTAAAGGAAATAGATTTTTGGATATGGAAAGGTATCATTCTTAGAAAGCAAAAACATTTTTGGAAAAGAAAAGCTTGATTCTCGCTTAAGGAAAGGCATGAGTGAAGACTGAAGGTGAATGGAAAGGAAGACCACAGGTTGAGGATCAAAATCACGTTGGCTGTTTAACCGAAAGCAGAAGCCACGTGACATAGCACAGACATACGGTAAAGGACTGACTGCAGACAAGGAACCTTAGACAAGGAAGCAGCAAGGAAGACTAAGAGCAGAATGAGCAGTAATAAGTGTTAGAAGAAGCAAGTGGGCATAGTTTCTTGACGTGAAAAAGTAACCTGTTTCTACCTAAATGTGTCCTCTTTGCGCTGTGGGTGGCGGCACAGCCGAAACAGGAAGAGAGCTTGGCAGCTGGTCAGCCCTGGGCCATGAGCGGTCACTGTTTGGACACATGTCCTGACACCGTGCAGGAGCTGTTGACAAATGCGGCCCCGTGTTACCAGTATGATAGGGGTCACGATCACAGAGTCACGGTCAAGCAGACTTTTGTTAGGCCAGTTCAGTGTTAAGCAGACTAATACAAGAATCAAAAAAGCAAAATTTAAAACAGACCAAGATGGCCGATGAGAAGAATGGAGAATGGTAATAAAGAATTTATTGTCACAGATCGAGAGCTAATAATAGGAAATTTGAGAGAATTAATAATTAAGACAGCCAAGAGGGTGGTGATTTTGGTAGGTGTTGAGTTTCTGAAAGTGCCTATAGAGGGCAGGTCAACCTCGAAACTGGTGGCTGTGAGGAGTCCCCCGGGAGGGCGATCTGGACACACAGTAGTAAAAATGTAACAAGGGATTAAAAACCACTTACTGAAATGAAGACAGAAAGCAGCAGATGTGAAATGGCTTGAATGGTGATAGTGAGGTTTCTTGTTTTCCTTCAGAAATGCTGAAAAAGCAGACGTTTGCAGATCCAAGCTGGAGATACCTCCATAGAATGAGGAGGGGGGAAAGTTGGGCTGAGTAAGGGAGAAAGGGGATGTGAATTGCTCAGTACTTTCAGCCTTGTGATTTCACTGTAAGAATGTCAGTATGAAACGACGTCCCTCTGAGTCCCGATAGAGGCTCCGAGAGGAGACGGGGAAGGGCAATGTCTAGGGAGCAGGGTATGTAACTGACAGTGTAACGCTAAGCTGCTCCATCTCCTGTGCCATGGGACTTGTCACTCGACTCGTCACCTTGCTGCTTTTTAGTGTATCCCTTGAGAATGACTCCTTCTAGTAGCTGTTCATGAAAAATGATCCATTTTCAAACCCAAAAGAGTGCATGCTGTGCTCTGGTTCTTTCACAGGTGAGGTTTCTGCCTCTCTGAGGCCAGGGGCTTCTGTTCTGTTCTGTCCTGCCCTGTCCTGTCCTGGTGGCTGAGCTCCCCGCAGGCCTGTTGTCTGTAAGGCTCCAGGGCATGCCAGTGAGTGGGCTTGGAAGCTGCCTGGCATGCAAATGGCTTGCTGGACGTGGGGGTTATCAGAGCCCAGGTTGCGTCGTTTGCATGGTGGCCGTGGAACCAGGGCTGCTGTGTGCTGATGACTGTGCAGATGCTCTGTCTCTGCACAGCTCAGTCATTCCAAAACCAAGGCTCGACTTCCTCCTTGTTTTACTATAATCAGCTTTGGCACAGACAGTTTATTTAGGTGCCCTCAGACTTTCGATTTTTGTTGTTACTCTTTTCATGGTAGGAAGATAGTTCTGCTTTTTCTCCCATGACATCTTTTTTGGCTCTTCCTGTGGTTAGTGTTACAAGAAACAAATAATGCTTCTTGTAAGTGTCTTGTCTAATCTGCATAAAACTATAAATACATAGAAAAGGGAATTTCTAATACGTGAGTATTGTGCAGTGAATCTCCAGAAAATCCAGCGATGTGTCCTCTGCTTGCTCTCCACCTCTTGGCTTCCTCTTCCCCCTCCAGTCTTGCTTTTACTTCTCTTTCAAGGACACAGTCTGCAATCTGGAATCTTGTTCAGTGCTTTGTATTGCTTGAGATCTGTTTGGACATTGTCTCTGTAGTCCCTCGTAGCAACTAATGTTTTTGAGGCCCTTTATTTTTTTTTATTTTCTCCCAGTTTATTGATACATAATTGACATCGAGCATTGCACTATGTTGATTTGATAACACTTATATATTGTGAAGTGACACCTTTCATTACATTAAATGGCATCTCTCTTTTATTCCATAATTGCCATTTCCTTTTTGTGTGTGTGAGGACATTTAATATCTGTTCTCTCTGCAGCATTCAAGTGTTGTTCCATGGTAGCATTAACACTGTTTCTCTTTCTGTACATAAAAGTCCCAGAATTTTTCATCATACAACTGAAAGTCTTTGACCAGAATCTTCCCAGTTCCCCCACCACCTAACCTCTGTATGACATTTTTATAATCCACATGCAATGACACTGTGTGCTATTTCTCACTTGTGCAGTATCGTGTCTGACTTACTTCGCCCACAGTTGTCTCAGGATTTCCTTTCTCGTGACGGAATTACACTGTAACACTCCACAGAGTGTTGTGCAGTGAATTTCTGTAAAATCCAGGATGTGTCTCCTTTGGCTTTTTGTCCTCCGATTGCTCTCCACCTCTTGGCTTCCTCTTCCCCCTCCAGTCTTGTTCTTCTACATTCTTTTCTCTTCTCTTTCAAGGGCACTGTCTGCAATCTGGAACCTCTTTATTCATTCATTTGTTGATGAACTCTCAGTTTTTGCTCTTGTAAATAATGCCGCCTATAGTGAACATGTGTGAACATGTGAGACCCTTTATTTTGTATTAACATTCTTTTTTAAAAAAAATTAACTTTTTTATTGAACTAACATTGGTATATATTGCACAGTAGATAGCTCGGTACAAGTTCACAGCTTTTCCGATATCTAGTGCCACACCACACCCACCAACAAGACATCCACAGCCCTCCATTGTAGTCTAGTGGACCCCCCACTACGTTTTTGTACACACTAGAATTAAGAATTATTTGGAGGCCTGTTTTTTCCTTTGTGTGGTGGGGACAAGAATTAGCTAGCCTGTGGAAAGCAAAAGTAACTACCGACTTACAAGGCAAGAAAGAACAACCTGCTGTATGAAGTTATTTTTAAAATATAGGCTTTAAACATTTTTGTGAGCATTCGCCCAGTAAATGGTCTTTGAAAGCACAATTAGTGTCTGCATAATTGTTGATGGTGTGAATGTACCATAATTTATTTAATCACTTCTTATTGTTAGATCCTTAGGTTTGTAATGTTTTTGATGTCATATATTATGCTATGATTAACATCCTCATACATTAAGCTTTGCCTGCTACATTGATTATTTTTTTCAGACGAATTCTAAGAAGTTTAATTACTAGGTCGCAGGGTAGTAGCTATTTTATGGTTCTTGATACATATTATAAAATTGTTTTTCACAGTATGTGATGGTACTCATCATTACTGAATCCTAAAATTATTACCATTTAAAAAAATCTTTGCCAAACTTAGAGTGTTTGTAACATTGTAACTACTCAACAAATGTTTGTTAAATGAATTAATGAACTATGGTTGAAAGTGGAGCTCATTTAATTCCCATCTTTTCAATTACTAAAAATAATGAATTAACTTTTGATAGGTTATTTGATCATTTCTATTTCTTTTGTGAATTACTTTAAAATGTGCTTACACAATCTTCCCTTAGGGTTTGTTTTTTATTTTGTGAACTTTGATAAGGATAACAGACCTCAGTCATTGTAGTTAAATCTATTTTTGACTGATTCATTTGCTTTCTAATGTTCTAATGACAGTTTTCTTCTGCAGCCTTGAGATTGCTTAAGCATTGACCTGCACTTACTTCTTGTGTATCGTAAATTCAGTTTTGTATTTAATGATGTAATCTTCCCCATGTCATGACACAGAAATAAGAGAAAGCTTTAATGCTAATTCACTTTTAGGGACATAGTTTGAGATGTTGTAGTGGTACAGAAGTCCTGAGAATGGCGTTTGTAGGAGCCATGAGGCTGATCTACAGCCTGGGTGACAAAGAGTGTGCATGAGTGGGGGAGAGTGGTGCCAGATCCGTCCGCTTCAGGGCAGACAGGACATGCGCCTGCGTGATGTGGGGTGGTGAGATGGTTACAGTCCGGGGGGCTTTTCCACAGCAGACAGCTTAACTCACATCCGCCGCCTTTCCTGTTGGCTTTTCAGGCTCTAGATTTCCACTTCTTCAACTCAAAATAATCCTGATTTTTGAAAAATTTTTAAATATGTTAAATCTCACTTTTGAAAGTGGACTCATTCAGAACTTGGGAAAACATTGAGCAGTCCTGCAGAGCTCACCAGCTTGGGAGATGCAGCCCACATGCGACAGCTTGCCTTCGAGGGAGGGAACGGCCCAAGTTTCTCTTCAGTTCTTTCACGGGTTGTGTGGGTCTTCTGAGGGTTCACTAGCTGCCAGGCACAGTGCCGCATGCAGGGGGTGGCAGTGAAGAAGAACGAGAGGTGACTTTCAGGGGATGTCCCCTCTGACTAACAGCTGTGCAGCTTAGACACATGAGAGCTAGCTGCTCTCACCCTCAGACCAAGATCAGGAGGCGCTAGTGCGGGAGGCAAAAGCCTCGCCTTCGGGGGCTTTCTCCAGATTGCTGAAACTGAAGCAAAATCTGAGTGAAAAAGCAAAAGGAAGGAAATGAAAATGTGGGGGCACACCTCAGAAAGTGGCTTACGTGTGGCAACAAGCTGAGCAGGTTTAGAGGAACAAAAAGAGGGCGGTGTAGCTGCCCCATGAGCTCTGAAATACCAGGCTAACCATACACCATGCACCTGAGGCTCGCTGATGATAAGGTGGGTGTTCAGGAAGCTTCCCAGCTCTTCCCTGTCAGGCACTGTTTTTGTAGGTATAATGGAAAGATAAAGAGGCCATCAAGAAGCTCACGCTGAAGTGTGTGTAGGGGAGAGTTGTACACCATTCTAACTGAATATGCTTGTGTGAAAGGGTGGTATGCACAAGGTACACTTCCTGTAGGAATCCTCAGAGGCTTTGTGGAAGAGGTGATAATTGAACGGAATCTTGGGGCGTGGAGAGAACAATCCAGGTAGAGGTGACAACTTCTGCAAAGAAGCACCTAAATACTTTTAAAAATTAATATAATAGTTTACTTTTATATCATTTTGTGCCTTTTTCCATCTCAGTTGTAATCCCCATGGGCTTCCCATCACCAAATCACCCGTGTACCATCACCATAGTCCAGTGCATTTCCCTCCTCCCCCCATTTTGATCCCATTTCCCACTCCACCCCCATAAAATATCTCTGGTATATAGTTGTTCATTATTATTAACCTCACCCCCTACCCCTACCGGTCCTTTTATGCTCTTGCTATGAGTAAAACCATCTGGTATTTTTCTTTATCTTTCTGGCTTATTTCAGTAAGCAAGATCCCCTCCAGCTCTATCCATGTTGCTGCAAAAGGCATGTGTTTATCTTTTTTGATTGCTGGGTAATATTCCATTGTGTATATGTACTACACCTTTTTAATCTAGTCATCTAGTTTTGGGCATTTAGGCTGATTCCATGTCTTCCCTATTGTAAATAAAGCAGCTATAAACATGAGGGTGCAGGGAAGCACCTAAATATTTTAAAGAAGGGGCCTTCTCATAGTATTGGTAAGAATTGCCTGCGGTGCCTACATTTGTCTTTACATGAAATGAATCATAATAATTTGAATCATGTCAACATCTCTGATGATTGTGATGGTCATGAGGCAACTGTTGCATGAGTGAGTGAACAATGAATGATTGAATGACTGGCACTTATTTACATGAAAACTGAAATTTTACAGTTTAAGCATTATAATTAAAAATATGTTCCTGTTGGGCCCTCCCTGGTGGCACAGCGGGTTAAAGCACAGCACTAAGAAGGTTAAGCCACTTCCTCATGAGTTCAATCCCCGCCTGTCCCAGAGGTGACCACATGGCGCAGCAGACCTCTCCTGACCCGCCCGCTGCTCCCCTCAGCAGTGTACTTCGTTGATCTGCCTGTTCTGCTCCCCAC
>NW_004567137.1:3478742-3485214 GCF_000260355.1 Condylura cristata
TGCTCCCCTCAGCAGTGTACTTCGTTGATCTGCCTGTTCTGCTCCCCACTCTGTCTCTGATGAATCCTCTCACCCTCCACATTTCCGGCCTGTACCCCAGTTCTGTATGAATAAATAAATAAATCTTAAAAGAAAAAAAATATGTTCCTGTTAAAAATAAGAAGTGGACTCTCCTGGTGGTGCAACGGGTTAAAGCAGCACATTGTGAAGCTCTCTGAAGCCACTTCAGCATGAGTTCGATCCCCAGCCATGGAGCTGACCCACATGGTGAGGTAGACCTCTCCTGGCCTGCCCACTGCTCCCCTCAGCAGTGTACTTCGTCGATCTGCCTTTTCTGCTCCCCACTCTGTCTCTGGTGAATCCTCTCACCCATCACACCTCTGGTGTGGTAAGCATAAATAAATAAATCTTTTAAAAAATAAATAAAAGTAAGAAGCATATCAGATGGTTTCACTCATGGAATACAGGGAAACTGAAGAAAGGTTCAGAGGAGAAAAAGAGCCATAACTAGTAGACAAATTATAGGTCAGAGACATACGCAGTGGAGGGACAATTGCAGGGGACTGTGGGGCGATTCATGGGTGATGAAGTGGTAGGAGATTTATGGGGACTACGCCTGAGGGAAGAAATCAAATACTGTACAAAAATGAGCAACAATGTAAGAAAGGTCTTTGTCAACAATGTAATTGCAGAGATGAAGGTAAACAATATTAAAGAAAAAAATAAAAACATGTTCCTGTTCATTATCATGTTTGAAGATAATGATAATTTTTCCCATTGGTGAACATAATTTTTGTGTACAGACGCATTATTTTGACTTGCTTGTTCCCATAGCAAGGACACCGCCTAGTATACATTACATACTCAAGAATAATGTGAGACATAGTACCTTGCAAAATTGCATGCGTGCTAATAATATTTTTATGTAATCCAGGAGCTATGTAGGCTTAATAGAATCCTACAAAGCTGATCATTTACCTCCTGGCAGTCAAGGCTCTCCTTCAGCTTTCTCTGAATCTTATACCTGTCTCTGCCAGTCACGTCAGTAGACTGTACATCCATAGGAGCTATAGCATGCTCTCTTCCCCTGGCCCAAACCTTTTTCTTATTTTTATTTATGATGCCATCTCTCTTCTGAACTAATAAAATACTTCCTCCCATTCTTATAATTCATTTTAGTATTGCCTTTAGTCTGTTATGTCCAAATTGAGACCTTCTCACTGTTTCCTGGCTAAATTCCAACTACAATGATCTTTTCTTTCTTTCTTTTTTTTTACATCATTCTTCATTTTGTGCATTTTTTCATCTCAGTTGTAATCCCCATGGGATTTCCTTGTGCCATCACCACAGTCCAGTGCACTCTTCCCACGCTAGCACCCTAGTTCCAATCCCATCCCCCCTCCCACCCCCATAAAATGTCTCTGGTTTATAGTTGTTCATTGTTTTCATTTTTACTCTATTATATTTGTTTGTCTCTCTGTTTTTTCCCCCCTGACCCCTTACACACCTTCTATGAATGAAACCATTCTGTATATTTCTTTTTTCTTTCTGGCTCGTTTCACTAAGCATGATCCCTTCCAGCTCCATCTATGTTGTTGCCTTTCTTTTGAACTCTTTTATATGTTATGTTCACCCAAAACCACAAATATGTGTTCAAACTAGCTTATACTATACATCATCTTAGAGTTGTTCTTTATGTCGTATATGTGGGTCTGGGCCACTAACTAGATTAAAATTCTCTAGTGAGCACCTAGATGTCTGTTACCCAGTAGCAGAGAATCTCAGGATTATTGCCATTTATATGATATCTGAAATTCATGGCTAATTGGAAGAATAAAAGTTACAGTCCACCAAATGGATTGAAATTGGACTCTACATTGGGTGCAGGATTGTGTTGCAAAGCTCAATGGAAATGATTATTTTTCTGCTTAACAGTCCATGTTTGGCTAGATATGTTTGTTTCTGAGCGACATAATTATCAATCTAAATTCCAGGGATGTGAAAGGTCTTTGCCATGTCTCTGGGTCATCCTTATGTCTCTCCAACTTTCATTGTATCTTCGAACTTAAAGTCTGCTGGGAGAGCTGGAGATACCAGGCAGGACTGCTTCTATGAATTTCTTACCAAGTTGAAAGAAATATATTATTTCCTAACCTATTTTAGACCCTGAGGATTTCAGGGTCCCCAGCCAAAGCCAGTATAGCTTTTCTCCCTTGCAGAAGAGAGGGTGATAGGGATGCTATCTTGTTTCAAGAACAAGCATTCTTTAAATAATGCTGGATGCCCAGATTATCACCAGTGATTCATTTTCTTCCCTTAAAAATTCCATCTCATGACTGCCATTGCTTGAGCTATATTCATTTTCAGGGCTATGCACATACATTAGTCTATATAGCTTCATTTTAATTTATTCTGAAGTCCTATGATATGTATATATAACTCAGACTACTTAAAATGTTTTCCTTAGAGATTGGCTGCTTCACCTCTGCAGCTTACATTTTCTTATGCTAATAGGTAGTAATCAGCCTTGCTTCATTTACTTTATTTGTAGAAACAGAAGGATGGGTTTGTAATTGGATACATAACTTCCATCTTTAATATCTTCGAAGGGTTTTAACTAACGTACAATTACTTCATCTTTATTATTGCTTGTCTTACAGGAAGTAGAAAACACAGCTGGGTTTTCCAGCTCCCAGACACACTTGTAGCTCACTAATATGTTGGCTGGAATATTATCAAACAGTTCAGATGTAATTCACCTATGTATCCGGCATTTTCTCCATTAGCTATCATGTCACTCACTTTCTCTGATTTTAGCTTTCTTATCTTTAGAAGGAGGAGCATGTATGCTTGCTCATCTCAGTCACAACCCCCGGGACTTCCCACCATTTCACCCATTTGCCATCACCATAGTCCTGTGTGTGTGTCCCACCTCAGTTTTGATCCTATTCCCCTCCCCACCCCCTGTAGAGTGTTTCTGGTTTAGTGTTGTTTGTTGATTTTAGCTTTTACTTTACTACTCAGTAGCAAAAGAAACAAATAATACCATTAAAATATAGGCCAAGAATCTGAATAGGTTCTTTCCCAAAGCATTTACACTAGGGTTTACAGGTATATGAAAAGATGCTCGACATCATGAAATGATCAGGAAAATGCAAATCAAAACCACCTGTTGGGATGGCTATTATCAAAAAGAGAATAAATAACTTTATCTGAAAAGTACGAGTATGTATGTCTAAAGTAGGAGTACGTATTTCCATGAGCTGTGTCTGCAGAGAAACTCTCAGAAACCTTCAGCATTAGAGAAAGGTTGAACCATGAGGAGGACTCTTACTGGATTAGATTCTGTTTTAAATAATGTTAGTGGAGAAACTATCTCCTAAATATATATGTATACATGTATACCTTACCTCTTATAGAAGTAATTTGAGCTTGACTAAGAAATGTATTTGTATAATTAGACCCTACAAAGGAATCTAAGAATGTCAAAAGAGTCTTGGCTTCTGTTTATTCATGTAACCTTGAGCTGCTTGGTAACCACGAGTGAAAAATAATGGGTAATTCATTTAATTTCTCTACTGTTCATTAATGACTAGCTTCTTACTGGAGTTGATGTAAGTGCATAGAACAGCACAGTGGACAGTGTTTTTATTTTAACTATTTTAAGATTTATTTTTATTATGCATTTAAGAACTGGGGTATAGGCCAGAGGTACGGGTGAGGGGGGGAGGTGAGAGGATTCACCAGAGACAGAGTGGAAGCAGAGGGTGAGACAGGAGATATCTGCTGTGCCATGTGGGTCAGCTCCCTGCTGGGAGATCACACTCATGCTACAGTGGCTTGATAGCCCCCGTGCCACCAGGGAAACCCTGGACAGTGTTTTTTAAATGGCTCCACAGACTGTACCATATTTGAAAAATGTGTTTAGCTCTTATCTAAATCCCCAGAGATAAATAATTATCAACACCTCAGTTATGATCAGGCATGAATGTAAATAAATTGGAAGTGCATACAATGTATAAGTCATTGTGAAAACAGGAATGTCAAGTTAGTTCCTAGAAAGACTTCGAGATAGCTTTCCACTGTGTTGACAAAATTTCAAAAAGTTGGAAGAACTTTTTTTAAATAACAAGAGATTATCATATTAAGTCACAGAAAATAGTTACCCTATTAGCCTGTGTGAAAAGCCTGTTGTTAACTTTGCCAATAAAAATATAAGCAAAAATGGAACTTTGCCTGAAAACATAATTGCAAGTTCTCTTTTCTACAAGAGATAAAATGAAGATCAGCTGTTTCCCACCTCTACTGAAATCTGCTTTTCTCTGTTGCTATCACAGAGCAGACTGAGGTAATAAAATACATGATTACTAAATTAACATTACATTAAGCACTAATTATTCTGTTTCTTCCCAACCAATGGGAAAGTTAAAAGAAATTTAAGTTACAAGATTGATTTATAATGTACAAAAAACCTCACGCTGATTATTAGTGAAGTCAAAGTTTCCTTGTACTTAATTCCTTAACAGCAGTGGTAATATTAACTCTGGGTGGTGTGGTAAGAGTTTTAGGTTAGTACACCTTCCTCACCAGACTGCTGAAAACTCAGTTGTATGTTCTTGCCATGTGTAGTGAGAGGAGGTAAACAGATTTCAATAAAAAGCTCACGGCGAAGGGTGACCGTTGCTGCATGAGTATCTTGCTCCTGCACCTAGCCTGGTGCGTGGAAACTCGCTGTGCATTCTGAGGCTGCCTGTGCCAGCTGAGTTCATTCTCAATTCAGTGTATATTTATTGATCACCTACTATAAACTCGCGTCTGGTTATAGTCTATTACATGCTTTCTCATGGAGTGTCTCCCTCCTTGAGTTCACACTGTTTGTTCCCTAGGGGCAGGTTTTCGGAGACTTCAGCTGTGCCTCCTACAGGGAATTCATGGGGTGTGGAAATGAGATTGTCACTACCCTCGTGGAATTTACCATTTGTTAAAAGGAGACATAAAAGCCGTTATAGCATGGCAGCTCTTGTGAAGGACATGTATCTGGGGTGCTGGTTCCTCTGGGCTGAGTGCATGGGCCCATAGCTATAGAGCTAGAGAAGGGGAGAGAGCCTGTGGAATGTCTGAGGGAGCCATGTCACGCCTCATCACTCAGTGGACCCTCCCAGTCCACAGGCCTGTGACTGTTCCTTTTTTCTAGCAAAACTGCTAGAAAATTGTATTCAACTGAAAAGTTGAATACAATTGCTACCTCTATTTCCTTGATGTGCCCCCATAACGGCTCTGGGTGGGGTGATCAGTGAGCCCCTGCAGGTCAGGCTCGTGTGTGTTACACCCCCCATCCTGATGGACCCCTCACTCACATGTGGCTCAGCTGGCTGCTCTAGGCTCTAAACAGTCTCTTTACTTTGCTTCCCCATCACGCTCGTCTGGTTTTTCTTCTTCCTACTGGCCCTTCTTTCCGCTTCCCTGCATGGTGTCTGTCCGCATGTCCCGGTCAGCAGGCCCCAGTTAACACCCACTCCCTGGATGGCCCCGCAGCCACCTGACGGGCAGCCCCAGCTGCTCTAGAACTCTCAGTTTTATCTTCAGGGTGGGCCTGAATACTGGCCTGATACCCCTCCAAACCGCGTTGGAGATTGCAGTCTGAATATCTTTTTAGGCCTCTTACACCTTATATCTTCAGAACAGAACCCTTGTCTGCCAAGATCTTCGCAGCTAAGCTCCAAACCCAGACACTCTGGCTGCAGACCCTGAGCGCCAGGCCCTTGCTCTCACCCTGGCTGGCTGACTGCCTCCCCGTGTCCTGTCTACACGGCTGGCTCTGGTCACAGAGCATACGTCACTGAGTTCTTGTGGCCTGCTTCCCACGCTGTCTCCTTCACAAGACTCTGGATTCCATAAAGGCAGCACTTGGGGTTTTCACACGTGTTTGCTCAGTGCATGCACTGTGTTTAGATGTAGTGATCACTGCTGAGTGTGTGAGCAAGGAGTGAGTATTACAAGCAGGAGGTGCTGTGGATGAGTAGGAAGAGCAGGCTCTGTGGCTGCAGTAACTGTGGAGGGCGCAGTAGAGGGCCTGACACTCGGCGTATCTGCTCTCTCTGTCTAGGATTTAGATAAGCAGGGGCAGGGGGCATCTCCCAAAGGGCAAGGAGAGCAGGGCCGGAGGTGTACTTGCTTGTGGTACACACATTTATGTGTGCACGTCTGTGTGGAGGTGGGCGCCCAGGGCATTGTGTGGAATGATGGAGACCCAGTGTGGTGCAGATGTGGGGGCACAGACTGGCGTGTCTTCCAAATTTGAGGCTGGAGGTTCCAAAAAATAATTCGATAGAAACATATTTTGAAATGTGACAGATTGTACATTTTTAAAAATTTCTTTTCTGTTCTTTTTTTTTTTAAATATTTATTTATTTGTGCATACAGAACTGGGGTACAGGCCAGAGGCTCAGGGGCGGTGAGAGGCTTCACCAGA
>NW_004567137.1:3485419-3508058 GCF_000260355.1 Condylura cristata
TGAGATGATGATTTTATAAAATGATAAATGCCATAACACAAAAAAATATCACAGAAGTCTCCTTTAGGAAGTAACTGTTAACTCAAAAGCATTATTACCAACTTTTAGAAGCTCATTTAATGCTTGTACTTTTTACCACACATTAATTTATACCTTGATATATTACATAAATGATTTTAATGATTTATTTATTATTTATGTGTACAAGAAATGGGGCACAGGCCAGAGGTGGAAGAGGTGAGAGGATTCACTAGAGACAGAGTGGGGAACAGAACAGGCAGCTCAACTGCTGAGGGGAGCAGCGGGCGGGTCAGGAGAGGTCTGCTGCACCATGTGGATCATCTCCCTGGCAGGGGATTGAACTCATGCTGCAGTGCTTGTGGACAGCTTCATGGTGCTGCTTTAATCCATTGTGGCACCAGGGAGGGCCCTACACAAATTTTTAAAGGTAAACCAATTATAAATGAACCCATGAAATACTGTTAGACATACAAGCCAATATGATACTAAAAAGCTACATAGCTATAAGAAACTACATCAAAGTATTAAGTAATATTCTAGATACATATTTGTGTGTACACATAGCAGCCTATATTTATGACTGACTTGTTTTTCTAGCCCAAACATCAAGTAAGAGAGGTTAAATATATAACTTTAGCCTGCCGACATGGCAGACAGGTGTGAGATAGGATGAGACGGGCTGGCAAGCCAGAGGGACCCGCTAATACTTAGTTAGTAGCTTCAGTGAAGGATGTGAAGGTGCTGAATGAAAATATTTTTTTCTGAGTTGATTGCTGGGATTATCATGGAGCTATATGAGTCTTATTGGTTATGTGACGGGCTGCTCAGCCTTTGTGTTCTGTGTCTGTTGATGTACTTGACTTCCAGAATGAATTGAAAGTCAAAGAAAAGTGACAGAACTTTGTGAAAGGATAATGCTGGAAGTTAAACTGCTGAACTAAAATGTGATATTTCAGAAAGGAAAATGGTCATCCTCAGCCAGATCATGAAGTCCCCCTGTGTGTCACAACCAGGTGGTTATGTGAACTTACATAGTAGGGGAAGGTTCTAGAATGTCCCTTATTGGAATTTTTACTGTCAATGTAATACATCAATTTTAGGCATCTTAAATTAGTTGGTTCAAAAGATATCTTCCAGAAATCTGTCTGTCTGTCTGTCTCTATCTCAAAATATTGTCTGCTCTATGAGTCCTGCAGACTATTTGCCAGTTTGTGTTATTTTCCTAAGGGGTTTGCAAACTTTTCATAAATTGCCACATAACAAGTATCTTAAACTTTTCAGTTTGTACTGTTTGTTGCAGATAGTCAGTGTTGCCATTTTAGTGTGAAAACTTGCACAGAGGCCATGCAAAGAATTGAGTGTAGCCTTGTTGAAATGAAACTGCATTTGCAAAGCAGGTGGCCCCAAAGCCATAGTGGGGCAAAAGCCTGCTTTAAATGATTTTTATATCCTTAACAGTCAGGCAGGTTGTTATGCCTCGCATCTGAAAGACCCTTATGAGTAAGCACGAATAGATCATTTATTTTTAAATATTTTTCATGTCTATAATTGCAATATTTAGTTCACTTTGTATATGAGTGCAACACGCCAGCAGACATTTTCTTAAAAGAGTTTCTGACTGGAATCAAGAGAGCAGCCTGGAACATCTCTCCCTGTTGTGGTTCTGATTTCAGCATTCACTCTACACTGGCAGTCTGGTCATAAGTGATATCGACCAGATAGCCAGGCTCGTGCTCACTTGTTACATTGATGGTGTGAATGGATCAAGTATAAAAGAGGAGTGATTGGGTATGAATTGAGCTGAATAGAAGCCGAAGAAGGGACGTGAAGGCTGATGCATCTGGAGTGAGACAGAACTAGAGGGCTAGGCCAGAGGGCAAACTGAAGTCACTGTTGGGGAAAGGTTGCACTGAAGTTGGAGTTCAGATCAGCAGTTCGCACACTGTAGTGTGAATTCCTTTCCCAGACCTCATTCCCAGGGCCTGGGGTTAGAGGGCCCTAGGCCAGGGCCCCAAATCACAGCTTGCCTCCCATGCTGGCTCTTTCTGCTCCACTTGTCCACAGGCCACAGTTTGAGAAGGCTGCTGTAGACGTCTGCCCTCCTCTGCTTCTTCCTTTCTGAACTATCTCAGAGCCCGGCCACCCAACCAGATGGTGCCTCTTCTTGTCTCCTTCCTTCCTTCTCCTGAGTGCCTTCTACCTTCCTGGACTCAAGCTGATCTGATTACCACTTCATTTGGATTTCTGTTGTCTCCTGCTCTCAAAAATTAAAGGCATCAGTTTCTGCTATTAATCGACAGGGAATTGGGGTTATAAAATACAGCTCACCATAGAAGGAATGAAAGCAGACTGTCTTCTGGCTGGGCCTGTGTTCCTCTACCCTAGAAGGCAGCATAAAACTCTGAGTCTCTTGTTATGCAAGGGGAAGACATAGCAAGGAGAGAAGACAAGCACTGAGGCTGAGGAGGAAGGCAGGATCAGATCAGGAGGACCTTCTGAGGGTTTTGGCCTTTCTCTAAGAGCTTGGTGTTCAAGTGGCTGCAACATGATTCATCTTTCTGCCTCATTGTCTCTTTCATTGACCATCTCTCTCCTTGTTTCTTTATTTGCTCAGGCCTCACGGCTCTCATAGCCATACACTGAAGTCAAGAAATGTAATCTTGCTTTCTGTTATTGAAGTTGCTATTTCCTCTGCCTTTTATGTAGCTGTTAAAATAGCCTGTCTTTTATTTTTGATGGCTGAATAGTATTCCTATGCCTATACACCACATATTCTCTATCCACTCATCTACCCATGGGCCCTTAAGAGGTTTCCAAATGTTAGTTATTAAAAAGTAGTGATGTAGTGAACATAGACGGTACATATCTCTTTGATTTAGTGTTTTCTTAGTCTTTGACTAAATGCCCCAAAGTGAAATTGTGGGATTATATGGTAATTTAATTTTAATTTTGGATGAGTCTCCTTATTCTTCCTCATAAGGGCTATACCAATTTGCATTCTCACTGACAGGGTATATGTGTTCACTTTTCCTCACACCCTCACCAACTCTAGTTTATTTGATATAGACTAGTTCCTTTTGATATAAGCCATCACCATCCTTATAAGTGTAAGAGGATATTTCATTGTGGTTTTCATTTGCATTTCCCCAGTGATCAGTGACGAATAATGTCTTTTTATGTGCCTGTTGACCCTCTGCATGTCTTATTTGGAGAAGTGTTGAATCAGAGTTCTTTAGTTTTTTGTGTGTGTTTGGTGAGATTTTCCCATTTTAATGGGAAAATTATAGACCTGGAGGATATTATTATAATGACATAAGTCAGAGAAAGAGGAATATGGTATGATTTTAGTCATTGGAAAATAAAGCAAATGGATGATCAAAACAATAACAAACTTAGGTTACAGGAACAAAATGTCAGTTACCTGAGGGGGACAGAGGAAAAAGGAGGGTACATTGTGTAAAGGTGGGTACAATTTTCTGGTGGTAAAGGGAAACTCAGCTGTTTTGGGGATCATAGGTAGTCTGTATAGATGCAGAGTTATAGTGCTGTGCACCTGAAACCTATAGAATGTTTTAAAACATAGTTGTAAAAATAAAAGCGTGAAAAGACAGTTGAGTAATGTAAATAATTAACTTTTTATAATTATGTGAGAAAAAAATACAGATTGGATGATACATTGAGTTAAAGTGTTAACAAATTCAGCATCTCTCGAAGTCCAGGAGTCACCTCATTTTTAATTCTAAAAATCCAAAAATACATGTTACAGGGCAGGGAGAGGGGCACCCCAGAACCCCTAAATCTGCCCACTCTTAATTAGTGCCTGCCATCTGCCTCATCAAGACAAAGTATACCCTAGTACATAAAATCTCTAATGGAAAGGAACTTTAATACAATTGTGTGTAACAAGAAGTAGACAAACAGTGGTTTCCACATCAGACACCCAAAGTCACCCGTCCCCTCGTGGGTAGATGTCCAACCAAACAGGATTGACCCAAAGCAGAACCACTGAGGCCCAAAAGCTGCCACAGTCTAAGGCATGTCCTGGTGGGGAACCATAAAAAAGAATAAGAAATGTCTAGACAGTCTGGAAGGAAAAGTGTAAAAGCAAAATCAAGATCAAAGCTGCCATAGTCAACCTCCCCATAGGTCTCCCCCGCATCTGTGTCACCCAGTCCAGGACCAAGAAGCAACTACAGCTTCTTCACCTGCCTCTCTGCGCTACGTGCCTCCTCAGGGTCTCCTTCTTGCTCCTCATCTTTCTTGCTTCCTCCTCATACAGTCTCCTCTCCAGCTTCTTTCCCTGCCCAGCTCTACCCTGCCCTGGGTGTGTGGAGAACCTGAAACCTCCCCTTTTCCTGGAGACCACCTTGTTGCAGAAGCAGAATGTTCTCTGACCATTTGACCAAAAATGGCAGCCCTTAACCCCCGCAGCCCATTTCTCTCATCCTTTGCGTTTGCTCATCTGACACAACACTTGTTTATTTCTCTCCCTTCCATAGCATGCTCCATAAGGGCATGAGGTTGTCTGTTTTGTTCATGGTTATGAACAAAATCCAGTGACCAAGAGAATCAGGGCTCACACCAGAGCTTCACTAGCATTTTAGAATGAACACAGTGTACTTAGCTCATGGCTGCCTAAGTTATAAGGAGAATTTTGTTTGCCACTTGGAGTAAGTGAATCTTTGTCATGTAAATATTGCATGCATTGTACTTACACATCAAACAATATGATTTCATCTCTGGATAATTGATGGCTTTATTGTTCCAAAGAAAATCATAGTGCACGATGTCTGTGCTCAGTGTCTGCACCTTTGAAAATCTTCTCTACCAGTCATCCATCTGTTGAGAATGGAGAACAAGTTTTTGTAAATTAGTCTGTCTCTAATTTTCATCTGTCTTCTTCTCTTTTCTTTGTATTCCCTTCCTTTGTCTTTTCATTAGCAACCATGGTAATTTAGTTTCTGAATGACTGGATAACATTTAAGCGGGTATAGGGTGTCACCAAATGAACAAAGTAGCAAAATAAATCTGTTCTGCAATTTTTTGTTTCTCTTTTCAGTCTGATTCCAGGGGTCTGAAGCCCTCCGGAGAGTGGAAATCCACTTTGCACCTCATTTCCTCCTTTATTAGCTTTGCCTTTAAGTGCAGAAGTTGACTTGAGCAGTGATTCTCTCACTTGTGAGAACCACTCTAACAAAAGCTGACCTTTGGAAGGCAGCTGTTGATTAGACAGTTATAACAGAGACCAGTTAGCATGAGATTTCTCAGTCTGAGTGGCTCCAAAATAGAAGGCTGCAGAAACTGAGGTTGAAACGCTTTCAAGCAATTGAACTTAAAGTTCCTGGAAAATTTTCATAGTATTTCTTCTCATTTCTTCTCAACGCTCCATCCTCCACCTGCGATTTTTACATCTGGTGGGTTTGTGCTGGTCAGAGTGGATTCCTGGGGCACACAAGCAATGTGAGAAGGGGCTTGGAGCACCCCATGATCATTCCACTACGTATATACATGTATATATATATTATATATATATATCACTGTTCATTTTAATTAATACAGTATTTTCTCCCTGCCCCCCTCCCCCAAGAAAAAGCAACTTTGTCAAGACAATGAACAGCAAGAAATCCATTCTCAGGCTAGGTGTACGGGGAGGAGAGGATCCTTTGCTCCTCTAAGCTGGTTACTCCAGGGCTGAGGAGCACGAGGTGCACAGATCCTCAGTCGTCCAGGGCACATGTCAGTAGTTCTGTGGATACCACTGCTGTTTCACAGCGAGGAGAATTAGGCAGGAAAAGGCCAGGTGTTCGTCCCTGCTGCATGACCTAAGGTCAGTGGCGGATGCAGGGACCATGTTCCCGTGAACAATCCTGTCCAGCAGGCTCAATACATTTCCCAGTCACTGCAGCATCTCCATCTCCTCAAATGG
Organism: Condylura cristata; assembly: GCF_000260355.1. Taxonomy (NCBI): domain Eukaryota; kingdom Metazoa; phylum Chordata; class Mammalia; order Eulipotyphla; family Talpidae; genus Condylura; species Condylura cristata. The sequence goes on from NW_004567137.1 coordinate 3,491,367, forward strand.
GTGATAGGGTCAAAAAAAGACTTTCTTCACCTCTTGGTGCTTGCAAGTGGGGTGGGGCGGACTGGAAATGGGAAGGACTAGGGTGCCTTTGAAGAGATGGGCCCAGCTGGTAGTCCTTTGTCTTTATGCTTTCTAGTCGGTGCCTCATTGCTTTATTCCAGAAACAGTTCTTAAAGCATCATTCACCTCAGTAGGTCTGTTTTTTTTTTTCTCCCCTTTTATTTCTTTGTATATATTTGACATCATTGTTCACTTCCTAACAGTGCTTGCTTTCCTCGCCCAGAGTCCCCACCCTGCAAGTCTCCACAGCCCCTGTGCCCTTCCCACCCTCATTTGTGTCTCTTCCCTCCCCTCCCAGATCGTCTTTGGGTTAAAGTTGGCTGTTTATTTCTATTTTGTTGTGTTGTATTTTTCTTGTTACTATTTTTTGCCCTGATGGCTTATTTGGTTCACCTATATTTCACCTAAAAGAGCTAAAAACGAAAAAAAAAAAAAAATTAACAGCGGATGCATTCTTCCTTTGTAAGAAATACTTCTGATTAATAAATGAGTAATTCATCTACAGATGTGTAAAAAACAGATCTCATTAAAAAATCTTTTTTATCATAAATAAAAATATAGACTGCATGTGTTTTACTAGATTTATTTGAAAAAATTGTCCATATTTTGTAAAAATCAACCTATTTGGGTAAATTAGACACATGTTGCATTAAAAACTGAACAAACCAAAGCACTCTGTATACCTGCCTGCCACACCTTCCCTCCCCCGCTTTCCTTCCCTCCCCCTCACTCCCTCCCTCTCCCTTTTTTCTTTCCTTCCCTTCCCTGAGTATTTATTCAGGACTGTTCCTTGCTGAATACTGTTCTGGGCACATGGGGCACAGCAGTGAGCATGACAAAACTTCTGTCCTCCTCAGACTTCATTCTGTGTGAGACACCCCCCAAAATCAAATAAATAATATTTCACACACACACCATTATCTGAATATTATAGAGATGGCTCCTTTTTTTCTGCTAACATTCCCAGACCACATTTGGAAAATCATTAGGGAGGGCACTGGAAATGACCAGCAAATTTGTTAGATGCTGGAAGAAGCCACGGAAGGCATATCATCCTTCCCTTTCCTCTCCCGCTCTGAAGACATTACTTCTTTATGAAAACAGGCGGAGTAGACACTCCAGGCTTGTCTTTATTTTCATCAGAAAGAAATAGGCCCTGAACCAGGCGAGAAAATAACAAAAAATAATGAACAACCATATACCAGAGACATTTTGTGGGGGTGGAGTGGGGAATGGGATCAAAAACGGGTGGGGAGGGAGTGGAGAGGGAAGTGCACAGGACTATGGTGATGGCACACAGGTGACTTGGTGATGGGAAACCCGCGGGGATTACAATTGAGATGGAAAAAAAAATGTACAAAATGATGTAAAAATAAACTTTTGTAAAAAATAAAAAATAAATTAAAAAAAAGAAAATATGAAGGCCCTCCCTGGTGGCGCAGTGGGTTAAAGAAACTAAAGCCACTTCAGCATGAGTTCGATCCCCGCCTGCCCCAGAGGTGACCACATGACGTGGCAGACCTCTCCTGACCCGCCCGCTGCTCCCCTCAGCAGTGTACTTCATCGATCTGCCTGTTCTGCTCCCCACTCTCTCTCTGGTGAAGCCTCTCACCGTCCCGGCACCTCTGGCCTGTACCCCAGTTCTGTATGAACAAATAAACCTTTAAAAAAAAAAAAAAAGAAGATAAGAAAAAAAAAAGACTGGTTTTTTGAAAAAAAAAAAAAAAAAAAGGCCCTGAAGCATTCAGTTCCTCAGAACAGAGGCAAAACCTCCAGGTGGACATCATTTGGGGGCTTCTAGGAATTCAGTTGTCCTCTGTGTGTGTGTGTTTTCCTGTGTTGTGCATGGCCCCACTATACAGGTGACAATACTTGTTTTCCTTCTAATTTTTGAAGTATATCAGTATCTGTATCCACTACACTCTTATCTCTGATTTACCCAGCCCCTTCCCTCTGGGGACCACCAGTTTAGTCTAAAAGTGTACTTCACTTCAGAGTTAGTTTCTTTCCTTCTTACCCATCTCATGTCTCGTTCTTTCTTTTTAATCCACAAGAGTTTTATGCTATGTTCATAACAGGATCACAAAATCAAAGAAAAGTTTGAAAGTAAAAGCTCTGTGTCTTTTACGCCTGTTAGAATAAGTGAGCCTCATTTGTACACCCCCCACCCTGATTTCTCTCTGCTTCACACAGTGCAGTGCCCTGCACACAGATTCACCTAGACAGGTGAGGCTCTGACTTCAGGCCCCAGCTCCATGTCTCATCTTCCCAAAGACAGCTGCTGTGTTAGTTTTACCCGTTAATAAAAGTGGAACTCACATGAAAAATTTAGACGAGAAGTACCAGTGAAAAACTACTGTTGATTATCATTCAGGTGTGATTGCCTTGGTTTTTGCTCCATTCTTAACTGGCACCTAAGCTGAATGATAAGAAGATAAATGTGAGATAGTTTAGTAGTGGCTAAAAATGAAAAAGATGAGTCAGTCTTGTTTGCTCCCCACTCTTAGATGTAAAAAAAACTGTACAATGTCACTTAAAGACCCTTGGTGGGTTAGACGTGTTTTTGTGTGTAGTTGTGCTTGTCGGTGTGTGCATGTTGTAGGTATATTTACATATGCAATTCTTTATTCCTACAGAGTGTTGCATATGTATTTAAACAAAGTATAAATATGTCAGAAAGTAACAAGGGACATAACTTTCTCTTTTTCTTTTCAACCCCTGGTCCTTCTTGGCAGTCTTTTGGGATGGTGGGAAGAGAGGACGGGGATATGCATTTTTTTAGAAGGCAAACTGCTAATGCTTGTGATCCTTTCCTCACTACTACTATGGCATATCTCAGTCCCTGTGTGACACTGTATTTGTCTTAAAACTTTATTATCACAGAAGCTGATACATTTTCTTAGGGCTAGTTTTTCTGTTTGTAATCACGAGTTAATGAGTTTCTTTACTGGGGAAAAGATTTTGGGAGCATCATTTACTAAGCAGGTGTGAGAGAGGCTACTTTTTGCCTAATAAAAGCTGCTGTGAGTCACAAGGATTTGCAGGACAGGGAGATTTCCTACCTGTGCAGTATCCCCTTTCAGCTTTTTGAGTGTTGCACATGCTTAGGCTCGCTGCTATAATTTATTGTTTATGTGGTGATTTGAGTAAATCTCTCGTTTGTGACACATTGTAAGAACCTTTATCAGGTAAAACTGGGTGCCAGAAGATGACTGTCCTTGGGATTCATTAAATGTTTTCTCTTTTTAGCTAGGAGTGAAATGAGATTGCTTACTGTGACAGCTCTCCAACTGCTCTTGCCTGGAAATGTCCGCATGTCTGAACCTTTGTTTCCAAGCACATTGTAGTAAATGGTGCTGTTGCTTTATTGGATTCTTGTTTCTCTTTATATCATGTGAAAGGGTACGTGGCAGGGAGCCCACCGCCAAGAGACCAGTGATGGTGGCTGGCAACATGGCCATTCTACACAATGCTTTAGTTGAGTTGCTTAGACATAGTAAATATTTTTTTAAAAAAACTACTGGATGTCTGGTAATTGGTGTCTGAGACTTTGTACTGTGCTTTTAGTAAACTGTAAATTGGGTCAAGAGAGTTTGATGTTGATACCAGCCATGTTCACCCACTTCACACTGAGATAGTCTTTATTTCCTTTATAGTTTGGCTTTACAATGGCAATTCTTACTTTCCAGGGCTCAATTCAACATTTATTGAGGACCCAGTCCTGTCCTCTACAAGTAGCATGTGGAGAGTGAAATATAAACAACTCTGAAACATGGAAAGCATTAAAATGTATTATTTCTCACACATTGAAATTTTGTGATCATTTGATAGCTAATCAGATTTTTTAGCTTTTCTTTCTTCCCAGAGGAAGCAGTTAATTCACTGACTTGTGAATCTTTCCCCACTTAAATACAGTGCGTGCCATTAATTAACCCAATTCATCAGTGATGCAAGAAATATTTGAGTCTGTTTTATGTACCAACTTTTATTCTTGGCACTAAGGATATAGCAGGTACTTTTTATTAAGTTCCTTTTATAGTACCTATTATCTACAATAAAACAAGGCAACTGTAGAATCATCTTGCTAAGACTACTGGAAAGTGAGAGGTTCTAATATGTTTCACTTAAGCAAGATGTACTAAGTGAAAATTATTTGCATTGATTTATGCCATTACGTACCCCACACAAAACAGTTATTGTTTCTTTCAAGTAATTATAGTGATTTTGACATTTTAAAATGACTGTAAAAAAGAGGTTTTTAATAAATACATATATATTTAAATGAGGCCGTTTTTTAAAGACTTATTTATTTATGAACTGGGGTATAGGTCAGAGGTGTGAGGGGTAAGAGGGCTCACCAGAGACAGAAAGCAGAACAGCAGATCTACTGAAATGTACTGCTGAGGGGAGCACTGGGTGAGACAGGAGAGGTCTGCTATGCCATGTGGGTTACCTCCCTGCCAGGGGATCGAACTTGTGTTACAGTGGCTCTGGATAACTTCATAATGCTGAGGCTTTAACCCACTAGGTTGGCCCTCATAGGCAATTTATTTAAGTCTCACCTTGGAACGTCTTTTTCACATTTAAAGATTTACATTCAGTTTGCATGCCATTGATTAAGCAAATGTGTACTGGGCATCTTCTATGTGCCAGACACTGTTCTAAGCCTTGGGAATACTGCAGTGAACAAGCTAAAAGAAAATCTGTTTCCTGCCTTGGAGATAGCTAATAAAAAGAGCAATTGAAAAACAGGTTGTCAGAAGATGGTACGTGCTGTGGAGAATAGCAGAGCAGGAAATGGGGTGTGATGTGTTGGTGGAGGTGAGTGAGTTGATCTGCTAAAGCGTGGTTGACAAGACAGCACATGAAAGGAACCCAAAGGTAGGTGGCACCCAGCCACATGGGCATCTGGAGGAAGCAAATCCAGAGAACAGCACCCCCAGACTCTCACGTGCTCCTCGGGTTGACAGCACAGTCGGGTGCCCAGCGTGTCAGGTCTGAGTCAGCAGGGGAAGGAGCGGGGGGAGTTCAGACAGGAAGTGGGGACACATTTTATAGTCCCTTTTGACTATAAAGGAAGGGGCCTAACCTAAGGTGTGTTGGGGGCATCAGCGAGTTTTGAGCAGAAAGGAGGTCTGATGAGCAGGATGCAGCCTCTGGAGGACAAGGTGGAGCCGGGAGTCCAGTAGAAAGGCAGTTACAGAATTCCAGCCAGTTCCCATGTCAATGGTCAGTGGCATTAGGCCTGACGACCTTTCCCTCCATCTTGAAGTCCTTTGGTCACTGGGTCACCAATCTCCCTAGCGTCACTAACCCACATTCTCCATCTCCTTTACTGGTGCCTTTGGTCTTCCGAATCACTCTGAAGTGGCCTAGCTCTCTCTGTGTAATTCTTTGCAAATTTCCTATACTTGATTAATTAATTAAATGGAGGCTCAGACCAGGGTGGGAGTGTGGGAAGTGGCAAGATGACAGACACAGGGTGCCTCCGCCCTGGTCACCGCTCAGCATGCCGTCTGCACTGCCCTTGAGCCCTCTGCATTTCCTTGACTGCCTCACCCTAACCAGCACTCCCTTCCAGACCACCACTTATTACCATTTCTATTTAACTTTAGGAACTATCGTTCTTTGATTCAGCTACCTGCTCACTGTCCCTCCTGCTGTGTTTCCTTCCAGTTCCAGCTTAGATTCCAGTGTCCTCTGCAAAGGCCTTGTGTAGCTGTCTCATTCCTGTGTATCTTGTTTTTCTGTATCATTTACCTCCCCCAGCCAAATCACAGTCTCATCAGTTACATTTTCTGCCTGTTCCTGCCTCGTCCCAGAAAGCTGAATGTCGCCAGAGAAATACACACAAACATGTTACTGGTCTCACTGTCACAGAAAAGGTACCCTGTGACATTTCCAAGTCCTTGCACTTCCCTGGCTGACTTTCCTATCTTCTCTTCCAAATTCCCAGCACCTCTTTCTCATCCTCAGTATCAACTTCCTACTCCAATGAGACAATGAAAAGAACCAGAAAGGAGTTTCACCTTGCCTCCCTCCTAATAAGACCATCCCTGTCCCTTCTGCTGCCACTGTGGGCGAATGTCTTCCTTCCCATGCAGACCCACCCACTTACGTACTAGCTTGTCAAGATATTGCTTAGTGGATGTCCCACCTGTCTGGAAAAAAAAAAATAGACACCCTCCTTCACCCTGTCCATTTCTTGAGCTTCTGTCCTATTTCTTGATTCCCCTTATAAGTGCACTGTAAGAGTTGCCTGTTGTTCTGACTCTCCCTCCACACATCCTTGTTTAAACTCCCTACTGGCAGACTTCGGTGTCCACCTCTGCCTGAAACTGCTGCTCTCAATGTCAGCAGTGGAACCAGCCCTCGCTTCAACCTATCATCAGTGACATTTGGTCCCGATGACATCTCCCTCCATCTTGAAGTCCTTTGGTCTTTGGGCCACCAGGTCACCTGATTTCCCTGGCTTCATCCCTGCCTTGCTGGCCCACATTTCTCCACCTCCATGCCTTTGGTCTTCTGAACTTCTCTTGGAGTTGCCTAGATCTCTTTTCTCTAAGCTCACTTTGCAGCAATCTGATTAAAGCCCCCGACTTTAAGCATTCGACATACTCTTCTAGCACTAAATGGACAGCTCAAGCCCTGACCACTGCCCACGGCTCTGAGAGTCATGTCCAGCTGCCTCTTAATTGCCTTCTGCTAGACAGCATCTAAAGCCTCATGTGGCTGGAGCCAAAGTCCTGATTCTCTCCTCCTGCATCTGCTTCTCCAGTATTTTTCTTTGGCAAATGGCGTCTCTGAGCTGTCAGTCACCTGGGTCAGTAAATTGGAGTCATGCTTAACTGTTCTTTTTCTTTCATAATTCCCGATGCACTCTGGAAACATGAGTTTGAACTTCAGGGACTGGCCACTTCTGATAACACAGGCTGAAGGGCCTATATGAGTACAATAATTTTTTTTAAAGATTTGTTTATTTAATTCATACAGAAGTGGGGTACAGGCCAGAGATGTGGAGGGTGAGAGAATTCACCAGGGACAGAGTGGGGCGCAGAACAGGCAGATCAAGAAGTACACTGCTGAGGGGAGCAGCGGGCGGGTCAGGAGAGATCTGCCACGCCATGTGGTTACCTCCGGGGCAGGCAGGGATCGAACTCAGGCTGAAGTGCTTGAGCTTCTTAGTGTAATGCTTTAACCCACTGCGCTACCAGGGAGGGCCTGATTACAATAATTTTATCCTGTGAAACTTATTTAGATTTTTAGCAACACCTGCAAGTTACAACAAGTTCCATGATGACAGTTTGTAATAAAAATCAGTATCATTCACATGGAAGTCAAAAATAAAATGGAAATGAAAGCGAGGCATGCTTCTCTTGAGTGATTTATACATATCTCTGAAAATCAATTCTAAAAGGACGGTTTCAAATGTGATTTGCTCTGGAGCAACATCAATGGAATAAATATTTAACTTACCAAATTATCACTTACAAGAGAATGCTTATTTGATTTTATCGGGTCTGGATTACTGTTTAAAATTTATCTCCCTATTTTATATTCACAATTTGTATTCGCGGCTCATGAATAATGCAAGGATTTGTTCATTGCTCTGTAATGTTAGTGGGATACTGACCCCAAACCACACAGCAGCAACGCCACCCTTTGCCAGCTGTGCTATCCCAGGCAAGCCCTTTACTGCTCTGTGTCTCAGTGCCACTGTCTGGGAAATAATGATAGGAATAATAATAGTGCCTAGGTCAGGATTTCTTGGTAGGATCAAATGAGATCACATGCCCAAGTGTCCAGGGTAGTGCCTGGCACAGAACAGTGCTCCGCAGAGAATTCTGTGGCCAATTCTGTGTTCCTGAAGCCTTCAGGGAACTGGAGGCATAATTGGAAAATGTCACAAGACCTCAAGAATTGTTCAAGAAAACCATGAGCGCAATGTGTGGCCATTTCGTTACAGAAATGGCCAGCATGGGCTGGAGACATTCAAATGAGGGAAGGGTGACTTCCACCACCAGCAGTTTAAGATAATCAATGCTGAAAGTTTTGCTCCATTTCCATTCCACTGAGAGCTGTACCTGCAAAGCCCCATAGACATATTCTGAATGTGCATTAGAATGAGACATATTACAAGTGGCCAATGTAAGCCTTGGATTCAGTGTTGTTAGAGAAGCTTCTGAAATACAGATCCTGGTCTCGCGGGCACAGGAAGCCTCTCTAGTGCAGGCGCTGCCCACTGGGCTGTGGCATCATTGCTCAAGGTGTTTCATAGGTGCATGTAGTTTAAATCTCTTTATGGGAAGTACCAGTTACCTGTCACTGTGGGCTTTTCTTTCTGGCACAGTTACATATTTATTGAAGATATATTTAGTTGTCAGCAAAGCCATGGTGTGTTTTTTTCTGTTTTCTGTGCCAAGATGTATCATGACTTTTCCAATAACCCAGCATATGTAGTCAGCAAATACTAACTGAGCACCTACTCTGGAAGAGATAGTTTCTCACACCGAGAGCACGTGTACTACCAAATCAGCATGGAAGATTGATATAGTAATAGTAGCTTATCTTTGTGACTTTATACCTCTGCCTTTCAAATGTAATGAATCAGCATTAACCCCAGAACTGTGAAGTCATATGCACAAGTGGACAGTGTAATTTCAAAGATTGATCCAGGGAAGGGTAAGAAAGACCTAAAACCTTTTTTTGCCTTCTTTGTCCTTCTAGTTGGCTCGTCACAACAAACTGTTACAGCAGATGCTCAAGCCAGGATCAGATCCAGACGATGGTGACGAAGCCCTGAAACATTATGCCAACCACACAGCCCAGATCGAGGTAACCGTGCACTATTTCTGCAAAGGGACACTCCTTGCAGAAAAGATGTGTTTCCTTTGCACTTCAGACCCTTTTCATGATCTTGTTCTCCAGCAAGGAAGCAGAATTGAGGATCATAAATTGTTAGCATGTTTACTAGATGATGAGGGATGAGCTCTGAGAACAAAGTTGTCTTCATTTTTTTTGACCTGAGCTGGATGTGAACTTCCTTTCATAATTAACAGGTAGCTTTTGTCTTGATTTTTGGTCTTGGAAGTAATCCTCACAGAGCAGTGATAGTTTAGCATCTGGGGTGCGGTAACATATGCCATCATTCAGGAAAAGGTCTTCAGAAGCTGTCAGAGGTTTAATAAAATAGAGTCTCTGTCGCAGAAGGCAGACAGAAGTGTAGAACACAGGGAAGGAAGTCGTGAGCTTTCCACATTGTAGCATAAACTTCAGATGGCTTAGAAGTTTCCCTTCTCAGTGTACAGCGTTTGGCCTCCCCAACCTTGTGAGTGAGACTTGAGCCACTGTTAGGTACAGGTGCAGGTCGTCTTGGATGTGCACCTGTGTGTGAGACCCATCTCCTGCCACTTGCTAGCTGCACTCATTTGCTCTCCAGCTGGCAGTGCTAACCAGGCAGAAGCAAGCAGACGAGGTTTATCACTTGTCATTTACCACCGTGTGTTCATTCCTTGGCTGAGTGCATGATGGTGTCACTGCTATTAACTGTCAGGATCCAGCATCACCTACTTTACTGTTTCCATGGCCAAGCTTCTAGAATCATGACAGTCATCGCTGGTGTCCCAAGTGCATACCTTGCTCACAGTTATAAACATGCAGAAAACTGCAGCTTTGCTGGGAATATGACTTCGTGGAACCCCTGAGATGGGCCAGCAGCACCTGCTTAATATATCAGGTGCATAGGGACTGGGTGACTGGCAAAGTCAGGAAGCTGGAGAAATTCATAGAAATAGACTATCAATCCAATCATAGAAATAGACTATCAAACCATGAAGTTGCTTAGAATAGTCCCAGAAGCCAAAATACAAAGCTAGATGATCCCAAGAGATGGGGAAGGGAAGAGCAGAGGTGAGGTGTGGACTAATACCTGAGTGTGAGAGATAGAAGTTGCTGTAGAAGTTGGAGTTTTATTGGTTCCCAGCAATAAGAAGCCAAATGTAAATCTACAAATTCAGTAAATGTTTACTAAGAATTTACTATGTATCAAGATAATGCTGTGTATCAGAATAGAACAAAGAGCCCAGGGAATATAGAGAAGTGATTAGGATGTCTGGGAACTTCAGGATAGGTTTCCCAGAGAAGGGGGGCATAAAGAATATACTGAAGATTGACCAGAAGTTTCTCACTCTAAAGATTGGGCATAGCATTTCAGGTAGAAGCAAATTAATGAAAGGTGCTTAAGAAATGGTGTTGGGGTTTGAAAATTTAAAACATTACACAAGTTTCTGTTTGAAGAAAGAACTGGAGAAGTAAATGGAAAGAATGCAGGTAGATTCGATATGAAGCTGTGTTGGTAAAGATGAGTAGGTTAGAGGAAATGCATATATGGTTGATACTTGATGTCAGATTGCACATGTATGATGTGCACCAGAATGCTCCTGAGTTTGCACAAATAGAAATTGGTGAGGAGTCTCCTTGGTGGCTCAGGGGGTTAAGACTCAGCACTATGAAGCTATTACCAGCCACTGTAGCATGAGTTCAATCCCTGGCCAGGGAGCTGACCCACGTGGCACAGCAGACCTCTCCTGTCCCGTCCACTGCTCTCCTCGGCAGTGTGTTTCAGTAGATCTAGCTATTCTGCTCCTCACTCTCTCTGGTAAATCCTCTCACCCCCTGCACCTTTGTTCTACACCCCCGTTCTTGTATGAATTAATAAATTTTAAAAAAAAATAGAAGTTGGTGTTATGCAGAAGGAGCCTAGCTTTGGCAGTTAAAAGGCAGAGGAAGGTCACTTTTTGATTAATGGGTACATTGAATTTGAGGGGCTTTGAAGCATGCCTGAAGTCGTGTATAACATAAGTTGTATATAGCAGTTCAAAGAGGTGGTCTGGGAGTATGGCCTGAATTCTTCAGTCATCAACCCTTCTCTTCATTCAAATACCAAGCAAGTCATTAATGCCATCTCACTGTGATCCTGCAGCATGTTAGTTTTAACTTATTACACCTGTTATGTAACGCACTGGAGTGTTGTTAACTTCTCATGTGTCACTTGTCCCCTACCCGAGGTCAGCACGGGTGTGGTCATCTGGAACCCAGCCACAGTAATGGATGTTGTTAAGACTTATAACAATAACTTACCGACTCAGAAACAGAGAGGCCCTCAAATTATTTGGTCTGCTCACCCATCCAAGGAAGAATTGGTCTCTTATACTCTTGTTTCTGTTTTCAATTCTCCCATGACAGAGACCTCACTACTTCAGGAGGGATTTGATCCAATGTTGAGTAACAGTTAAGAAGGTTATTAAGATGCAGTCTTCGTACTGGCCGTGGGAGCGTTCACCCAGCATTCAGAAAGTTGTTTCCCCTCTCAGCATGAGGTTGGCTCTAGCATTTGAAGAACCTTGGTGATTTAGGGTCTACAGAGTCATTCCTGGGGGCTCAAGTTGTTTCTCTGAATTCCTTGCCTAAGGAGAAAATAATATTTGTTGAAAATCTTTTGTGGAAAATTATCAGTCTTCGGCTTTTTACAATGACTACACTCCTGTCTCTTTCAGTAATTCCTCTATTTTGTCATTACCCTTGTAACATGTGACAATCAGAATCAGACATAACCTTCCACAAAGGGTCAAGTGCCAGGCTTCGAGTAATGAAAACAATAATTCTTTAATGCACCCTGAGATTCATTTTTCAGGTTCACACTGTTGGATTGAGTACACCACACAGATATTTTCTGCACTAAATGGATTGAATTCAGCTTTCCTATAATTGATATTTTTTAACCTGTGTTCAGGAATTTTGCTTTACCACACATAAATTTCATCTTGCTTATTTTGTGATAGTGTCACCATATATAGTCTGCATATATAGCATAGTATTTAGGATAGCTTCAGTTAGATGTGCAGAAAACACTGACAGCTGCTTAAGCAGCAACAGTATTTGATTATCTCATAGAATGGGAAGTCTGGAGATACTAGTATTCTATACTTGACTCTCTTTCCCATCTTTCTGTTAGGCTTTCCTTATTCTCATGGTTGCAAAATAGCAAACATTTCAAGAATCACACACGTCCACTAATTTTGTTCTAAGCGGGAAAGAAAGAGGGTACTTGCCAAAAAGAGCTTTGTGTTGTGTATTAGGTTTTTGATTTATATTATTATTATTATTTTGTGTGTGTGTGTGTGTAAGATACCTCCTAACCCTTGTCCAGAAATCTCTCTTTATGCCTCATCTTCCTGAACTGGGTCACACGGTCACTAGCATACCAATGATTGGTAAAGAGAAGTAGAACAACATTTCTAGTTTACATCAATTTTGATTCATTCCTGATGTCTGGGCAGAGTATACACATATGTATGTGAACCTTCAAATTTAATATGTACAAACCTTGGTTTATATGGAAGCTATTAACAATAGTCTGGTTTTGTGTGTGTGTGTGTGTTGTTGTTGTTGTTTTTTGTCTAAACAGTCAAATAAGAGAAGTTCAAATATAATGTAAACATTCACCTGGATCTAGTTTGAGTGGATATCACTCTTAGGAAGAAAATATATTTTGTCATGAATAAAAACACATCCTACTGATATAAAACACTTTTCCTGGTAAACCTGCAGGCCCATCATGTTAAATATGTCATTTTTCCTCTCAGAAGTTACTTATAGGAAGAAGAGGCCAAGGACAGAACACTTTGTGCCAATACCACACTTACGGTTGCATAGCCGGTCAGCTCTCCAGTACATACCTGCCTAAAAACACAAGCGGGTAGCAAGGGCTTAATGCTAATCCAGAACAAAGATTGGTTATTTATGACACAGTATGGTACTTGAGGTACCTTTGCTTTTTCCTCTTATTTAAAGATTAAATATATAGGAAATATCTTAGCTATTCCAACTGGCATATCTTTTTATAACTGAATTCATCAAATCATATTAAAATCATGTTAAAAGCAAATTGCAACCTAAAGTGTCCGAAGGCTAAAACTCCTCCATATGGACCTTTTCAGATTGTTCGGCATGACAGGACCATGGAACAAATCGTTTTTCCTGTGCCCAATATATGTGAATACCTTACACGAGAATCCAAGTTCCGTGTGTTCAACACAACCGAGAGGGATGAGCAAGGAAGCAAAGTGAATGACTTTTTCCAGCAAACAGAAGATCTCTACAGTGAAATGAAGTGGCAGAAGAAAATCAGGAGTAAGTACATAAACAGGAATGGTGCCTCTTGAGCACAGGGGAGACAAGTTGGTCCTTGGGAACATGTAAAACATTCATTTAATTTAGGTTTTAATTTCTTGTCTGGGAAATCACTTGCAGTTTCCAGAATGTAAGCTCAATGTCTGAAGCTTAATGAAAACAGAAAACCCAAACCCTTTAGACCGCTTATGGCGCTGGTGCTATGGCTTCTAAGTATCAGGGCACGCGAAGTGGCAGCTGTGTTGTGTGGTGTTGCATTCAGCATCTTCATGTTTGTGGTCTCTGCATCAGCCCTGACAGGCTTTGACAGTCTGTGAAGCGGCTGGAGAGATGTGCCTCCAGCATCCCATCTTGCCTGAATCCTTGATTAGAATAGATCCATTTAGAAAGTAAGTCATTCTCTCAGCACATGTACCTTGCCGGACCAAACAATAGATTTTGCAATGCATGCATTCAAATACGGCCGTGTGACAAGTTTAGTGAAAAACCAGTCTAATACAGTTCTCATTTCGTATTTTCTCATGTTTCAAATCTGTTTGTAAACTCTGAATATAATCTACTTTTTGAATTGAACTTCAGTTGTTTTTTTCCAGATAAAGATTACCATTTGTCTCTTTGACAAAAACCATAAAATGAATAACAAACTAGTGTTTGTGAGGTCTGGGTCTCATATTTGCCAGGAAGCAGCAGGTCCCAGACTGGAATACACAGAACATCATTTGGAAAATTTTTCATTTCTCTTTGAAAATGGTGTGTTTTGTCCCCTCGGCTCCAGTGTTAGAAACCTGCCGTAAGAGCTAGAGAGCTAGAGAGCGAACAGGACCTGCAGAAGTCAGTGGTCGACTTATACATAAGGCAGGCCTGCTGGATCACCTAGGGGAAGTGACAAGAACTGAGTTTGGGTTCCTGCAGTCCATATTCAGGACATGCATCTGTTTGTTCTCACGACAGGTACAGAATCCTTGTTTTGAAAATGCTGAGTCAACGCCGCTTCCATTTATTTGTAACTCTTAGTAAAACTTTCCATTTTTTGCTGCTATTGGAAATCTAGGAAGCATTCAGGTTTAAAACCTAGTTAATATTCTAATATTATACATCACTAGTTCCCAGTACTGCATACTGAGTACTGGTACTGAGTCAGCTGTTGAGTTTCAGAATTTCAGGTAATTATGACTGGGTCATAGTCATCAGAAATGTATCTGTACGTGGTTTGGGCTTTGGGGTTTTTTAATGATTTTTAGGCACAGGATGGTGCAAACTTGCAGGTATTACTAAGTTATACAGCAGTACCTGCCATTAAAGCGACCAGGCAGCTGCTAAACTTTCTCCTTGTTTACTTAGAGATGTATTAGAGTTATTACAGAGCCAGTTTTTCTGACCACTTTTGCCAGTGGCAGTATGACTCAGCCTTCTACATGGTTTGGGTGTAAACTGGCAAAAGGGTGTAGAAGGGATCTAGCAGGTGCTTCCCTGTGTTCTTGATAATAAACTGTCTTAAAATCATTCCCATTAGATGTTTGCTTAGGTATACTTGTGTAGAACGTTACAAATTGCACTTAGTGAAATGTTGTTTCAAGAGGATTCATGTGTTGAAAGCAAAGTCAATTATTCTCTTCTGTGCCATTACCCATCTCCTTCCCCAGATAACCCTGCGCTGTTCTGGTTCTCGAGGCACATATCACTCTGGGGAAGCATCTCCTTCAACTTGGCTGTGTTCATCAATTTAGCTGTTGCGCTTTTCTACCCTTTTGGGGATGATGGAGATGAAGGCAAGTTTGCTTATGTTTCTTTACATGATAAATTTTTTCAAGTTCTGAAAATAATTCTCAATACATTTCATAACTCTTTAGAACTTCACGATAATAATTCCTTTCAGATGTGTCCATGTTTACTGGAAATAAAGAATGATGGTAAGCAGAGTAGGCAGAAAAATATGGCTAACAGAAATGGTATTTTTCAAAAAATTCACAGAAGAGCAGTGAAAGCTACATTATATATTGGCAGGTGAGGTAATGAAGATAATTATTTCTACCTAATTATTGTGACTGGAAACATTTTCTATGCTATGTCAGCTCTATTATATAAATATATTGGATATGAGAGGTTTATGCCAAATACCCACTGTGATTATCTGAAATTGGAGAATTTATATTTTTCTGTTCTCCTCATGGTCTGTCTTGTTTGAAGTTTCTGTAATGAGTATACTTGCAGCCTGAAAAAGCGTAAGAGAGTACAGCATGGGGCAATACAGTAACAGAATCAAGAATATCGACTAAAAATTAATAATTTGTGAGGCTTTACAAAAGTGAAGATGAGACATTATTCCTTTTGTAGAGAAATGGGAAATATAAGAAAAAGCTGCTGCAGGGTAGCAGCAATGCACAAGTACAGAAATTCACATGTAATGGCAGTGTGCTGAGGACTGTGTCTTAGAAGCAGGTACAAGCATTGAGAGAATGGCTTGTAGGCAAAGATGAGATCCAGGTACTATTAAACTACAGCATACGTTTGTATCTCATCTGTTCAAAGGGTTATGGTCAGACTTTAAGGAGATGCTGCAGGTACAGTGTACAACTGACAATGATAATAGCAGGCGGTAGCGTTTGCCATTTAGACTGAGTCAGGATAAATGCTAAGCAGTTCACATACATAATTTTATTAATCTTCCTGATCATTCTGCAAAATGAGCTCTTCATCCCTACCAATGAAAAACTGAGGTTTAGGAAGATTTGTTCAGAAACAGGTTGTTTTAAAAGCAAAGAAACCTCTCAAGTGTTGCTGATGCAATTGATCCTTGACCAAGCATTTGAAACTATACATGTAGTAGCATTTGCAGGAAGACTTCAGCCTTAGAAAGAAATGTAACTAGCAAAACACAAGACTAGAAAATGTGGTTTCTCACCTTCAGGGAGAGAAACAGATTCAAATCTTAAACAAGACTGAGTACAAGCTAATGGTGATAACCAAGATAGAGGCTCCATATTGAATGTCTGGGTAGGAAAAGAGATGGGTGGGCAGAAGTGAGTGCCCATTCTGATGTTATGGTTAAGTTTGGCAATCTGACTTCAGCTTTGACTGAGTTCTTATAACTCCATGAGTAATATGAGAATTTTGGTCAGTTACATATCACCACAGTTGGGCTGAGGAAGCAAACTCAGGGCTGATAAGAACACTTACCCATCCAGCCTACCTGAACAAGGAAAATTCAGGGCAAGACATGGAACTTCTCTAGTGCTGGATGCTGTGAAAGAAAAGAGCTGTATGACCACTTGCCAGGAACATTTTGGGGGTGATTTAAAGATATATTACATGACTTTTTTTTTTATAATAGTTTATTTTTACATCATGGTGTGCACTTTTCCCTCAGTTGCAAGTCCAATTCCTTTGGACTTCATGTCACCAAATCACCCATGTGCCATCACCATAGTCCAGTGCATTTCC
>NW_004567137.1:3508701-3523254 GCF_000260355.1 Condylura cristata
GCCTGTTGGCCATCTGCATTTCCTGTTTGGAGAAGTGTCTTTTTAGCTCTTCTGCCCATTTTTTTGATGGGGTTGTTTACTTTTGTTGAGTTTCATCAGTTCTTTGTACATCTTTGTGATCAATCCTTTATCATTAGTTTTGAGTGAAAAAATTTTTTCCCATTCAGTGGGATGTCTGTTTGTCTTTTGTAATGTTGCTTTTGCTGTACAGAAGCTCTTTAACTTGATGTAGTCCCGTCTATGTATCCTTGCCTTCACTATCATTGCATTGGGTGCTCTATCTTCAAAGATATTGCTGAAGTATATGTGGTGTAGTGTTTGGCCCATCTTTGCTTCCAGGTATTTACGGTTTCCGTTCTTATGTCTAGGTCTTGAATCCACTTCGAGTTGATTTTTGTGTATGAGGTATAAGGTAGTGATCTAGTTTCATATTTTTGCATGTAGCTTCCCAGTTTTCCCAGCACCACTTGCTGAACAAATTTTCTTTGTTCCATTGTATCATCTTTGTTACTTTATCAAAAATTAGCTGCCCATAAACATGTGGGTTTATATCTGGATTTTCTATCCCCATCCACTGGTCTGTCTGTCTGTTCTTTTTCCAGTACCATGCAGTTTTGATTATTATGGCTTTGTAATATAGCTTGAGGTTTGGGATTGTAATGCTTCCATTCTCTTTCTTCTTAGTCATGAGAGTTTTGGCCATTCAAGGTCTTATGCTGTTCCATATGAATCTCTATTTCTTTGAAGAATGTCATTGAGACTTTTATTGGGATGGCATTAAATCTGTGTGTCTTGGGATGGCATTAAATCTGCTTTTGGTAGGGTGGCCATTTTGATGATGTTAATTCTCCTGATCATGAGCAGGGGATGGCTTTCCATTTCATGGTGTCTTCTTGAATTTCTTTTAACAGTGTTTTGTAATTTTCTTTGTATAGGTCTTTTACCTCTTTTGTTAGGTTGATACCCAGGTATTTGATTCTTTTTGTTTTAATTGAAAAGGGGTGTTTGTTTGTTTTTTTTTTCAGCTTCTTCTGATTGGTTATTTGTGTATAGGAAGGCCTCTGATTTTGTGTGCTGATTTTATATCCTGCTACCTTGCTAAACTGGTTGATGGTTTTGATTAGTTTCTCTTTGGAGGTGTTAGGGTTTTCCATGTAGATTAACATATCATCTGCAAGTAAGCACAGTTTTACTTCTTCTTTCCCTATTTGGATTCTTTGTATGTCTTTTTCCTGTCTTATTGCTCTGGCTAGAACATCCAATGTTATGTTGAAGAGCAGTGGTGATAGTGGACACCCTTGTCTTGTTCTTGATCTCAAGTAAAGGCTTTCAGCTTTTCTCCGTTAAGGATAATATTGGCTGTGGGTTTGTCATATATGGCTTTTATCATGTTGAGGTATGTTCCTTCTATTCTGAGGATTTAGAGGGCCTTAAACATAAATGGGTGTTGAACTTTGTCAAATGCCTTCTCCGCATCTATTAATATGATTCTGTGGTTTTTATTTTACTGTTGGTTGATGTGATGGATTACATTAATTGATTTTCTGATGTTCAACCATCCTTGTGATAAAAGCCACTTGGTCGTGGTGTATTATTCTTTTAATGCATTTTTGGATTCTGTTGGCTAAGATTTTGTTGATGATATTTGCATCAGTGTTTATTAGGAAGATTGGTCTGAAGTTTTCTTTTTTTGTTTTTCTTTGTTAGGTTTTGGTATTAGTGTGATGTTGGCTCCAAAGAAAGTATGAGTCTGTGTAGAATAGTTCTTTCTGAACGTTTGGTAAAATTCATTTGTAAATCCATCTGGTCCTGGGCTTCTATTTTTGGGGAGTTTTTTGATTACTTCTTCAATTTCCTTCTTGTAATTGGCCTGTTTAGTTGTTCTCTTTCTTCTTTATCTAGCTTTGGGTGGTTGTAGAGTTGTAGGAATTTGTCCATTTCTGCTAAATTATCCAACTTGTTTGCATATAGTTGTTCATAGTGTTCTCTGATTATTCTTTTGATTTCTGCTGGATCTGTTGTGATTTCTCCTTTTTCATTTATGATTCTGTGGTCTTGTTTATTTTTTCGAAGAACCAAATATGGTTTCATTGGTTTTTTGGACTTTTTCTAACATCCATTTCATTTATTTCTGACTTGACTTTTATTATTTCCTGTCTTCTACTGGCTCTTGGATTACTTTGTTGTTCTTTTTCCAGTTCTTTGAGGTGGGACATTAGATTGTTTCTTTGAGTTAATCCTTGTTTCTTTACGTGAACCTGTATTGCTATATATTTTCCTTTTATATCTGCTTTTAATGTGTCTCATAAATTTTTGAGACTTGTGTCATCATTGTTGTTCTTCTCCATGTATTTTTTAATTTCTTCTTTGATCTGCTCATTGATTCAGTGGTCCTCCAGTAGTATGGGTTTCAGTCTCCACATGGTAGATGGGTTTCTTGTCTTCCCCATATGGTTTATTTCTGCTTTGATTCCTTCATGGTCAGAGAAAATAGTTGGTATGATTTCGTCTTAGTGTACCTATTGGTATTTATCTTGTAACCAACTATGTGGACAATCCTAGAGAATGATCCATGTGGGTTTGAGAAAAATGTGTACTTAAATTTTTTGGGATAGATGTCTGTTAGACCCATGTTGTCCAGGTCCTTGTTCAGAGCTTTACAGTCTTTGCTTGTTTTTTGTCTTGTTGAACTGTCCATTGTTGAGAATGACGTGTTGAAGTCTCTTACTATGTATGTATTTTCTCTGATATATGTTTTCATAGGTGACAGTAGTTTTCTGATACATTTTGGTCCTTCTTCATTTGGTGCATATATGTTGCTGATTGTTATGTCTTCTTGTTGTATTGTCTCCTTAATCATAATGCAGTGGCCTTCTGTGTCTCTTTTAACCTCTTTTAGTTTGAAGTCTATTTTATCTGATATAAGTATAGCTGTTTCTGCCTTCTTTTTTGGTCCGTTTTCTTGTAGAATTGTTTTCCATCCTTTTATTTTCAATCTGTTTTTATCTTTTGTAGTTAGATGTGCTTCCTGCAGAAAGCAGAATGTTGGGTTCTGTTTTTTAGTCCATCCTGCAACTCTGTGTCTTTTTATTGATGAGTTTAAGCCATTTGTATTTAGAGATAGTATTGATATACTGGCACCTACATGTGCCATTTTGGTCCTTTTGTATTTTTATTCCTTGTATTTTTATTACTTGAATTGTTCTTGTTCATTCTGTTGGATTTGGTTTTTGGCTTCTTGTAGTATTTTTTGGAGTGAGGGTTTAGTTATGATAAATTGTGGAGTTTCTGTTTGTCTGAGAAAGTCCTTATTCTTTCTTCATAGAGGAAGTAGAGCTTCGTGGGATGGAGTATTCTTGGTTGGCATTTAATGCTTTGGAGTTTGTTGAGTGTGTCCCTCCACTTTCTTGCGCATAGTGTTTCTTTGGAGAAGTCTGATGTCAGCCTGGTCTGTTTCCCTTTAAAGGTTATTTGTTTCTTCCCTCTTATCATTCTCATGATCTTTTCCTTGTCTTGTATTTTTGGTGGTTTTACTATGATGTGTCTTGCTGTATTTCTCCTGTCATCATGGTTGTTTGGTTTTCTTCTTGCTTCTTGGACGTCTACTTTCATCTCCTTCATATGAGGGAAGTTCTCTTCTAGTCCTCTGTGAATATATTCTCGATTACTTGGCCTTTCTCTTCACCTTCTGGGATACCTATAACTCCAATATTTCCTTTCCTAATGGTGTCAGGTAGCTCTTGAAGTGTTTATTCATTCCTTTTCCTTTTTATTTTTCCTCTTTCTTTTTCTGTTTTAATTCTTTTTATTTCTGCATCTTCAAGGGAGCTGATTCGTTCTTCCATTTCATCTATTCTGTTCTTATTACTTTTCCCAACATTCTTTATCTCCTCTAGTGGCCTTTTCATCTCCTACATTTCTTCTATTTCTTTTTTTTAATGTCTCATTTTCTTTCTTCAGCTTATTGATTGCTTGTCTCATATCTGTCTTTTTTTTTCTTTTTCATTTCTTTTATTCATTTCCTTGCTTGCATTCTTCAACTCCCTAATAATGGCTTGCCTCATTTAATTTCTTTTTTTTCTCATCTTTTTTTTTTTTTTTTATCATGATGATTCTGAATTCTCTATCTGGTAGGTTGAGCAGTTCTATTTCTTTGATGGTTTCTGCTGACTGATCTTTTTGTGGTGAATTTTCCCCTCATGGACTTGCTTGAGTGTTTGTTTGTCTTCTTTTCCCTGTCGTGTATTTTCTATTCATTGAGAAATGGTGTTGCTATTGTTGACTGGCATTTTTCCTGGCTGTTCTTTCTGGGATGGCAGAGGGACTTCCAGACACTTCAGTTGTGGAGGGTATTCTGAGCCTTGTTTTGTTTCAATACCTCCGGTTTTTCCAGCCTCTACTGTGTGGAATTATGTCTGTCAGTTCTGCCAGTGACACTCATGGGTCTCCTGTGGTGTTCAGCTTCTTCTGGTAACTTTTTGAGTCCTTGTCTCTGGCAGGTGATCTTTGTAGCCTTCTGATGTCCTAGGTTCCCTCTATGCTTGGATGCAACTGTGGGGGCTGGGGTGCATTAGAAGTGTTGCAGCTGGGTCTGTGGTTGAGCCAGTCAGTGGTTTTGATTATTTTCTGAGCATTGTAATCCTTGCAAGGCAGTGCCTTACTAGTTTACACATTTTCCAGTCACTGCTGTTCAGTAACACCTTGAGTCCTAATTTTGCATGACTCCCAGTTGTGCAGGCTGTCAGTCTTCCCTCAGGATCTCCAGGGCTCTTTTTGCCCATCCAGAGCTGTCTCTCCCTAAGCAGTCTTTTCCTACCACTTGGGGGAATGTTAATGGGCCTGTTTTTTATTCATTCTAACTGGGTTTTTCTTTCCCCTTTTACCTCCCTTTTACCTTTGTGAACATGCTGGCCCCGCCTTACTGGCTAATGGTGGGAACAAGCCTCCAGGCCTATGCTGTGGAGGTGGGTGAAAGGTTTGCAAGCCTTGCAGCTTCCCCAGTCACCAGATCTTCCTCCCCACCTCCCGGGCTCTATGTGCCCACTTGCTGCAGTCTTTTTCCACAGCTTGGATTCCACTCACTGAACTGAATGAGCAGGAAGCCTCCATTTGCTGCACAAAGCCTGGGAGCTCCCCCTGATTGGAGCTGCAGGGTTCCACTTATCCTGTCTGAGGCACTTCCCTAGCGACTGGGCACCTGGGCACTCCCGGATAGGAGCTCCCCTATGGGAACTCCCCAATTGCAGATTCTCCTCATTCTAGTGAGTCCAGGGTGTTCTCATTTGGGTTGAAACTCACAGTATGTACTCTGTAGTCCGTTTTTAGTCTTATATTCCTGTGTGAGCTTGGACTTAGTGATTTCGGCATCTTTACTCTGCTGCCATCTTGCCCATTCTGGAGCTGAGCCTTTAGTGGCTTTGCCTAGCACCTAGGCACTCCAGGATTGGATCTGCAGTCTTTCCGAAGCCTGGGCTCCACTCAAGGAGCTGTCTCCCTTCACCTTCAGGGCTTTAGCTAGGGCCAAAGAAGCTCCTGCAGACCGCAGCACTTCCTAGTGCCTGGGAGCCTGGGTGCTCCCTGATCAGAGCTCCCCTATCGGAACTCCCCAATTGCCAATTCTTCTTCAGTTATCTTCCTTCTAGTGAGTCCAGGGTTTTCTCATTTGGGTTGAAACTAGTAGTATGTAAGTCTACAGTCCTTTTTAGTTATATTCCTGTGTGAGCTTGAACGTAGTGATTTTGACATCTTTACTCTGCTGCCATCTTGCCCCTCCCTTTATATTACTTGATTTTTAAGGCTTCTTTCTAAAAGTGCTTAAAAAAATAGAAATCTGTCCAAAAAAAAAAAAACTTGGAACATCCCCCTTCATATAGGCAAATCTGTGGAAATTTTGAGTAAAATAAATATTGACAGTCATATATAATAACTCGGAACAAGACTCCAAATAAGAGTCCATGCCAATAGTGAGCAGAGAAAGCTTTTCTTAGGATAGCATTCCAATTAGTGAACACAGAAGGAGGGTGGAAATAGAATAGCAGTGTTTGGGAAAACATTACATTAGTAAGAATCATCCGTGGAAGCTGAAAGTCATAGGGAAATGCTAGATAATAAAGCATAATGACATAGTCTGAAAGTATTTCCCCACAACCTAGTGATAAATTACAGGAGGAAAAAATTGGAGCTTTGAAAAACCACTTTAACTAAAGTAGCAGTGCTGACGTGATCTTGCAATACCACAAGCCCCCTGATAGGATCCACTGACAAGGACATGACATTTGCTCAAAACACGTAAGATGAGGACATATTTCAGGCAAAACCAGAATGAGGGAGTTTCTTCACTAAAACTGGCCAGTACTCTTCTGAACCATACAGATGAAAACAGATCAACAAGACAGAACAGCTCAGTGCCCTGTGTGATGCAGATCTAGACACAGAGCTGTGATCTGGCATTTCATGAAGTTTGAATAAGTCTCTAGCTTAGGTAAAAGTAGAATATCCTACTAATTTCCTGGTGTTGATCACTGTAAGTGGTTAGGCAAGGGGCTGACCTTTGGAGAGAATAGGTAGCAGTGTATGGGATTTTTATATTACTTTTGCAACACTTAGTAAGCCTGAAAGAGATTTAAAATAGAAAGTTAAAAAAGTATAAGGTTTTTTCCTACCGTGAGGTCCCCGGATTCTGGGTATAAACATCAATTACGGAGTCCACTTGGAAGGGAGAGATACTGGGAAGAATGACCCTGATCCAAAAGACATGTGGTCAAAAAGGGCCCTCTGCGCACCCCTTATCCCTGATAAAGGCTGCCCTGGAATCATATGGGCCACAGGGCTGTGGGGACAGAGGGCTGGGAGGGGACTTTTCTCCCAGCATAACTTCAGCCTGATCTCATAGGAGCCACTGAGAATTACTTGTGCAGATTCTTGGACCGCCTTGGATCAAGATATTCTCCCAGGAAGAGTTTTCCTTCGATCAAGGTAGTGATTGCAGTGATTGAGAAAGACATTTAAGAGAAATCTGAGAGGATGAGTTTATGGGCACCCCCACCTCCTCACAACCAGCCCCTGCACCTCTGCAGATTATCTTTCATGGCCAGGATTTAAAGACCTTGGTTTGAGGCTCAGGTTTCAGTTTCCTTGGTGGATGGGTGCATTTCTTGGATGTGGGCTTCCTTAAAAAGATCTTGTGCTAAAGCCAAAGAGCAGAGCTCTGCTGATTGTGGCTGAGCAGAGCTGTCCATGCAGGGACCCCTCCTTTGGGTCCCTTTCAGAAGCTGAACATTGCTGTGCTGGCAGCCATCTGCCTCGACTTTATCTGGCAAAGGCGGAGTAGTGAGTGGAGGGAACGGCTGTCCTGGGAGCTTCTTTTATCCAAAAAGCGATCACCTTGAAAGTGATAACCTTGAAAAATCCTGTTCCAATTCTGGTGCAATGCTCTTTCCTGAAATGCTCTGTGTTAAACAAAAAAGTTCTTCTAATTCAGCCCACTTTGTAATAGGTGAGGCTGGCCCGTGGCTCTGTGCCAGTGACTATGTCCTAGATCACACAGGTTGGCAGGACCATCCTGGAGCTCATGGACAAGTTCAGGGAGGAAGGAGTGAGCAAGGCCTGGTGGTAAAGACCACCCGTGGTATGGGCCAGCTGCCTGCTTGTTGAGCTGTCCTGGGAGGCCGAGGAGTCGATGGAGGCTGGAAGTAAGGCGTGTTTTACAGAGCAGGATGTTAGCAGGGCTTTAGAGGGAGACAGCAGAGTCCAGCAGCTGAACTGAATTGACATCTCTGATTTTGGTGCTTGAATGTCTCTCTATAAAGGACACACTTTGTTATAAAGGACACACTTCGTAGTACCTCAGATGTTAAAATGTATAACATGAATCCTTAAAAATGTTTCCATTGTAGAAATTAGCTCATTATTAAAAAAATAATACAAGTAGAACAAGTAGAAAGAAGTCTGTCCCCTTCTCCTACTCTTAATGGATAAAAATTAGCTTGGACAATTGCTTACATTTGACAGAAGACTTAAGTTTTGGTTTTTTTGTTTGTTTGTTTGTTTTTTTAAAGATTTATTTATGCTTACAGAACTGGGATACAGGCCAGAGGTGTGGTGGGTGAAAAGATTCACCAGAGACAGTGGGGAACAGAATAGGCAGATCTACTGAAATACACTGCTGAGGGGAGCAGCGGGCAGGTCAGGAGAGGTCTGCCACGCCATGTGGGTCAGCTCTCTGGAGGGGGTTCGAACTTGTGCTACAGTGGCTTCAGAGAGCTTCATAATGCAGTGCTTTGACCCACTGTGCCACTAGGGAGAACCCCTCAGTTTACTTTTTAAGCATTAAATCTTTAGCTGGAAAGCAGTATGATCATCCCTACAGATTATGATCATAAATTATGGTCATTTGATAAAATTGTCAATTAATAGCCATTTGGAATAGCTCTGCAGTGTATTTACTCCACAAATACACGCCAAGCATGAAACTGTGTGGTACTGTTGCACATACTCTTGACTTCTCTCTATAAAGGAGTCACATGCCTGGGGTGAAGTCCACACTTATAATTTCTTGTTTAATCAAGGGGAAATCCCAGAAAGCCAGACACCATCTGGGACAGAAGAGTCAGCACTGATGACAAGGCACGGTGTGACAGGGCTGTCGAAATAAGAAGAGCACATTGCTTATCAGCTACTCTGAAGAATCCAGTGACTGTCTAAGAGTCGTGAAATGAGCAGGGATGTTAGCACAAAAGAGTGAAGCTGGCAAGTTGGAGAATTTATAACTGGAGATTTAGTTACTCAGAGTGAGCTCAGAGTATGTGTTTGCTCAGTTCATTAACAAGCCCATGTTCATTCTTGCATCCCCGTGCTGTGATAGGCCAGATATGGGGCCAGAGGTGAAAAAGTCTCGCCCTTCGAGAGCTCCAGCACCCAGGAGAGAAGCTACAGGCTTCATCCTCTCCATGCTCCTTTGAGATCTGTCACACTGGGGCAGCCAGTGGTTGAGCTGTGTTTTATAAACATTAATGCTTACCAGCAGCTTCTGAACACAAGCAGGGTGCCCATTTTGTTAGTGTTGCCAGTGGACAGGCAGTGAAGGTCATTTGCGGAGCAATTTACCTTTTCTTTGCCCTTCCTTAAAGTCATCTTACCAGACTGTGCTGAAGTGGCAGATGGAACCCCTCTTCCCAACTATGTCTCATCACTGCTTGTTGTTAGAGATGGCATGATAATGACAAATATTGCAAAATGGGCATGTCTGAAATAATGCTCTTATACATCTCATTTTGTTTGGTGTTTTATTTTTTAATGTCCGGCATGATCTTCCTATCTACTGTGTCCTCTTTACACTCTCGGGGAACTAGAGGCTTACATAGGATTCACTGAAGGAGGCCAGACACCCAGGATCTTGCTGATAATGCTGAAGCTCCCACACCTAAGCTTTGTGATCTTGGATATGCAAAAGTAAATTTTATAAACAAGAACTATATAACTGTAGAAAATCTCCACTTCTGTTGCTGCTTCTCTGATTTTATCAACCTAAAGTCAGTGTGAGGCTCCAGAATTGCTCTAATTGGCCTCAAAATGTTGCCCCTTAGTTTATTTCTGCAAATGCAGCCCCCCGGAACATTCAGAGAGGATTCCCAAAGCCACATGTCAGTGTGAGTGTCAGGGACATAGACTACTTTTTAAAGGAAATATACATATGTATATACCTTCACTGGGGAAACTTCAAAAGAATTCTTCTGTAATGGAGCTTTTAAAACTATTTGCAACATTCATTCTCTGATTACTAAATAGCTCAACATTTTAGGAATTGGTGTTGGTCTTCAAACACAAGCATGCACACATTTAAAGCTTGTGGCATTCACCCAGTAAAATGTACATAGAACTATATATATTCTGAATTCTTTAGAGGATTGATTCTGTAATAGAGAAACTTGATAATAGGATAAGACAAGTTATGAGTTTGATGGCAAAAAAAAAAAGTACATGATTTCACTGTGCAGTTAATGGTCATTAATCATAAATTTTGAATTGAGATTCCCAAGGGAGATCCGTCTATCAAAAGTATTTAGCATATAACGCCCCATAGGAGAGAAAGATGAACAATTCTCTCAGACTTAATGGAAGGAACATTAACTGGTGAGTATCTAATCAGCCTGAGATTAATCACAGATGTTCTGGAACTGTAATAATGGGTAACGTGTGTGAAGACACTTCCTTTCACTCTACAGTGCGTGGGGGTTCGTTTTGAAATTCAGTGGAGTCATACAAAGTGGCAAATAGTTTGACCTATTAAATTTTATTCTTCTTAAAACAAACTCCTCCCCACCCCTTTCAGGTACACTTTCTCCATTGTTCTCAGTTCTTCTTTGGATGGCAGTTGCAGTCTGCACGTCTATGCTGTTTTTCTTCTCCAAGCCTGTGGGTATTCGGCCATTCCTTGTGTCTGTGATGCTCCGATCCATCTACACCATAGGCCTCGGGCCCACACTAATCCTCCTGGGTGCAGCTAATGTGAGTACTTCCCTTCCCTTTGTGCCATCACAGGTTAGTTACAAGTGCATCATTCTAAAACTAACTACATTTAATTCTCTGCGTATGGTAAATCGTAATGTATCATGAAGCCAAGTGAGCCAGAGCTTGATTTTTACATGCTTTACTTAATTTTGAGAGAAAGAAAATGTGCAAGTATATATTTGACATACATAGGAATTTAGCATCGGGCATGACCCATTTCTGCAGTCCATATACCCCAGTCTACTTCAGTGTAGCTTTTGACAGAAATGACTGTCAGCCCTGTTAACAGTTGATTTCCAACTAGCTAGCAAAGGTTAAATTATGTTCAGTAAATTTTTAGAAGTTAGTACCTTTTAGAAAATGGCCTAAGAAAAGGGTTTGGTAACTGAGAAATTATAAAATTGGGCTCTATTTATGTGAGCAAAACCTATAAACTTGAGAAAAGTCTAGATGAGATTTTTTTATTTACCCCATGAAATTTTATATTAGAATAGGGCCACATGAAATTTGAACTAGGTAAGTTTTAGATAAGCAAGACAGAGTACTTTTCACTTATTACTTTTTATAATAGTATAATAGTTTATTTTTACATCATTTTGTGCATTTTTTCATCTCAGTTGTAATCCCTGTGGGCTTCCTTTCACCAGATAACCCATGTGCCATCACCATAGTCCAGTGCATTTCCCTCCCCACACTGTTTTTGATCCCATTCCCCACTCCACCCCCACAAAATGTCTCTGGTATATAGCTGTTCATTATCATTATTATTATTATTTTTCTCTCCTGGTCCATTATACTCCTGCTATCAGTGAAACCATCCAGTATTTTCCTTTTCTCTCCTGGTCCATTATACTCCTGCTATCAGTGAAACCACCCAGTATTTTCCTTTTCTTTCTGGCTTATTTAACTAAGCATGATCTTCTCCAGCTCCATCAATGTTGCTACAAAAGGCATGTGTTTATTTATTTATTTATTTTTGGTTGCTGAGTAATATTCCATCGTGTATATGTACCATCTTCATAATCCAGTCATCCTTTTTTTGGGCATTTGGGCTGTTTCCATATCTTTCCAGTTGTAAATAAAGCAGCAATAAACATGGGGGTGCAGGTATCTTTTTGAATCATTGTTTTTGTGTCTTTTGGGTAGATACCTAGGAGTGGGATTGCTGGGTCATATGGAAGCTCCATGTTTAGCAGTTCGAGGAACCTCCAAACCGTTTTTCATAGTGGTTGTCCTAGTTTGAATTCCCACCAGCAGTGCAGGAGAGTTCCTTTTTCCTCCACATCCTCGCCAACATTTGTTGTTGCTAGTTGTTTGAAGATGTCCCATTTTCACTGGGGTGAGGTGGTATCTCATTGTGGTTTTAATTTGCATCTCCCTTATTACAAGTGATGTTGAACATTTTTTCATATGCTTGTTGGCCATCTGCATTTCCTCTTTGGAGAAGTGTCTTTTCAGCTCTTCTGCCCATTTTTTTTATGGGGTTGTTTACTTTTGTTGAGTTTCATCAGTTCTTTGTACATCTTTGTAATCAATCCTTTATCACTAGTTTTGTGTGAGAAAATTTTTTCCCATTCAGTGGGATGTCTGTTTGTCTTTTGTAATGTTGCTTTTGCTGTACAGAAGCTCTTTAACTTGATGTAGTCCCATCTATGTATCCTTGCCTTCACTATCATTGCATTGGGTGCTCTATCTTCAAAGATGTCGCTTAAGTGTATGTCATGTAGTGTTTGGCCCATCTTTGCTTCCAGGTATTTTATGGTTACTGTTCTTATGTCTAGGTCTTGAATCCACTTCGAGTTGTTTTTTGTGTATGAGGTGTTAGGTTAGTGATCTAGTTTCATTTTTTTTGCATGTAGCTTCTCAGTTTTCCCAGCACCACTTGCTGAACAAACTTTCTTTGTTCCATTGTATCTTCTTTGCTCCTTTGTCAAAAATTAGCTGCCCATAAACATGTGGGTTTATATCTGGGTTTTCTATCTGAATCCACTGTCTGTATGTCTGTTCTTGTTCCAGTACCATGCACTTTTGATTATTATGGCTTTGCAGTATAGCTTGAAGTTTGGGATTGTAATGTCTCCATTCTCTTTCTTCTTAGTCATGAGGGTTTTGGCTATTTGAGGTCTTTTGTTGTTCCATATGAATCTCATCAATATTTTTTTCTATTTCTTTGAAGAATGCCATTGAGACTTTTATTGGAATGGTGTTAAATTCTGTATATCGCTTTCGGTAGGATGACCAATTTGATGATGTTAATTCTCCTGATCCATGAGCAGGGGATGGCTTTCCATTTCATGGTGTCTTCTTGAATTTCTTTTAACAGTGTTTTGTAATTTTCTTTGTATAGGTCTTTTACCTCTTTTGTTAGGTTGATACCCAGGTATTTGATTCTTTTTGTTTTGTTTTTTTAAAGATTTATTTGTGCATACAGAACTGGGGTACAGGCCAGAGTTGCAGAGGGTGACAGGCTTCACCAAAGACAGACTGGGGAGCAGAACAGGCAGATTGATGAAGTACACTGCTGAGGGGAGCAGTGGGCGGGTCAGGAGAGGTCTGCCACGCCATGTGGTCACCTCCAGGGCAGGCGGGAATCGAACTCATGCCGAAGTGGCTTTAGCTTCTTAATGCTTTGCTTTAACTCGCAGCGCCACCAGGGAGGGCCTGATTCTTTTTGTTTTAATTGAAAAGGGTTTTTTTTTTTTATTTTTGCTTCTTCTGATTGGTTGTTTGTGTATATAGGAAGGCCTCTGACTTTTGTGTGTTGATTTTATATTCTGCTACCTTTCTAAACTGGTTGATGGTTTTGATTAGTTTCTCTGCAAGAGTACTTTTACAAGTTACAGTATGTATATCCAGCAGATAAAATTGTAACAGAATTAGACACCTATCTGCATGGCAGATCTATAACAGAGTAAGAAAAGGTAATAATCAGGTTGATGAAACCAGAGGTATCCAGGTAAATAAATAAATGTTCCTGGTAGGTTTGCTGAATGTCTAACCTTTCTCTGTCTTTTATAGTGTCACTAACACAGTAATCTGTATTCAGTCATCTGTATCATGCTGATTCTATAGTTTTTAAGAATAATTATTCATCCTCCAAATTTATCAGTACTCAAGGAATATTTCTTAAGTGGATTACCTAGTGAGTAGCATATGAGTGAAAGGTTATCTCTGTATTCTGCACACTACAGTATTTCCCTCTAACCTGCATGGCAGGTTATTACTTAAGATGAATAAATGAAATGTCCAACCAAACCTTTTAGAATACAAAACTGAACTTATAGGGATGAGTCAATGTTTCTGATCTGTATTGTGTTGCTGGTCTTCAAAAAATGGATGTGCTATATATTGCCTGCTTCCAGCTACCTAGAATACCCAGGCAACCAAATGATCAATTATGCCATGGCCATTGCCAGTGAAGGAGCGTGTACTCCATATACAAGGAGGTCTATCAGTACCGAAGTCTGGGATGTGCCAAACATGCTGGTGTATAGTGAGTACAGGGATTGTCTTATTCATAGACCCAGTCTTCCTCCTCACCCCTCTGAACTCTGCATGCAGATATCTACTCAATCTTAATACCTAGC
Organism: Condylura cristata; assembly: GCF_000260355.1. NCBI lineage: Eukaryota > Metazoa > Chordata > Mammalia > Eulipotyphla > Talpidae > Condylura > Condylura cristata. The sequence continues at coordinate 3,522,798 of NW_004567137.1, forward strand.
ACTTCAGTGTTCACAAATCATTTACATGGACTGAACTGAAACTTTCCAGGCTTCAAAAATAAGCTAATTTTGAAACACTACCAGGACTTGTTTTGGATTCATCTAAGTTTTTCTAAACCTTGTGGTGTTTCCAGTTAATTTTTTTCCCTGTTAACAAATACAGTAAGTCTTGAGCCTATTTATTTAAAGATATGCATAGTATTCATAAGTTAGTAAATGGCCTTTTCTCCAAGTGAGAAAATTCAAGTTTGAGTAAGTGAAATAATAGCCTGGTAGATTCAAACTAAAAATAACAGTCCTTCATCAGACCTTGATTACCTAGAAGTTTCCAAAGTTACTAAGAGGTAGAGCATTTAGTTCTGACTACCCAGACACTTCAAAATATATTGAAACATAAGGAATTGCATTTGAGTGTCAGGGAAACCAAAAGCAGTTGGAGTGTTTTTTTTTTTTTTTT
>NW_004567137.1:3525059-3529237 GCF_000260355.1 Condylura cristata
TGAAATGCTCTGTATATGGGAGCAGCAGGCAGGGCGGGAGAGGTCTGCTGTGCCATGTGGGTCAGCTTCCCCATTAGGGAATTGAACTGCTATAGTGGCTGAGGATAGCTTCAGAGTGCTGCGCTTTAATCCATTGCACCACCAGGGAGGGGCCATCTCTGAAACAGTTTTGTCTATATTTTTTTCTTTTCTAGTATATCTTTTAAATGTGTCATGTGTAAATCATTTGCCTTGATCACAGTTACTTGTCACACGGAGGTGTATCCTTATGCTGGAACATTGTCTCACCATTTTGCAGAGAAGCAAAGACCTGCACACAGAATGTTCGCATTTAATAGTGTGATGCCTTTAGCTCATCATCTCATTTTTAGAACAATAGTTGGTAATGTAGTTAATATATAACTCAAGATGATAAATTCAGTTTTACTTTTCAATAAATGATAGGCAATTTTTTGGACAGTTTATTCCTAGAAAATAGGTTATGTTATCTCATGGGAACAATGGAAGAGCACTCATGGCACTGCTGATTCGTAAGGCTGAATCACAGCAAACATTCACTTCACATGTACAGCTCACAAATACACACACACAGGCACACACATCCTATTTTTATACATAGTATGGTCACTGAGTGCTATAATTGCTTTTTGTTTTCACTTGCAGAAACAGAACTGCTCCAGTATCGGGGCAAAACTAACATGTGTCAAAGTCACACCACAAGTGGTGACTGTTTTCATTGGCAATTTAAAAGATTTCCAAGGTGATTTTGACTTCAGTGAAAATTTTGCCTTATACCTTGGTCATAGATCCTTACCCTGCCTGAGGTATGAGTCCATTGAAATGGAGATTTTTCAAACAAGTCATCTCATTTTTTAAAAGATTTTTTTATTTGTGCATACAGAAATGGGGCACAGGTCAGAGGTGAGAGGATTCACCAACCAGAGTGGGGAGCAGAACAGGCAGACAGACAAACTACACTGCTGAGGGGAGCAGCGGGCGAGACAAGAAAGGTCTGCCATGCCCCGTGGGTCACCTCTGGGGCAGGGATTGAAGCAGCCGCAACATGGCTTAGCTTCACAGTGCAGCGCTCCCACCCACTGTGCTACCAGGGAGAGCCCTAAGTCATCTTATTTTTAGGAAGATAGTTAGTAATGTAGTTAATACGTAATTCAAGATGATAAATTCAGTTTTACTTTTGAATAAATGATAGGCAATTTTTGGGGGAACAGTTTATTACTAGAAAATAGGTTATGTTTTCTCATGGAAACAATAGAAGAGGGACATAGAATTTCTGGTCATGGACATTGAATCAAGTAAGTCAAAAGTACATTAGAGGAAGTTACAAATGTCTGTGATCACATAAAATAAGATGTGAAGGACATCATGAATTTCTAGAGCTGTGAGGGACTTTAAGGATTGATTACTTCTAGACATTATTTTTAGAAGTGAGTATAGCGCATCCCCTAGAGACAGGAGGATTCACCAGAATAACTAGTGGAAGATGCAGGACGAGAGCCTAGATGGCCCACTTTTTAGTCCATCTTCTTTCCACTGTACGGCACTTAAAAGTCCTGAGATGAAAATATGTACAAAATGAAGAATAATGTAAAAAATGTATATAATTTTTTAATTCCAAAAAAATTAGAAATAGTAAATTTTTTACTTTACAGTAAAAAGTACAAAGCTTTAAAAAAAAGTCCTAAAAAGACAAACCAGCAAACCTGCTCCTCTATCAAATAGTTCACTCCATCTGCAACAAAATGTTTATCAAGGATATATATGTGTATAACATATATGATCCATTTATAATGGTGTTGTGTCTACTAATTCAAGGGTCCTTTGAATACTTGCTCAAAAGAGCATGGTCTGTCAACTACTCTGCCCAGTATCTCACCATTATCTACTTTGCCCTTGCCATAGAAACAGTGATTCCCAGAAATGTGTCCTTGTTTATGCATTATTTGCGAAGTTAAAAGTATGGTCTGTTTGCAAATTTGCATTCAGTATATTACTTTTCCTCAGTATATGGGCTTATAAATAATTTCCATGATTCAGTTTAGGGAAGATTAGTTAAGAAAATAACATAAACTATCTTACAAGTCACTCATTTTTCTGAAAAGTCATATTTTAAATGTTTAACTTTATTTTTTAGAGAAATTATATTTTGTAATGATGAACCAAGGTCAACAGCTCAAATTGAAACAATAGCCACTTGCAACAATTTGAAGAGTAAAACACAGACTATAACTTCACCTATTCCATATTTTACCATTGTCAAATACTATACTAATGTCAGCACCTTGTATGTAGTATGTATTTCCTGAGTTTTAAAAATAATGACTTCTTAGAGTAAACTTTTCTTGTGTAGGTCTATAATAAATATGAAGACTGCAACTATGTGTAGTAATAACAGGAAGATGTGATTATGCAACATTAGACGAAATGAAAACTAAGTTTCTCAGTCAAGTTGTTACTAAGAGGATGAGAAAATCCTTAACTGATTATTGAGATGATAAGTGAGTGAGATCATTAGTACAGAGAAATTTAGGAAAGATTTGAACTTTTTCACTGCTTTCTTGGTACTTTGGTTTGTCTCCTCAGTGCACAGTGACAACCCATTTCTCATTTTATCTGTATTGATTTCATCTTCAGAAAGTGGAAGGAAAAAATTTTTCCAACCTCTCAAATTTCCCTTCTGCATCAGTGTTAGGTTTCTTTCTGTGTTATTTAAAATCATTCCATATGGCAATTCCTTTCATTTATATTGAAAAAAAAATCAACAATGTTGCAAGAAGCCTCTTCTTTCCCCTAAATTAGATCCGAATACATAAAGATAAGATGATATTGTTTGTCTATGAGAACTGAGACAATAATTTGGAAAAATAAGCTAAAAAATTTGAAATATTGTAATTCTTGATGACTAAGAGGTACAATTGGCTCTTCAGTTTATAAATAATGCAGTGATTCTAGAACCAAGAGATGGCACAAAGTTTATGATAACTGCCCAGCTCACTGTTGTTACCAACAAAGGCTCTTGTTATAAACTTCTGTATTCTAAAATTATGCTGTAAGGGCAATTTAAATATAGTTTTCATATGAATATGTAATACTAAGCATAATAAACACTTCAGAATATTTATTGAACAGTTACCATGCATAAAGCTTAGAAAAATTTTGTAGGCCTTATGTGAATTTTATTCTAAGCATGTAAATATATATTATGTTTTCAAGTGTATTAAATGCAGACATTTTTTAATGGTCTTACTTGTTTGAAATAATAAGTTCTGTATAAAATATCAATGAGAGATCTCTGGATGCTTTAAAAAATGCATATCCAGTATAACAAAAAAAATTATGTGTTTTAATATGAAAATATAATCAAAGTAATATTTAAGGGGTCAATATACTATATACTCCTTATTCATTATGAATTATTTAATCCTCTAAAGAGTTGGAACTTTCTTTATTCCAGTTTTTCAGAAGAAACAGTCAAGGCTTACAGTTGAGTGACTCAGGATATACGACAGGGGTAGGAAATAAAAAATTTTAAAACTCAATTCTGACTTGCCTATATTATAGCTGGGACTCTAAATCCTTCTCACTTTTCCTGCCATTACAAAGCATACAGAATTTACATGTGTTATGTTTACATGCAAATTTGTAAGCTAAAAAATTACAAAAAGAAAAATCATAAAAGAAAATCTCAGACTTTGTGTCTAAGAAGTATTTTGCCTGTGCCCTGCTATTCATGTGAGTTTCAGGATAAATAAGACAGTAAAACCCAATCTTTTCTTCCTTTCAGCTTTGTAATAAAATAGTATTCCTGGTGAGTTTTGTTGGGAACCGTGGCACGTTCACCCGAGGGTACCGAGCGGTCATCCTGGATGTGGCCTTTCTCTACCACGTAGCCTATGTCCTGGTTTGCATGCTGGGCCTCTTTGTCCACGAATTCTTCTATAGCTTCCTGGTGAGTATATCTCTATGTGGACCAGTGCTGCTGACAAAAAATATACAATGCTTCCTCTTCTTATGCCTCTTCCTTTGATTTTTTTTTTTTTTTAAGCAGGAGCTGACATTTAGGACAAATTGTTATTTTTAGAATTTCCTTAGAAAAGCATGAATTATTATTATTTTTAGTCTTTTTTTTTTTTTTTCTGAGAAACCACATAGATGGAATT
>NW_004567137.1:3529337-3709593 GCF_000260355.1 Condylura cristata
AAAAGCATGAATTATTATTATTTTTAGTCTTTTTTTTTTTTTCTGAGAAACCACATAGATGGAATTCGTTACTTTCTTTATCAGAAGGAACCAGTGACCTCACCTCCTGACACATCATACTTTTTTACCTTTACACATTCTCCAACAGAGTATGGGAGAAAAAAATAGGGGAATATTTTCTTGGTACTGGTATCATTGTATTTTATTTATAGTGTTAAGAATATCTTTAGGTTGGCAAGGCAGTAAAATGAGAGAAAACTGTCAATCTTGTAAAAACACAATGAATAGTTATACCAGTCTTTGAGTTTCAGATTTAGCAGCTTATTGCAGTTTAGCTTATCTGTTTATCTCTAAATTGTTAAATGAATTTTCAGATTTTTCCCAGTTTTTTGGGGAGGTAGGGGGTGGCCATTAGTTTTCCTTCATACATATCTACTGTTTTAAACCCTACACCAAGAGGGGTTACTAAACAAAGATGATAATATTGGGGATGAAAGGACCCCCAGATTGGCATTGTGATGCCACTAAGCAATTTATTTTTCTCTCTAGCACTTATAGCTGACATGTAGTAGAGAGAACAACCTAGTAAGATAATTTTTGAACCAGGTTGAAGAGCTAAAAGCATTGTGTTAACCTATTTCGCTTGAGTCATGAGGGACAGATCATTGCCTCCTGCGCCTTTTCCTAGAACCTACCCGCTGCAGGGGCCTGAAAGGTGTAATTTTTCACTGGTTCTCAAAGACATGATAGAGTCACAGTGAAGCATGGGCTTGCCCCTTATGTTTTGAACCAAAATTAAGTTCTACTATTCAGCAAGTAAATGTAGATACTTTTCTTTAGAATTCAGAATAAATTCCTTGTTTGATGTGATTTGACAGGGGAAAAAAAAAACTTTTAAAATATCTGCCCTGATATAAAAGTTAAATATATACACTTTTACTTAATTGTGGTACATAATAGTCTGTAATTTTTTTGTCTCTAAAATGAAGACTACATGAGACCTTCAATAATGTGAAGATCCATTGAACAGATCCTATAAAAAACATGTGAAATGATGTCCTTATTTTCCAAGGAGAACTTTTGACAGAATGTGTATGAGTTACTCCATGAGTTATTAATAGTAATATTAGTTAACCTTATTTTCTGGGGGTTTTTCCCCTTTTGTCTTCCACTTTTTATAATTCTGACACTGATTTGTCTTCATTGGGTTCGTTATGAAAAGGATATCATCCTTTCAGTGCTTAGAGTATGAGAAAGAGGTCAGAATGTACCTAGTATCAAAATGGCATTTAAATCTATCTTAACATTTTTTATATTTAAAAGATATATGAATGTGCATTCCCAGTTGTGTCCACATGTGTCTATCCTTTATTCAGAATAATAAAAACCATACTCTGGGTGTTCCTTTCAGAAATAAAGACAAAAAGCCTCCAACCTATCCAGTGGGTCTTGAATTCTCCAGAATGGGGCTTAGGATTATGCAACTTAGCGCAACGGTCCATGGGCCTCCCCAGCTCGGAGCTCTCACAAGCTACTGAGAAGTGACCTTGAGGTTACTGCCAGGCCTTATTTTCTAAGCTACTCTTCAGTCAAAGCAAAGCAAAATCTTTGTGTCAACTAAATGTTTAAGTCAAATTAGCCCACGTGTGGCTCCTAGAGAAGCTGCATTTGCAATAGTTATCTTGTCCATGGGCACACTGCCTTAGCTGCCAAAGACTGCTTAGTTCCCCTTACGAGCGTTCAACTTTTTTTTTGTATTTGACCTTAAAAATTCAGTTTCTTAAGGTGAACAAACACATTAATATCTTTACCATTATTCCATTGAAAGACAACAGTTCAGTTGGAAAATAACTGTGTTTGAGACAGTAGTCAGGAAAGCAGGCCCCCGGCCTGTTTTCAAAAGGATGCTGGACACTGGTGACCAGTAACTCAGAGCAGTTCCTTAAGTCTACTCACTGCCCAGAGAGAGCAGTTGAGCAAGACCCCAATAATTCTAATTTTTTTAATACTGTTTATTTCTAGGCATATGTTTTACGGCTTCTTTAAAACTAATGTTAACTTCTTTCTTTTAAGCAGCTATGTATAATAAAACATGTCCTAACAGGTTGATAATGTTCTGGCTTTGATTATGTACAGAGCTATGTAGCTGGGTCTCGATGAAGTGTATGGATTTGCCACTGCCAAGCGCAGATTGGCTACTAGCCCATTCGAGGACTCGAGTTAGCTAAATTGTGTGCTGGGTCTTTACTTATATTTCCAAATTAACAGGCTTGGGCCTCGTTGCACCCTTTTAGTATGGGAGATGTTTGCATCCTCAAATAGGTTCATAAAATTGTTCCCATAAATCCACCTCACATTCTTTATCAAATAATAATTTAAGGAATCTGTTCATTATCCTCCATACTAGTGGACCCTAGTTCAGCACTCTAATGTTCCCCAATTTTCACATTCCAGAAGCAAATAACTGTCAGACTAAAAATAAAAAGTAAGCTGGCAAGTTAGGTACACTATTATAATTTTTCTAAATTCTATATAAGTGCAAATATTGTACTTGTGGTGAAATGTGATGTTAAAATTTTTCTACATTCAAATGTGAAGCTAATTCTATGTCTTACAAAATTGAGTGTGTTGATTACAACACTAAGAAATGCACATTAATTGCTGTATCATCATGTTGGAGAAGCAGTTTAGTAATACATTTCAACTAGAGAAGAAATGCACATTTTCATTCATTTCTAAAGTAAAATTTAGGTTATTTTGTTTTTGTACCTGCCTCTGTGTTTCCTCACTTTCTGCTCCACTGCATATCCTTGCTTCTGTTCTCCTCACTTGTGTAGCTCTTTGACTTGGTGTACAGAGAAGAGACTCTGCTCAACGTCATAAAAAGTGTCACCCGCAATGGCCGCTCCATCATCCTCACCGCCGTGCTCGCACTCATCCTGGTCTACCTGTTTTCCATCATTGGGTTCCTTTTCTTGAAAGATGACTTCACAATGGAAGTGGATCGGCTGAAAAACAGAACCCCCACAACAGGTATTGCCATTCCCTCCACATGGTGTCTCGGGGATGGTAGGGGCTTGATGTGCTTGTTAGCACCACCACAGGGGAACCGGGAGGAGCTCAGGAGACAGACAGACCTGTGGGCCGCTTTGGAATTCCTTTTCTGTCTCCCTGTCTTCCCCCAAATGACAAATAGCATCATTAGCAACTCTTACCCACACATTGTGGGGGGGAGGGTTACCTCATATATTATCATAGTATCTCATGCTTTTGTTGTCTGAAGTCTAGATATTAATTACAATTAAAAGTGATAACTACTTTGATTTGGAGATGATCAAAGAGTGAGAAATTTAAAACAGACAAAAATGCTCAAATATTGTTGTGTAGCAGCCTGTCAGAATTTCTAATTTTTGTTTTTGTTGTGAGACAGATAAGTCATCATCCATGTACTGGCATTGTGATTTTTGGGTGTGAGGCTGATTCTTTCCATCCGTCCTATTTTGAACATTTTACTTAATATTCACTCTAGTGTTTTCTCTTCTCCTTGTTCCTGGCTTTTGATATTTTGGTTCAATTTCTGTGTTGCTCTTTTTCATCCCCTTCTGCTTCATCAGACAGAAATCCTCACCTCCTGCTTGGCTGTTAGTGTCTCTACTTGGAGTTCCTCTCCAAGTGGGAGAGGGTGGAATCACGAGATGACCCTCTCCTCAAACCGTTCGCTTTGAAGTGATTTAATCATGATATCTATCAGCAATCTTCTTTCTAGCCTTTAATAGACATTGCTTTTTAAGTTAGTGATGCTGGATAGTATCTTCCTTAGGACATGGATTAGTTAAGTGGCTTGTAGATCCACTAGGAGGTGATTAAAGCACAGACTAGACACGTCTGTAGATTGGAAGTTCCCAAGCTTGGCTACTCAAACATGAAATATTTTCTGCCACTGCCTTTCTTGTTCTCCCTTTCTTTTCCCAGTTTTACAGACCTAAATATTTGGAGGAAAAGTTCACATATTAGTGCCTCCAAAATTCTACTTTTACTACACTCTCGGTGAATCATAAATGGTCAGCTCTCAAAAATCATTGGGTTTTAATTATTTAGCAGAATAGGATCACATTGAATTATTCAGGAGATAGCAAGTCTAACTAAAGCATCCTAATTTCTAATTCAGATATGTGCCATAGCTACTGCTTAACGAAGTACAGTGGTAAATATTTGTAATTGTGTTATTTAAAAAGGAAGCCAGTGCCATTATACTGTGAACATATTTTCCTCAGGAATATTAATATTTACTTTTTTTTTTTTTTACAAAATAGACAATACTAGATCTAAGTGGCCAAGCATTTCACTAGAAGTAGATATGTATATTTGTACCAAAGGTTTTAAATAAGAGAAAGCATATAACAACAAAGTGAAACTCTTGAATTCCTTCCTGAATTTGTTTCCTTCACAGGAGCTTTCTGGCACCACACCATGGGGCAGGCACCCAGTGTGCTCATGACAGTCGTGATTTCTAAGGCCGTGTATTACTTGTGCGAAGGGTTTCTGTTTTCGAATATTAGATGCTTGTCATTCCCAGAGATGAGTGATGTTCTCAGGAAAATGCATGGAGGTGGCAAATGAGCCCAAGGTCTGAGGTGTCCAGTTCTTCTGTGCACATGGCTTTAGATGCAGGACACTGGCACATGGATGCGCAGAGGAGGCCAGGAGTTCCCCAGAGAGTTGCAAGCACTGGTGCAAGTGGAGGGATGGTCACCTGTAGGTGGCACCGGGCACCTCCACAGATGAAGGCATCGCCAGGGGCTGTGCCAGGGACTGAGGTCTTAGGAAAGCCCGAGGAGGTGGAGGAGGCTGGTAACAACCAGTGGGGGTAGCGACATTGCTCCCCTGACTGCTCCCCACTCTCAGCGCTGCCCTGCAAACCCTCAGTCCATTCACCCCCTTCTGCAGGAGCCCCTTTCATGGCTTCCCTGCCCCCGAACAGGTCACTCATCCCAAAGCTGTTCTAATTGTGTCTCTTGATCATTTAAAACTTCCTGAGATCTGCACTCAGTATGGTTCGAGGTCTCTGGGCTGTACCCCGGGGTCCCCTCAGGCTTCCTCCGCCTTTTGTGTACCTTTGTCCTTGGATGCTCCCGAGGAGTGCCCCCTCCTCCTCATCTCGTCTGCAGGTGTCTAAATCCTCCATCTCCCCCTAACAGATCCTTCTCCGAAAAGCTTTCTGTTTGCTTTTTTCCCTTTCTAGGATTCTCCTCTCCTAATGCCATCATCATTTCATTTTTCCTCCCTGAGTATTCAGTATGTCTGTGCCCACTCTGTGCTCCCCAACAGACGTGGGCTTTGCAGCCTCACTTCAGGCCCTCAGAGTCCAGCACAGAGTCAGTAACTCCTGTCTGTGTGTGTGCTCTTCCCAAAGGGGGTACTCAGAGACTCCCTTCTCCTTCAGTAAGAAGGTGCCCCTTGCTTATTCCCACTGTGGGGGCGGGCCGGATGGAGCAGGTGGACTCTGGCTGCAGCTCCAGGACCTGTGCTGGCAGCCCCCTGACTCCCAGGGCTGGCGCCTCTCATCACGTGCCCTAACTCTGCCTTCATTTGCCATGTCCTCCCCAAATCCTCCAAGAGCTGGGGTGAGCATGGTGGGTGGATGCTTTGAAATGTGCTGAACCTTGGACCTTGTTCCCTGGACCTTGCGTGTAAAGATGAAGTATTGTCTCTTTGGAGGGGCTGTGCATGATGGAGCTATACAGAGAACAGATGTGCGAAGGATGAACTTGGTTTCTCCCCTCAGGTGCAGTCCCCCAGTTCTCCCACCAGCATATCACCTGTGGGCCATCACGGTGGTCCCTTGCGCTCTCCCCTCCCCTGTTTTGGCCCCTCCCTCCCCTGCTGTATGCCTCTGGTCCATGGTCAGGGTGTTTGTTTCATCTTTCTCTTGACTTTTTGTGTGTGTTATCTGTATTCTGCAGGGAAGTGAGGCCTCTAGTATTTATCTTTTCCCTTCTGAAAAGGAATAGCATCATTCCTTCTAGCTCCATCCATGTTGCCATTATTGGCATGAGTTTATTGATTGCCGAGTATTGAGTAGTATTTCATTGTGTACATGCACCACAACTTTTTGATCCATTCATCTGTTTGGGGGCATTTGAATCTAACAAATTTTTTGGTGATGGCTTGGGACATATTCTATCCCATGCTGGGTCAGGGAGCTGAGTGGCGACTGCCAAGGTGTGGACCCTTAGGGACCAGGGGAGAAAAGTAGGGTCTCCATTTGGCATCCGCCCAGAGACTCTTGCTTCCCAGAGGCATTTTACGTCCCGTTCTCTGGAATCCTGTCCTTGACTGTCAGAACTGACACCGCCTGCAGAGTCTCCCTTGGCCACAGGGCCTGTGGCTTGGAGCCTGGGATGTCCCTGCATAGGGAGAACTGGGGTGGCGTCTCAGTCAGAGCCCGGAATGCATTTGGCCCTGGTAGCTGCATGACACACAGTGGTGAGGCCTACAGTGTTATTAATACTTTATCTCCACCACTTAAAGGAGGTAGACAAGGCTTTTAGTGGGTTGGCTCAGGGACCTCTTCTCTGTTTATAAAATTGCTTCAGGAGGCAAAGCTGTGTTCAGGGTTCTGAACTAAGTGAGCCAGAGACTCTGGGCATAGCGAAGTGGCAGAAGCAGTGTGTTCTTCATGCGCCTTCATAACGTCTGTTGTGTCCTGGCCTTCCTGCCATGTGCTGGTTTTGTCTCCTCAGGTAGTCACAGCGTCCCCACCACGATGCTGACTTCGGTGATGGGCACGTGTCTGAAGGAGAACTGCTCAACCGCCATCCCTGCTCCAGAAACAGGTGTGTAGCCCCAGATCGCATGGACCTGCTACTTCTGAAGTGATGCTAACTTGGTTACTACTGGAGTTGCTCTGGGAATTCGAAAATAGATAAAGGGAGGGTGAAAGAACTCAAAACTCTGAAACCAGAGCAAGGGTCCCATTGTGTACCCCCACCCGTGCTTTGTATTGTCTTGTGTTGTGAGAAATTTTCAGCTTGACCCTGTGGCAGCTGCCTGTGAAGACCTCAGCACCATACTGCAGCCCCAGGGGGCACAGAGACCCTGGGAGAGTCTTTAACTCTGGAAACACAGGGCTTAGCTCTCCAGAGCATTGATTCTCCGCCAGAACCTGCCACTTTATAACTCTGTATCCTGGAAACGTTATGTAAGTTTCCTGGATTTTGTTCAGAAGACTTACTCAGAGAAAAAGGGAAGGAGAGACAGAGAAAGAAGAGAATCATTTCTCTGCCTCCAAAGGGACAATTAGAACATGCAGATAAAAAAGAGTGCTCCAAACTCTCAACTGTTCTCAGAATGTGGCAATTTAGAAGCCATGGCGTGCATTGTAATTTAATGATCTATAGAAGGGATGAGTGAAGCAGCAGAGAGTCAGTGTGTGTGTGTCTTTAAATATTTGAAAGTTTTATATCTATAAAGTTGAGTGGGCTTAGTCTCTGTTGTTACTAGGGGAGAAAACTAGACTTCAGGGAAGATGAGGGAAGAAAGAGGTGAGCACAAGGATGGGGGACCCCCACGCCCACACACACCTCTGGACCATGCTGACAGCACCTTCTCCCTCATTGCCTTTTCCGGTAAAACACTGGCCCATTGCTTGAAGGCAAACGTGTGGTCTGTCCTCCTGCCTGCCTGCTCCAGGCCATGACCTGGGAGAACAGGATATGTGTGTACATTCCTTCCCCACTTCACAGCAGTATGGTCAAAAGGAAAGCACCCCAAGATTCTTTACTCCCACCCCCTGGAGCCTGTCCAGGCTCACAAATAGCAAACCCACTCATCATCCGGGTTCCTGTAGCCTTGCTGTGCTGGCCGCTCCCAGCATCCTATAACGTGCATCCTCCAGACTAAAAGCCTTCGATCTTCCAGGCTAAAGGCCTTCGATCCTCCAGCCCTCCACCAATTCTTGATAGCACAAGGACACGAAGTCTAGCGGTGCTCTCGCATATGGTGGGATTTGGGATCATGACACACTGTTTATTTTTTGTAAGGTTAACTTTATTTGTTTTGTGGTATCATCAGTTTATGTCACTGTATGATTCAGAGGTACAGGGGAACACAAATGTAGCTATATGTGATGACAGCACCCCCACCAGAGCACCCATGCCCACCATTGGGCCCCATATGTACCCCATTCTCTACTCTCCTTGCCTCCTCTGGGAGTCTTAGCTCTAGTCAGGTTTCTAGAGTTGGTCATTGGTTTGGTTTTTGATCTCTTTGTTTTGTTTCTCGATATTCTACACATAAGTGAAGCCTATTATTCATATAATACATTGCCCAGGTAACATATCTCCCTTTCCCCTATGGGTAGATGGGAACAGTCCTCCCAGGCATGTACCTGGGGCAAATCATTCTTTTTTTATTTTATTTTATAAATACATGTTTTACATTATTCTTCATTTTGTACATCTTTTCATCTCAGTTGTAATCCCTGTAGACTTCCCACCACCACTTCAATCATGTGCCATCACCATGGTTCCATGTACTCTTTCCACCCCAGTTTTGATATTGTTCCTCTCTCCACCCCCATAGGGTGTCTCTGGTTTATAGTTGTTGGTTGATCCCTTACACTCCTGCTATGCGTGAAACCATCCAGTATTTTTCTTTTACTTTCTGGCTTATTCACTAAGCATGATCTTTTCTAGTTCCACCCAGGTGGAATTAGAAACCCATGCTGCAAATGGCATAGGTTTATCTTTTTTGATTGTTGAGTAGTATTTCCATTGTGTATATACACCACATCTTCTTGATCCAGTCATCTCCTTTTGGACATTTGGGTTGATTCCATATCTTTCCTATTGTAAATAGGATAACAGTAAACATAAGGGTGCAGGTGTCTTTTTGATTATTGTTTTTGTGCCCTTTGGGCACAAAATTCCACCTAGAAGTGGAATTGCTGGATCTTATGGAAGCTCCACTTTTAGTAGTTTGAGAAACCTCCACACAACTTTCCATAGTGGTTGCACCAGTTTGCATTCCCACCAGCAGTGTAGGAGAGCTCCTTTTTCTCCACACCCTCACTAACATTCATTGTTGGTTGTTTTTTTAATATGTGTCATTGTCACGGGTGTGAAGTGGTATCTCATTGTATTTCCCTTATTACAAGTGATGCTGAACATTTTTTCATATGTCTGTTGGCCATCTGCATTTCCTCTTTGAAGAAGTGTCTTTTTTAGCTCTTCTGCCCATTTTTTGATGGTGTTGTTCACTTTATATTTGTTGAGTTTTGTCAGCTCTTTGTATATCTTTGTGATCAGTCCTTTATTATTTGTATTATGTGTGAAAATTTTCTCCCAGTCAGTGGGGTATCTGTTTTATGTAGTGTCTCTTTTGCATACAGAAGAAGCTCTTTAGTCCCAGCTGTCTATCCTTTCTTTCATTATCCTTGCTCTGGGTGATGTTTCTTTAAAGATGTTACTGAGGTGATGTCATGTATTGTTCCAATATTTTCTTCTAGATATTTTATTGTTTCAGGTCTATGTCTAGGCCTTTAATCCATTTTGAGTTGGTTTTTGTGTATGGTGTGAGATAGCAATCTAGCTTCATTTTTTTTTTTTTTGCATGTAGCAGTCCAGCTTTCCCAACACCATTTGTTGAACAAACTTTCTTTGGTACATTGCATATTCTTTGCTCCTTTATCAAAGATAAGCTGTCCATAAAGCTGTGAATTTATATCTGGGTTTTCTATTTAATTCTATTGACCTATATGTCTGTTCTTGTTCCAGTACCATGCAGTTTTAATTATTATGGCTTTGTAATATAGTTTGAGGTATGGGAGTATGATACCTCCATTCCCTTCCTTCTTATTTAGAAGAGCCTTGGCTATTCAAGGTTTTTGTGGCTCCATATGATTGTCATCAGTATTTTTTCTACTTCTTTGGAAAATGTCATTGAAATTTTTATAGGCATAGTATTGAATCTCTTCTTTAGGCTCCACCTGAGCTGGGCAGCCCCCAGAGGGGAGGCAGAGGGGCTTCAGCCCTGCCTGTGTAACAGGGATACAACGGGAGCCAGGCCGGAAGTGGCGGCAACAGCTTCTCCCAATTATGGCCCTTCCTAAGTCAGTCTGTAAGAATATAGGAATGTCTGTGCCTTTTTGCCTTTGACATTTTAGGTGATGATATAGATATAATTGAAAATTCCATGGATTTGATCTTCTCACCCTTGCCACCTTGTCTTTTGGTCCCAGATATTTAACTGTAAAACTGTGATGAGAATGGGACCTTGTATTTAAAAATAACTCTCTGCATCTCAGACCAGGATTAAATTTTAATTCGCAGAACCCAGTTGCATCTCTGACAGCCTGTCTTGCTACATGGTGGCCAGCAGGTCCAAGCGACAAAGGCTTAGCTCACACAGAGGCAGAATAAGCAGCCTTTATGGCTCTGTGGAGGCCAAGTGGCCTGGCCAATGCATACAGGTCACTGTCCGAGCTGAGAAGCCGCACAAACTGGCAACCAGCTGTGTGTAGGGAAAAGCACTTTCATTTCATTTGCTGCAGACCTCCCTGACATCCCATCTGTGGAAAAAAAAAAAGTAATAATAATGTTCTAGAAAAGTAAGCCTTTTGGAGGCAATTTCTAAGATACAGTCACCATTATTTTTGAAGTAAAAATCATTTGAATGTACAGAACAGAGAGAAGTTCACTGAGGTCTACTATTTATGAGTAATGCCAGTTTAATATGGCTTGGTGTATGCTTTAATAAAAAATACTGTTGAAGAATTAGATACTTTGAGCCTTAATGCCATGTCAACATTTTTCTCTCCTGCTGGGTGCCCAGTGTTTAACTTTTTTTAGTTAAAAAAAATTTAAGTCAACATTTCCATCATAAATTGATTATAATGAAAACTATAAGACTAAACACGAGAACTTTTCATCCGTGCTCAGAGTTTCAAATATATCTCAATGACTAACGCTAGTTTCCAGAGAAACCATGAAAAATGAGTAATTTAATTCTTAAAGCAAAAGAAATGGCATTTTTAAATACCCTTATTCAAGCATGTCCAGTATTTAAAAAAAAAAAAAAAATCTTACAAACACCTCAGATCAAGGGGAAGAGCCAGTAAAATTTACATTTTTATGACTTTCTTCAAGCGAAATGTTTATTTCTATTAGAAGTTTTAAAAAATACTACCACTAAACTGAAAATGAGGGTAACAACCTCATATTGTTAAATTGATAGCACTTGTTGATTATATGAACGCTTTGTGTAAGATTTAATAGTTATCCATCAGTAATAATGCTACTTATACCTAGCATTCATTGCCCCCTAATTATGTGTCTAGTAATATTCTAAGTTCCAGCAATGTGTATTTACTTTTACCACTAAGCAGTTTACACTAATTTTTTCCTTTTGTATGAAAGTGGCCACACTCTCTCGCTTCTTCTTATCACTACTTCTGTTCTCATCATTACCCTCAGCCACCATTGATTGGACCATCTTTCTTGTGTCTGCAATCCTTTCCTGGCTACTATCTGTTCCTCTTCCTACAAATACTCTCGAGGTCCTCATTGAAACTTCCTCTGCATTCCACTATCTCCCCAAATATGCTATCAATCTCCTTCCTTTCAACCCTAGATTGTCCTACAGAACAACTGGCCTACACACTCTCCTTCCATTTCTACATCATCTTTCTTCTTTCACTACTTGCTGTCTTACTGCATCTCCCTGACGACCTCATTGTCAAATCCAGTCACTGTGTCTCAATGCCTTTGCTATAGTTTTGACATTTTTTGATACTTTCTCTGTTTTCTTCCTTAACTTTGGGTCACAGAACTTTCCCAGCTCTCTTGTCCCTCTTGACTTTATTTTTTTTCCCCACCTTATCCTAAAACCACAAAATTCATTTGAGATTCTTCCCGTCTTTATCAAAATCCCAAACATTCAGTTTCACCTAAATTATCTGGCCAGGGCCTTTCTGGTAAATTATCTGGCCAGGGCTTCATTAGGGCCTGAGTCAGTCCCCAGCTAGGGAGGTGACACATTTATAGCACAGGAGACTTTTCCTATCTAGCAAGCCTTTTAGTAGATCCACCTGTTTTGCCCTGGGCTGCCGCTCTGGATGGCAACTCTGTCTCTGATGAGTCCTCTCACCCCCACATCTCTGGCCTACATCAATTCTTCTGCATAACAATAAAAAAATTATCTGTTTCATTGGTCTGACAGGAGCATCCTTTCCCAAGTCACCTGACTGGACCCTTTCATGCGCTCTTTACTGCTACCTTCGCTCTCCCCAAGTCTTTTGGTTCCTGATCATCCATCCTGCCCTATCTCCTGGCTGTTATGCTGTTGAGGCCCATAGCACATCATGCTGAATTATGGCGTGGCCCGTCTACCTCCAGCCATTGTCTCCTCATCAGCTCACCCAGTATATCACCACTAGATACTGTCAGAAATCATTGCTTTGAATATTTCCTCCTCTATCCCCAGCCCAAGATTGCCACCATGCCCCATTGCCTGCCAAACAAAATCCAACCCACCCTGGAGCCTCACAAAGAGCTCCCCATTTATTTCCCAGCTCTGTCTTCCACTCCTCCACAGACTGGTTTATTTGCTCTTCCCTCTGGGCATCTTTGCCCAGGCAATGCAGATGCCTCTGCCCCTGTCTTGGTCCCTAACTATAAAAGGCCAGCAGACTTCCGTTCTTTTCCATAGCATTGCTGGTTCTCTCCCTAGATAGTGACTTTCATCATGTTAATTTGTTTTGTTGTTTTATTATTTTTTTTAAACATTTATTTATTTATTTCATGCAGTGGCAGACCTCTCTCCTGACCTGCCCACTGCTCCTGTCAGCAGTATATTCCAGTCATTCTGCCTCTTCTGCTCCCCACTCTGTCTCTGGTGCATCCGCTCACCCTCCACACCTCTGGCCTGTCTTGTTATTTTAGGAACCTGCATTTATCTCATCCCATTTCATCCACTAGAGAGGCACCTTCCTTGCCTCTGCTTAGAGGTCTCCATTGGGTCCCTGACATTCAAGATGAAGTTGGATAAAGTTTCAGGATAACCTTTGGTGGGTGCCTGCTCCCCTTCTCACGGGTCCCACTCTTGTCTGCACGTACCACAGGCCCATAGTTCCGAAGCATCTGATGCAAATTCCTATCTCTTGACCTTGGCTCAGTCTATTTTATCTGCCTGGATCTTACTTCCCTGGTTTTGCTGGCCAAGCATGCTCCTTTCCATATTCAGCCAGCCCCTTTAGGACACCACCCTAAAACCCCAGCCCTAGAAAGGCTCATCCATCTGTCTCCTTGGTTCCCTGGCTCTGCCCACCTGCTGACCCACCATTCCTGGGGGCCTCTGACCTCTTAGGAGCTGCACACTTTGACCTTCCCACCTGTATTCCTAGCACCTGGCCCAGGGGCTGGTGGTGTCATGGTATAAGGCTAGTTTGTGGCCATGTCCAACTGCTTGCACTGATAGGTGTCCACAAGGTGTCGTTTCCTCTGTCAGCTCACTGTGATTCAGGGCCTGGCTTTCAATCCTACGACCAGCCCTTGATTTGCATATTTAAGTGGATCCACATGGCAAAGGTGGAACCTGATCCCCCAGCTAGGAGAGGTTACTCCACAATAGCAGCAAGCTCTGCACTGATGGCTGTAGAGCAGTTTGGCAGGCAGCTGCTGCCCGCAGCCTGGCCGGCTTGGCCTTCGCCCTGCTTGCAGGCCACACAGAAAGCCAGGTTTCTCATTCTGTAGCTGTGCCCTGGACTGTTTTCTTTCACAGTGGCTAGTCACACAAATTGTGTGTGGGTTTTATTACTTTCCTGCGTCAAGAACCAACACCATCATTTCTAGATACTTAGCTGTAGTTTCTATGTGCTGGTAAACCTTACACTACCAAGTTGCTTTTTTTTTTCAAATTGACGTTTGGTTGACATACAGTAATGTATTAGTTTTGGGAATACAACATAATGATTTGATTTTGGTGTATGTCAGTAAGTTAGCATTCATCACCACACATATGAAAATGTTTTCTGATGAGAACGTTAAAGATCAAGTCCCTTTGTGCCTTTTAAAGGTGCAACATAGTCTTATTAACTATAGTCACCATGCTGTACATGACATCCCAGGACTTACTTGTAAGTGGAAATTTGTACTATTTAATTCCCTTCAACTGTATCTGTTGCATCTTGCAACAGTTCTTTGCATCTATGGTCAGTCATTTTGTTTTGTTTTAATACTGTATATCAGTGAACTCAAATAGCATTTGTCTTTTATTCACTTCGCATAGTATCCTGTATGTTGCATATGGTAGTGTGTGTGTGTGTGTGTGTGTGTGCACCCATCTTCATCCATTCATCCATCAGTAGCTCAGGTTGTTTCCATATGGCAAAGACTGTAAAACTGTCAATAGTAAGTTTCATAAGTGTGATACGCTCAGGTGGCTGCTGGTCAGCGAATAAATGCAGACCCTGCCACTCTGCAGAAAAGAGCTAGACTGAAAGTCTGATGGGCCCAGTCACAGACACTGTCTGCACAACTTTCTTACTGGAGAACTGTGGGTCTTTTAAAAGTCCTTTCACACACATAAAAGTCCTCTCTTACACATTTGTTTTTCTCCCCATTCTGTTGGGTCAACCCCACAGAACCCACCAGCATACATTGCACCCCCGTTCGTGACAGACTGAGCTTCCTCACTGCCTTCTCTGCCCCCTTGCCTCCTTACTGCAGCCCACACCAATCCTACCTCTTCCCCATTTCTCCTTCCTCCAAAAGCTGTTTTACTTCTACTTTCCAACTCCAAACGTGCCTTGGGGCTCGGTCTGCTGCTCTCCTCGTCACCACATTCTGACAGCCCAGCTGTCTTCGTGCTGCTCCTCAATGTTTCCCACGTGTTTCACAAAAAAGCAGATCATAATAAAGTGAAAAAACTGGGTCCCCCTCGCCCCCAGCACATGACAGACCAGTCAGGCCAGGAGAGGAAATCAGCCTTTTTGTAACAAATTACCACAAGCTCTCAGTCATGGGTGGTGGAGACAAGCCAGAGGGACCCTTTCCTTTTTCCCTTTGGGTGTGGTGGTTTTAATAGTTGTTTCTTGGCACGAAGACTGCATGTACACAATTCCAAAAGCCAACACCCAGGCAGTCCTTCCACCTTGTAACAGCTAAAGTGCAATCCTGGTTCTCATATCCCACGGAGTATGAACTTCTCACCATTTTAATTGACTGGGAAATTACTACCACATGTGGTGGCTTGACCTTTAAACACAGAGAGATTAGAGGGTTACTGTCACGTTGTAGCCTTTTCTCTCTCCCCATTTATTCCTAAATAATTTCAGAGAAATACATTCGCATCACTTTTTCACATGAAAACATTATGCTTCTTATCTGTGGCTCCATGCTGGCCATCAAGAAGGCTTAGCCACTTAACCAATTTAATGAACTTTTAGTCCACATTACTAAGCACCTGTTCTGGGTCCGCTAGTCTCCGTGCAAAGTGTTTGACATTTGTCTTAAATCCTCTGAGGAGCTTAATCCTTTAATAGCCCCCCCCTTTTACAGATGAGACCCTCAAGGCTAAATCATTGCCCAGGTCCCAGGACTGAACAGAGGAGAATTTGAAGCAGGTCCCTTTAGTTTCCTGTGCACAGTCTTTTCCCTAGCGAGCTGATGGTCTTTCCAGAAGGTTTCCCTGCAGTCTCCCCACACCGCCAGGAGGCACCCCGCTACAGGCTTTCCATATGCTGCCCTTTTCAAGGGCTGTCGTTTCCACCTACAGCAGAGAAATCATTCAGGATATTAAAACAGTGGATTCAACCATCTGACTCAGTCATGTGCTATCATCTCCAAAATTGATGACATGTGACTTCAAAAAAATCTCATCATGCACACTGACAAATAGATCTTTGGAAGTACCTAGGAGAGTACTTTTAAATGTGCATTTGTGGCACTGTTTAATCTTTGTGTTCTTATAGCAGATGGAGAGTATGAAGATGGCATCGAGAGGACCTGTGACACCCTCCTCATGTGCATTGTCACGGTCCTGAACCAGGGCCTAAGGAACGGGGGCGGTGTGGGCGACGTGCTGAGGCGGCCATCAAAAGATGTAAGCTGGAGAAGTATTTTTTCAAGACACACTTGACCAGTCTTTCAACCTTTCTTTATAGCTTGTGAAAAAGGGCTTTGGCTTTCAGGGTGCTATGGTGTGTCATTTGCTTTCAAAGTAATAACAGTCACTATTAACACCAATTAATTATGCAGATTATACTGACATATAACAAATATACTTAATACCTATGCAAGTTAGTATGATGATGGAATATTTTCAAGATTGAGCTGTGCGTTGTATTCCATCCACAAAATTGTGGCTCCCAACCTGAGGAATTGACTGTTATATAATAACAGAAGTGGGCTGCTGCTTGATTATCAGATTCCTCAGCCAAGGTGAGTGAGCCCTTTGCTTCCCTTTGTAAAGTTTGAACACCGCCTAACAGCATTTCATATGTTAAAATGACAAAGCTGAGAAGTTTCCTATTAATTACAAGTTCTTGAATGCCAGACTTAAAAAATAATATATCACATTCTCAACTCACCCACTGTTTCCTTCCCTGCAAACCAGCTGGACATACATGTTTTAATACTGTTGGTCATATGGAGATGAGCTTGAGCTTTGTACTTGACCTTATTGGGCCAAGAACACCTGTTTCAGAAAATGACCAATCATAGCCCTTCTCAGCTGCCTAATTGCTGGCTTTTGGAATTGGCATTTGTCCACTTCTTGTGCAGCTTCTGGGAGAGGGACCCACTGCGCCAAGATTGAGTTAGAGGTATGATGTGAGAAGATGACTGTTAATAAAACATGGCAGGGGAGAGGTAGAGCTGTCCAAGAGAAGGGGAAGGAAAGGGCTCTTGGTGGGTTGGGAAGCTGTTTTCACAAATGTAAAATAAAGTGGGTCTTTTTTTCTCTCCAATTTGTAGTAGTATATTTATATGTATTTAGCAACTGTTGTTGACTATTCTGTATGCTGGACAATATACTAAACTAACTTGCCCTTAAAATGTGTATGTGTGTATATATTTACATCTTTTAATTTTTATTTCAGGAGCCCTTATTTGCTGCCCGAGTGGTGTATGACCTTCTGTTTTACTTCATTGTTATCATTATCGTTCTCAACTTGATTTTTGGTGTTATCATTGATACTTTTGCTGATCTCAGAAGTGAAAAACAGAAAAAAGAAGAAATTCTAAAGACAACTTGCTTCATCTGTGGTAAGTGTTCTCAGATACTAAGACAATACATGAAGAAATTGCCTGGGAGGGAGGGGCTAGAGGGGTTTTTATTTTTCATGCTTTGTGAAAAATTATTTCAAAATGAAAGCCGGATAAAATTCAGATTCTGTAACCAAACACCGGGCTGCGTCCTGAAATTGACAGAAAAATGACCTCCCAAAAGGTATTAGTTCTGCAGTGTTTATGGTCCTCTAACTTTGAAATGTGTTCTAAAGTGCCAACAGGTTGTACCAGCTAGCAGATTTTTGTTGTTAATAATCGTTGGGGAGACTGTTTAAGTGTCAGGACACAGCTTCACCTCCAAACAACCGTGTTCACATTGTACCCACCCCCAGCCAATAGTTCCCTCTACCCCACAACCTCTTCCCCTCTGGAACTGCCATTCTGCACAAATGAGTAAAATGTTACAGTATGTCTTCTGACTTAGCATCATCCCTCAGGGTTCATCCATGTTGTCACATATGGCAGTATTCAATTTTTAAAAAAATAGCTGAGTAGCATTCCAGTGTGCATATACCACATCATCTTTATCTAATCTTCTGCCAGAGGGCACTAAGATGTTTCCATAACATGGCTATTGCTTCTCAGGTTAGTATTTCTATGTTCTTCAGCTAGATCTTCAAAAGTAGAATTGCTGGATCTTGTGATACTTGTATTTTTAACTTTTTGAAGAAACAGCAGGCTGTTTTCTATAGTCGTTACACCAGTTTACACTCCCACCTACAATGCATAGTATTCCTTTTCTCTGCATCCTCCTAATACTATTTTTCTTTAGGATAGTAACCATTCTAACAGGTATGAGGTGAAGTGTCATTGTGTTTTCAATCAACCCTAGTGGCAAGCAATGAAGAATATTGTTTCATGTGTCTGTTGGACATCTGAATGCCTTCTTTGATGAAATGCCTGTTAGATTTTCTGCCTATTTTTTTTAAACAGGTAGTTTTTACAAGTTCACTGTGTGTTTTGATGTTAACCCCTTGTCTGATAAAAATACATTCTCCCTTTCAGTTGCTTCCTTTTCATTCAGTTGTTTTCTTTTGCTCTGCAGAAAGATTTTTTTATACAGTGTAGCCCCATTGTTTACATTCTCTTTTGTTAAGGAGCTTATCAGTATGTTTTCTTGTATTTTATGGTTGTGGAACTTATATTCAATCCATTCCAATTTAATTTGTGATGTAGCATAAGAATCTCATTTCATTCTTTGTGTGTGACTGTTCAGTTGTTCTAGCACCATTCATTGACAGTTTCCTCCATTTATATTCTTGTTTCATAAGTTCTCTGTCTATATGTATATTTGTTTATTTCTCCCATTCTTTCCCATTGATCTGTGTATCTATTTTTATTCTAATACCATTCTCTATAGTCTAGTTTGAAGTCAAGGAGCATGATATCTCCATTTTTGTGTTTTTCTCAGGCTTCTTTTGGTTATTCAGGTTCTTTTTGATTCCTTACAAATTTCAGGACTTTTTGTTGTTCTTGTGAAGAATGCCCTTGGGATCTTGTTGGGGATTACATTAAATTGGTTATATTGCTTTAGGAAAATGGTCATTTTAACAATGCTAACCTCCCCACTGCCACAGGGCAGCTAACACTGGAGGCGTGGTGGCTGCTCTGCCCACCCAGGGGCTCCAGGATCTGTTTCTAAGGGGCACACAGAGGCATCATTTTCTGGACTTTTCCCCTGATTTATTCTAACAGTGTCTGTTTACAACTGGATCAGATTTTAAAAGAGCTTTATATATGGAAATCATAGCACACTGGAATGTTGTTACAGACTCAAGATTGTTTTGTGGGAGAAATCCCTGCACAGACTCTTAGAGGGGAAAGTATGTATCATTTTGAAAGGAATATGAAATCCATTGCTACCTATCTTAGCTCTAGTGTGGTTTTATAGTTGTTTTTAACAGGATGAGTCTACGGACATGGTCCACCCTCCTCCAAAAACCCCTAGTTGTCCCTCAATTGTGTGTCTGTTTTGTGGACTACACCCATGCAGCTGTAGTGTCTGGCAGCACAGGGTGTGACTGGCAGCCCAGCCAGTACATTGGTGGGGCTTGGCGGGGGCCCTGGTCCACAATGTGCTGTGTGAGCAGGGCTGTGGGCTCAGCCTGAGCCTTTACCAGCATGGCTGGGCTGCTCCTTGTTCCTAGGAGTAGATGCCCTGGGAGCTCTCAGCTGGCTTGACTACTTCAGAGAACGGGAATGGTACCCTCGTCAGGGGTTTGCCTTCAGGGTCCGGGAGTAGAGAGGGTGGGTTCCAAGATAGTGCCAACCAGTGCTGATAACAGCAAGGCTGGCAAGATGGCACCTGTGGGTGATTCTGACCTACGGGTCTTGTGTTTCTTGGGCCAATGCTGCAAGGATATATCTGGGATTCCTGCATCTGTGGGCTGTTCAGGTGAGTGTTGCTGTGTCATTCTAAAGGGAGGTAGTACGGAAAACACCATTGTTACCTGCATCTGGAAAACATTTTAAAACACTATTGATTAAATGACAGTGATTTTTACTGACAGTGATTTTTACTGTCTTGTTAGTTATGAAGGCACAGATAATGTTTCAGAGTCCTAAGTTTATCCCCACTGACAATACCATGGGTTCGAGTCTGAACTCCTATCTGCTGTGACTTGGTCACATGTCCTCTTCGTTTATCGCCACATTCTCCTCTCAGCATTAGTGTGCTCAGACCCGCCCTGCCACCTCTCTGCAGACCTCGGTGCTCGCTGGCTTGAGTAGTCACCCTAAAATCCATCCCTGTGCTTCTGTGTTGGGCTGAAGAAAGTGGGCAGAGTGTTCGCTAGCACCCTGCCAACCCCATTCCTTCCGTAGGTCTTTATTCACTTGTCTCGTTCCCTTCAGTGGATGCGCCAAATCTTTCCATCTCTCCCCCTCCACGGTAACTTGTGATGATGAGCACTAGCCCAAGGAGACAGGAATTCTTGCTGCTTTGCGTGTTCTGCTAGCTGCTGTGTTAAGGGAAACAGCAGGAAAGTTTATACAGACTGTGAAACCCTTGGGGGCTCCGCAGGGGGCGAACAACAGTGTCAGAAAAGGTTTCCTAGAAGAGATGGTGTCTAAGCTGGGTGGAAACAGGAGTTGGCTATTTCAGAGATCTCAGGAGAGGGGGGTGTGGGGGTGGGATAATGCAGTGTGTCTCCAGTTACTAGCTCCTGCTTGCTGAGCAGGGCCTGAAGAAGAGGACAACCAGATCACATGCGGCCTTGGAGATAACATGCTGGCCTTAGAGGAGAATGGGCTGTTAACGAAATATTAGTTCAGGGTACAATTTTTGTCTTGGAGCAGTGTGGGGTGTTTCTTACCAAGTGGCAGGACTGGAGGTTTGGGGTTACTGACAAGGTCTCACATTAAGGATGCCCTTCCTTGCCCTAAGAAGGTCAGTTGGAGGTACTCAGATTGCTCAGGCTCCACTGCCAGGTCCTGCCCTTTTCCTAAGTCCTGATTTCAGTGCGGAGTTCCTTCTCCCCACCCTCCTCTTCCACAAGTTATTAACGAGATATGCAAAAAGAACTCCAGTCTCTCTCCAACTTTGTCCATTTAGACAAATTACCATTTTTTTTAATTTATATTTTACACCTTTTTCTTTTTACAGTATTTTCTCAGGTGTAGTCCGCATAGAATTCCTGCCACCAGCTCACTTGTGCTCTTCCCTCTGTCACTGTTACCCCGTTTCCCCCCCCATCCCTTATTTGGTTCCCCTATATTCCTCGTAAGTGAAACCATCCAATATTTTTCTTACTATTTATCTTTTTTAATTGTGAATGATATTCTGTTATGTCTATCAAACCACTCGAGATGTGGGAGACTTACTGCTAAACCCAGTGCATCCTGCCTTCCTTACCTAGTGAGTGGTACCCTCTGTGTCTCCAGTTCTCTGCACTGGGAACCCTCTTGAGCATCTTCCTGTTCCTGGGGCAGTTAACCACGTGGTAGTGAGTCCTCTCCACATCCCACTTCTTCCCATGTTTTCCCACAGCTTGTTCTTTGAGGCCACCTTGACTAACACCCCCAAGGTGACCTGCTCCTAGACTAATTTTCCTACTTTGAATTCATCATTCCCTCACCCAAAGGCTCTAAATAGAATTTTAGAGTGATAAACTTGCAGTACTAACTGTCTTGACCGAGTGGGGCCTTTCTTTTCATTTGTATCTTTTCATCCACTGTTCTGCCACTTACCACTCAGTTCTAGTCCATCTGCGTTACTCTTCCTCAAGACTCCATGTTCTCATGGTGTTTCCATTGGGAAGCAACAGTCCTCAGCCACTGAGCTCCTGTCCCTCCTCAGGAACCCAGAGCTGAGGCCACAGTTTGGGGAAGCCTGCACTACCATCACTAACCAGAAGTGCATCACACTTACCTGTAACTCGGGGCGTGCTTTCGTGCTTGTTCTCCTTCGCTGGATGCTCTGCTATGTCCTATTGTAGACAGACAGTGTGCACAGGAATTTTATGATCAAGGAGACATAGGTGTATACTGGTTTCACTTCTCTGTGATCTCAGTCAAATGTCCTTTCATCTTGAAGATGGGTACAGGGAGAGCGTGAGATGACATACACCAAAATCCCCAGCTCCATACTTAACTCAGAGTAGGCCCTTAATAACAGGCTCATTTTTCTTTGAGAGATGCAGATTCATGTCTTACCTATTTCTATTAGGAGTCACCTCCAAGTTGACTCTGTCTCTGTACTTTTGTGGCTTGTAACCTATAAGACAAAGAAGTCAAGTAAACTTATACATTCCGTACACAAACACCTGTGGGACTAATTCTTTGTTATTTCAAAATTTTCCTTGAGGCAGGTGCTTTTGCTGTGGCATTGACAAGCTTTCCAGGGTGTAGGCCAATGTCAGGAAGCACAAGTCTCCCAGAAGCTCAAATTTATTAAAATATTTGAGGCCAGTTATGTAATCTGAGTAAATTTTAAAGCTGTTTTCCAATAACAGTGTTGTGAAGTAGAAGAAATTTAGTGTGAGCACTTAACATAGAAACTTTAAGAATTAAGACCTCAGTTGCATGAAGGGTTCTCTACTCTCTGCCCCCAAGAGACCATTGTTAGAAATATGTGCCTCCATGCCTGGCATTGCATACCGCACATAGTATCTGATACATAGTAGACATAAGCGCTATCACAAGAGAGATTTAAACAGTTTGGGCTAGCTTGGAGTTGTATTCATAAGTTATGAAGTAATTGTGATTGATGTAGAAATGGTCCTTGGAAGAGCGAGGTATTGTTTAATCCATAGAGATACAGTGTCAAATGAGTGTGAAGACAAAGAAGAGTGTCCACCCAGGGAGAGGACTGCCCAGAAGTGTGCTGAGTGCCACCCTCCTAATGACAGAGGAGGCAGGGTTGGTGAGGGCACCATGAGCACATGGGCCATCCTAGCCTTGAAGACAGCAGCCAGATGTTGCAAGTTAGGTCTCAGCCAACAGTGACCAGTGTTCCAGAAGGCAGTCAGGAGAGGGTGGTGACGAGTAGAAGCAGTAAGCACAGAAACAAGCTCACATTAATTATTAATGTTCAATAACCAGAGGCTGAATAGCATCAACCGGGTCTGGACAAAATAGCAAACCAGGGAAAGGATTTGATGTTAGGGCCAGATTTCTATCGCCAGTATCGTCAGTGTGTTTGAATAAAAGGTTGTGGTGGGAGAGGAAGGCTCTGTGCACTAACCTGATCTTAAGTGAGTATCTTAAGACAGGATGCTGCAGTGAGCAGAAGTAGTCAAACGTACAGCCCTCATGAGAGCTTTCTTCCCTAGTGACACAGAATCAAATGGTAACAGGGGCTCTGGAGAAAAACAAAGTAGAAATGAGGGGTGGGGAGGTGCGGTGGGAGGGTACCCTTCACTGTGCTCATACGATGTGGGGAAGAACATGAATAGTCGTCGTCTTTTTCTGAAGTCTGTGTTGAGCAGTTTCTCCCTTAGTCACCTCCTCCAGTGCCCTGGCTCCCACTGTGCATTCTGTGTCACTTCAGCTAGTATATTTATTTCTTGACCTCTTTGGAATTTCCAGTTTCTTACCTAACACCCCAACCTCGGTGGTTCCGTGGACATCTTAAATTCAGCACCTTCCAAATCAAATATAACTTTCCTCCAAAAGTTCTACCTTCTCTTACTGTAATAATACTGTCATAAACTCCACCATTCAAGGAAGAAAATTCAGTCATGTATGAGTCCTCCAAATTCTGTGCATGCCTTCCAATTGGAAGACATGCCCGCATCAATTTTCATTCCAGAATTCACCTTCAGTCTCTTACTGATTTATTCCATTATTCTGTCAACTTCAGTTTTCCACATGCTGAACCTACCAGGTGCCAATAATACAGAATAAGTCTAACAGTGAATGGGTAGAACCAGGCATATTTTCCCTGCAGGCTGGGCACAGTGAGGGTCAGCACACTGAGTTGTGTCCGTGGGAGTGAGCGGCAGCTGTGCCTGAGCATGGTCTTGAAGATGGAATCCTGTAAAGAACAAGAGATTGGGTGGGGTACAGAATTTCCTCTGGTGTGTCTCGGGACCAGTGAGTTCAGCCACCCCGGGGAAGGCACACAGAGCAGATGGCTGGGGTGCACAGGGCTACCAGGGACCCCAGGAACAGAGGTGAAAGGGGAGGTCTTGAGAAGTGGTTTTTTATGACTTCAACATGCCAGAAGCTATGCAGTAGAAGTAGAGCCGCAGGTGAGAAGAAAGGTCAGTAGGAAACGGAGGTGAGAAATCATGGGCATGGAAGGGTTGAAGCCCCAGGGACAAGCAGGAGGAGCAAGGGATGAGGGAAGTCACCCCCTCCCCTGTTCACAGCCTTCTCCACTGCCTGCACCTCCCTGGCCTCCCCCTAAATCCTGCCCCACATCTCTCTCTTTACTTAAAGCTCAGTTCTGAATATGGTGGGTTCCTCTCAAAAGCCTTTGGATAAAGCACCAGCCCCTCAGCATTGCCTTCACAGCTCTTCTGGTTTCGGCCGGAGGGCCTGTGCATCATCACTGTGAGTGTCCCTATGACCATACCAGAGGCTTCCATACACCCCCAGTCAATCATCAACTTTCGTCTCTAGCTCCAGGAGACCATTTTCTCTGCCAAGAAAGCAAAAGAACTTGATTTTAGAATCAAACTTTATTGAAATACTGGTTCATTTTCTTACCAATTAGAGGTGACAACTTGACTTGAGCAGTTAATTAAATCCTTCTGAATAGGTCTCCGTACCTGATAAAAGGTCAGACTGGATCTTTAGAATTATCAGCATATAATAGGTGCTCAATAAAAATTAAGTACTTTTTATTACCATCCATCTCTTTTCCACTCACCACAACCATATCTCAGGATCAGTTAACAATTTAAACCTCTTTGATTTCTTTCAGAATGTGCCTACTCGGAGTTCATTCTAACCTGTGCTCTCTGCTTCCTTGGCAGTTTATACCACCTCAGAATATAACACAAGTTACCTGTTTTCTCTACCACATTATGGGTGAATTGATAGTAGACATTATTTTTATAGCCTTCTATACCTTGCAATTCGTAGGAAATTGCTTGAATTGATTTCTGGGGAAATCTACTTTAACATTTTCTTTCTTTTTTTGGTAATAGCTCTGTTGAGATATAAATTACATACTTTACAGCTAACTCTCCCCTTTAAAGTGTACGGTCCAGTGGGTTTTAGTATGCTCACTATGGTGCACCCGTCATCACAACCAATTTTGGAACATTTTCATTGCCTGCCAAAGAAGCCTCGAACTCTAGTAAACAGCCTACCAGCCCCAGCCTTCTGCCCTCTTCAGCTCTACACAGCCACTCATCTACTTTCTGCCCCTGCAGATTTGTTTTTACTGGACATTTCCTATAAATGGGATCCTAGTATGTGGCCTTCTGTGCGGTGTCTTGCATATCTAGCAGTGAAATTGCTAGGTCACGTGGAAGCGGATTTTAGCTTTTAGAAGAACTGCCCAACTGTTTTCTAAATCAGCTGTATTAGTTTTACATCTTCGCTGGAGCATATGAACGTTCACTTTACCCACACCATCACCAGCACTTGTTGCTGTCTGGTTTCATTATAGCCGTGCTAGTCCAGTATTTTATTACAAAAATATTCTTTCCTCATTCATTCTTACTTGAGTATCTTACTCAGTGCCAGCTATATCCTAGACACCATTTTGAGCTACGAGGCCCAGCAGTGAAAGGCAAGTATGTCTACCCAGCCATGCAGTAAGCCATACACAGTATGCGTCATTCTAGGTAAAATGACCTCCTTTCCCCTGCTGGCTAGCAAACAGACTCTTTCTTGCAGTCCTTTTTGCCTCAAATTTATAGTCCAGTTATAACAGTGTCATGTGGCTCCTTCCAGTCTGCTGGGGGGGAGGGGTGCAGCACCAGAATGGTGACAGGGAGTGCCCTCAAGAGACACAGCTGTTAGGATTAAATAGGTTGAGCAAATTGAGTTACACAGAGGCAGCAAGCTTTGAGCTGAAACTTAAAGGTGAGGAGTTATTCAAGAGATACCAGAGAAGGGGATGTGGAGAGCAGAGGAAGCCACCAACCCAAAGGCCCTGAAACCAGGGCTGTGTGTGTGAGGGCCAGAAAGGAAGCCTGTGCAGCCGGAAGTGTTGGCAGCGAAGAGAGGGTCCGACCACCCAGAGCCTGGTGAGTAGCTCCCTGGAGCCTACTTTCACCCAGCTCCACAGTGTAGCTGAAATTCCAGTTCAGTGGGCCTCCCCACTGACGAGGTGCACCCCTATTTTATTTGGCACCCCTACTCACCAGACATTGCAGTGATGTTGAGCTTACTCTGAGGGTATGGTGAACCACTGCAGGGTTTGGAACACAGGAGATGCCATCGTTCTTAAGTTTTTCAAGGATTAATCTGGTTTGTGTTTTGGGAACAGGCCACCAAGGAGGAGCATGGGACAGGAGCCGAGAGGCTGATAGAGCAATCCAGATGAGAGGCAGTAACACTCAGGGTGGTGGCAGTAGAGGAGAGTTGTTGCTGTTAAGAGTCCAGGAATTTCAACTTAGGCTGGATCGGAGGAGAGGGAGGCTCAGGAATGGCTTGCTTTGGCTTGAACCACTGGAAGAACAGAGTGCCCATGGAATGGAAAGAGGAAGACTGTGGGTGGAGCAAGCTAGTGGAAGAAGACTAGATTTATTTGGGGTGTGCTGAGCTGATGATAGGTCAACCAGGATGAGGCATAACCCTCAGCCAACGAAGTCTCAGGTTACTTTCCATTAAAATAGTCAGTGATAGCATTTTTAAAATGACCCTTTCATTCAGGCCAGAGTTTTCCCTACTGTGCTTTGTATCTTATTATTTAAAGGGTCATCTGTAAGACCCTGATACAGACCTGATTGGCAGAATTGTTTTGGTTTTTCTTAGTGTGCTTAGAAGAGCAGTCAGGGTTGGAATTCTGTTTCCTGGTTTCTTCTCCAGTATCTGAGCTGCAAAACCAGACCAGACTGAACAGCCCATTTTCTTGGCAGTCTGACTCATTTTCCATCATTGTTTTCCTTCATCTATCTCCATCCATTTCCTTTCATTCACTCCTCAGCCTTTGAGAGAAAAGAGTCTGACTACTCGAACCCTTTCTTCAGTGTCCTTCCAGGGGCTGAAAATGTGCCCTGGAAAGCAAGCAAACTGACCTCTCCTCCCAATGCCTGTCCCCTGTCCCCCGCAAGCTACAGGTCCTGGGTTCCCAGCCCTGGTTGGGGCCAGTGGTTCCGAAGAGGAACTCACAGCTGCCTTCCCTCTTTTTACCCATGTTCCTGGAGAGATGACTTATTTTTTCTGTCTTGATTAGCAAGTTTATGTATTCTTGCACAATCATTGTGATTTTTCTTTCTTAGACTTGTAGTTCATTTTAACATAATGATTGGGATATGGCTCTTTTAAATTATATGGAAATGTTACATCTCCAATAGACAAAAACTGTTGCCTTTTTTACCTTGTGCACCATGTTTTAAATCCTAGTGTTTTTTGTTTTAAGATTTACTTATTTATGCATACAGAACTGGGATACAGGCCAGAAGTACAGGGGTAGTGAGAGGATTCACCATAGCCAGAGAGGGGAGCAGAACAGACAGATCAACAAAGTACACTGCTGAGGGGAACACCATGAGGCTCACCTCCTAGGCGGGTATCAAACTTGCCAAAGCAGCCAGGGCCAGCTACGCAGCGCTGCACTTTAACCCACTGCACCACAAGGGAGGACCTTAAATCCTAGTGTTTTAATGGCACATGCTTCCAGAAAGCATTTCTCTTCCCACAGTGACTGCATTTTGTTGGGATGCTTTACAAGTGATGCCTTACAAGTGCTGGTGAAGCAACAAGCTGCATCTTCAGTGCTTCCTATGTTTTGCAGGACTCGAAAGGGACAAGTTCGACAATAAAACTGTTTCATTTGAGGAGCACATCAAGTCAGAACACAACATGTGGCACTATCTGTACTTCCTTGTCCTGGTGAAGGTCAAAGACCCGACTGAGTACACTGGACCTGAAAGCTACGTGGCTCAGATGATTGTGGTGAGTGGCCACAGCGGGGGGTTCGCGGGCCTGTTGTGTGTTGTCCACCCCCGCGTTCTCCTCCCTGGTGTGCGGGGGAATTGGCAATTCCCAGCAGCCCTTTAGTTCACGTGTAGACAGGACTGGAGCACCTGTCCCTTGTCGCCCCTGCCCGATTTCTCGGAGACAAACCCAGGCCACGTTGACATGTGAGGTGCTGCCACTGAAGGCAGCTGCCCTGTGGCTCCTCCGTCCTGCTTCTCACCCTTTGACCTCACACATCCTGTCAATTGGGCACTGACCCATCGGCAAAAACAAACGGGAGCTTCCCACACAGAAATGCCCTGAGTTTCAGATTCCAGAGTTTAAGAAATTAAATTGTGTCTGGGAAGAATATAATGCCCCACCTCGTGGAGAGCTTTCGGCCAGACTTAGCGCAGCTGTGATGCCTTTGCTTGGATTCCCGAAGGTCAGTCGCCTTGCACAGAGGGCATCCTTGTCCATAGTCTGACATTCCTTCTATTTCACAGAAGATTAAAACTCACTTACTTCAGGACAGTCAAAATTACAACTTTACTCTCACATGATACACCACGAGGGAGTATCATGCTCCCACGAGACAGCATTTCATTTACATTCTTATAATAAACAGAGCCATGTATTGGACTCTTTTCTCAAAAACTCATCCTACAAAACTACTAACTACTTGAGAATGAGACCTTAGAGGACTCGAGACCCCTCCCTGCAAGGCTTACATAATACCAGGTCAGCTCCTGTGCCCAGGAGCTGGGCGGCCCCGTGTGCTGCCTGTCCTTCCCTTCAGCGTGACTCAGAGGGCAGGAGGTTCAATGGGGAGCAGCATGGTAATGCGTTACTAATGTAGTAGTTTACCTTACAGGACACTATATGCCCATCAGAGAGCTGCACTAGTAAATCGAATTTTTGTAGTTATTTTTCATGTTTCCTTTCGTATTGACTTACCACCTAGTTTATTTTCTCTACATTCTTCATTTAATGTGGAGCAGGATCTTTTCATGTTCCTTTTCTGCCCTTTGCTTTTCTGCCTTCTCACCCTTTGTAATTAGGAAGAATGATAATCACTTTAAGAAAGTGAATTTATTATTTATACATGCTTGATCTCATGATGCTCAGAGCCCATTGCTGTGAAATAGTTTCTGCTTTCCATGGGGAAAACATTGAAGCATGACATTTAAACACTTTATCAGAGTTCCTTTTGTCAATTTCTTGGATTCTCATAATGTCCTTAGATTAAGGTTTCAGGGACGATACTGAAGAGTCTGATACACATCTCTGCTAAGGCAATCTGCGGAGGCTTCGATGCATGGAGGGAGTGTGTGTGTGTGAGAGAGAGAGCAGTGGCAAGATAGCAAGACAGTGTAGAATTTGTACAGACAGTGCCTCTGCTGGATAAGAGCAATTTCTGTAAAAGGCACAGTCTGAAAATGCAGACACTGAGTGAATAGCTCATTGCCCACTTTCATTGACATAGTACACATATAAGGAAGTGCTGAAAGAGGGGACAAGAAAAGTTAGGTTGGACTTTTAAGTAACCAGTGTCTGTGTTTGGATGTTATTTCATTAAAAATGGAAAGTCACTGAAGGTTTTAACTAAAGGAATATTGTGACTGAGGACAGTAGGCACCGGTGTTGTGGCTGGTTTGAAGAAGGGAAAGATGAAGACAAGGGTAATGTTTGGCAAGTGATTAGGGTTGGGGAATATGGGTGGCAGTGGGGGAGGGGTAAGATGCCAAGATGATCCAAAGATACCTCTCATTCACATGGAGAATGTGGTGTATTGGTTTTAGAAAATCTCTTTTTGGGGGATGAAATACTGGTCAGAGAAGAACACTTGTTGATTCTTTAGTGAGATTGGAAGCAGAGTCATAGAGTAGGAGGGATATTGTGTGACAGCAGAGTGAGCTTTAAGAGCCAAAAGTATCTGGGATCAACCTTGGCTCCATCGCTAATTCGCTGTGTGATCTTAGAAGGTTAATTGAGCCTATCTGAGCCTCTACCTCTTCATCTAAAATGCTGCATAACTCACAGATTGACAGATCTAGAAAACAAAAGGCAAAATGGCACTAGCAAGTCCTCAGGATAAAGACAAAACCCAAGGATAGGCTGTTTTCAAAAATCTCACTTTATGAACTCTAATGACCTAACATGAGGGAAAGGAAAATGGCACTTCATGCCAATGGAAGACTTTTAAAGGCAGAGGCCACTATAATTACATTAGATTAAATAGTGTTCCAGCCAGAAAGGTAACAAGGGACAAAGATAGGCATTATATAATGACAGAGGGATCAATACAATGGGAAGACATAAGATGTAGTAATATATGTGCACTCAAACACATGAGCAAATGTTAAAAGAAATAAATAGAGACACTATACTACTTAAAGTAGTTTACTCCCCACTCACAGCAATTCACAGACCACCTAGGCAGAAAGTCAACAAGGAAACAGTGCCCTAAGGACAAATTAGATGAGATGAATGTAGTACCACCCTGGAACAACAGGATACACATTCTTTTCAAGTGTGCGGGAAGGATAGACTGTATATTGGAATACAAAACAAGTCTCAATTTATGAAGGCTGAAATCATATCAAACATCATTTTGGATCTCAGAGGCATAAAATATGAAACTAAACATCAGCCAAAGTGGAAAGAGGAGGAAGCCACATAAACAAATATGCTACTGAACAACTAACTATTGGGTCAAAAGGAAATCAAAGGTGAAATTTTAAAAATACTGAGAGAGAAATGAGAATGAAGAAAATAACTTGTCAGAACCCATAGAACACAACCAAAAAAAAAAATAGGAGGAAAGACTGTTTCAATTCAAAAAACAGTAGAATTACAAATGAATACATGAAAGAGATTAAAAAAAAAAGTTCAAGAAACCAAGAACTGGTTCTTTGGGGGAAAGAAAAGTATAAAACTTTGAGCCAGGCTCACAAAAAAAGAAAACATTAAATAAAAGCAGAAACATAGCCAGAGAAATTAGAAAACTACAGAAATACAAAAGATCACAAGAATATTATGAACAACTACATGGTAACAAATTCTCAAAGGAAATGAACAAATTCTTAGAAACCTACACTATTCTGAAAAGGAATCAAGAAAAAATAGAAAATGTGAACAGATATATCATAAGTAACAAAATGGAAACAGTAATCAAAAGTCTTCCCCCAAACAAAAGCTCAACTACTGAATTAATATCTTTCTCAAGTTTTTCCAAAAAAAAAAAACAGAAAAAGTGGAAAAAACACATCCTATAAAGCCAGCCTTAGCTCCATTCTGAAATCAGACCAGGGCCTTACCAAAAAGAAAGAGAAAAAGAAAAAGCTAAGGGTGAAATCTGATGAATATAGAAGCAAAAATTTAACAATACATTAAAAAAATCATATACCATGATCAAGTGGGATTTATTCCAGGGGTGCAAGGATGACTCGACATATGCAAATTAGGCAATAAGAAATGCCAAATCAACCAGAAGTACAGAAGTCATAGTCATTTTAACAGATGCAGAAAAAGCATTTGATGTCCTTCTGTGATATCATTAAGGCCACATGTTATGTAACAATCCATGTCCAATATCATACTCAATGATGAAAAGCAAGAATTATTTCCTCTGAAATCAAGAACAAGAAAGGAATGTCAACTCAATTCATTATTCAAAGTGGTATTAAAATAATCAGACAAGACAAAGATTTTTAAAAGGCATCCAAATTATTTATTGCAAATGACTATTTGCCTACAGAAAGACAAGAATGGAGCAGAAAGAACACACAGGAAAACAATCTCATTTACAGTCACTTCAAAAGGAATTTAATGCCTTGGAGTACATTTAACCACAAGTGAAAGACCTGCACACAGAAAACTATGAAACATGGTAAAATAAAGACTCAAAAAGATGGAAATGATTGGGTGGGGAAAATTCACATCTTTAAACTATTATTTAAAGCAGTGTACATATGCAGTATAATCCCTGTCAACATCCCAATGACATTCTGTACAACTATGCAACAAAAATCATGAAACGTATGCAGAATCACCGAGGACCCTGAGTCACACACAACTGAATATTACACTTCCAACTATGCTATCAAGTAACAGAAATGAAAACAACATGTAACTGGAATAGAAAGTCACATAGATTAATGGAATACAAGTGAGAAATCAACCTACATATGGACAACTAATTGTAACAAAGGAGCCAAGAAGGCACAATGGAACAACAACAACAAAAATCTCTTCGACAAATGTAGTGGGAAAACTGGACAGCCACAAGCAAAAGAATGAAACTAGACTACTATGTAACACTATACATAAAAATAATTCAAATGGATGTAAGCCCTGAAACAACAAAGTACACAGAGTAAGTGATAAAGTGGGCTTTCAGTGTTGAACTTAATGTAGCATTTACACATGCTGATTTTTTAATGATGTACACCTGAATCTTACATAGTATCACAATAATAAAAATAAATGAAACTACATCAAATTAAACAGCTTCTTCACTGTAAATGAGACCATTATTAGTATTGAAAAGGCAGCCTCCTAAGTGGGAGAAGACATTTGCAACAATATATCAATGAAGGAGTTAATATCCAAATTGTGTAATGAATTCATGCAACTTGGCAACATACTACCCAATTTTAAAATGGGCATAGGATCCAAATAGATACTTCAGCAAAGACAGGGATAGCCATCTGACATAGGAGATGTTCTTCACCACTTAGCATCAGCAAAGTGCAAATCCAAACCACAAAGATACACTAACACCTATTAAAATTTTCTCAAAAAGCCAAGAAACCAGTATGGAGAGGCTGTATAGACAAAGGAAAGTGATGTACTGTTGGAAGGAAAGAAAATTGGAGCAGCCATCATGGATCATTATGTAGACATTCCCCAAAACATAGAACTACTGTTTGATCCAGCAACCCCACCTTTAGCTATTTATCTGATGAATATGAAATTTTTCTTGAATTATAAATGGCTATGTTTATTGCATTACTTTTCACATAGCCAGATTTGGAGCAACATAAGTGCCCAGTGATGAATGATTAGATAAAGATGTGGTTTAATACACAATGAAATACTACTCAACTATAAAAAAAAAAGTGAAATTCTGCTATTTGCAACCACATAGATGGAACAGAAGGGGATTGCTAAGATAAGTTATAAGGAGAGCGACAACTACTGTATAATTCCATTCATTTGGAATATAAAAAACAAAGTCAACAACAACAAAAAATCCAAACGAACTTGAAATTTTAACAACAGAATAGTGGCTTCTCGAGGTAGGGAGGATGAGCAGGTGGGTAGAGCATGTCGAGTGGGTGAACTGAATGTGGTAGATGGTAGCCAGGTCTTTCGTGTGAGTATAATGTGGCTTATACAGTTGCTGAGGTGTAGAGTTGTATGTATTACCTCAAGAGAAAAAGAATGAAATAGGAAGAGAGAGGAGGAAGGAAAAAACTATTTGATACAAAAAAAAAAAAGCAGAAGAAACAGATTAAGCAAAACCTTGAAGTTTTGTAGTAAGGAAATCACCAAGTGTCCAGACTACTGAAAACAGGCTGGCCTGTCTAACTTTAACTGTAAACACAGCATTTTCCAGGCACTTGTACTTGAGTTTGTATGTGTCCCACGTACTCACCACCATTCTGCCCGGCCTGAGGGATGAAGTGTTCATTCCTTATCTCTGCACAAAAAGCCACCTTCGTGTCCACGCAGTTCAGAAACGTCCCAGAAAACAGGCACTGTCCTGATTTCCATGACTAGGACACGACAGCGAGATACTAAACTTAGGACTGGTGTAAACAAAGGGGCATCTTACTCACTTACTGAAATTAGCTTTTTTGGGAAAACATCTAAAAATCTACCTGTTGACCCCAATTCAGAACATCTGTTACTCCCAGCTTAGTGAAGCTCCTGTACGTGTAATCACAATCCTCCAGGGGAGAGCGCAGAGCAGATAGAAGTGCTTCTGCATCTACATTCTGACTATTTCTTTCTCCATCTCAAAGGGAGGAAGTTTCCCAGACATCTCTGTTCTAGTTTTACTCTAAGTCCTTCCAAACAAGTCCAGTTCGCAAGTTGACTTAGGGCCTTGTTTATCGATAGGGCTTTGGAAGAGCTTTTAAATTCTTAATAGATGTAGCATTTATGCTGAAGGGTTATGCCAAAGAACATGAGGAAATTCCTCCTTTCATAAGATAATGCATCTGAAGTCTGCTGTACCTGTTAAGTAAATCTTATTTGTGCCTTGGGCCCATAGAAATCGGCCCCTGCCTTTTGGTGACATGGGAAGACAAGGATAAAGCGAGTGTGGGGGCTATTGCTTCCCTTTTTCT
This sequence comes from Condylura cristata, assembly GCF_000260355.1. Classification (NCBI taxonomy): domain Eukaryota; kingdom Metazoa; phylum Chordata; class Mammalia; order Eulipotyphla; family Talpidae; genus Condylura; species Condylura cristata. The sequence continues at coordinate 3,563,506 of NW_004567137.1, forward strand.
ATTTTTGTCACCTCAATGCTTCATCTTTATCTTTTTATCATGTGAATAAAGATTATACCAGTATGTATTAAAGCATACTTTGTAAATACGCTAATAGATCACTTCTAGGGATTTGAATCATAGCAAATGTATTTATATCTCTACGTGCCTCAAGTTGCAAGATCAAAACTCTCAACTATTAACAGAAATGTAAAATACTCTTACTCCTACCTTCAAACCCTAAGTCATGCTGTGTAAATATCCAGTGTCTGAGAACACTGAATTAACTGACACAGAGCATCTTCCAGGGAGCTGTTAGAGCATATGTGAACAGAGCAAGGTATTTGCAGTTATGTTTTCTCCTGGCAAGTAAACCCTTGTTTTCAATAAGAGAGCTGATATGTTGAAGTAGTATTTGTTGGGAACAGAAAGCAAGAAGGGAGAGAGAAGGAGGTGGGATAGTAAAGGTAATGACAGGGAAGCTAATAAACTAGAGGCGAGGCGAGGCGAGGCGAGGCGAGGCGAGGCGAGGCGAGGCGAGGCGAGGCCGCGGGCTTTGCCAAGCCTTTGGTTTCTCCTGGTGCTCACAAGATGATGATTGAGGGGGACCAAGCAAAATAGAAATCGTCAGAAAAACAATCCAAGCTTTTAGATGATTCACTAACAGCTGGGGAGACACTTTCAAGACTTCATTTTTAGTTTTCTGGGATAGCTGGGAGCCCTTGGGTATATTTATGACTTAATGTGATGAACAGTGGGATGGGCCCCAGGTGCCATGCGAGTGGGCTCTGTGACCTCCCCACATATCCTAGTGGTTCTGGGATCCAGCCCAGACCCTGGCTGCACCCTTCCCTGACCAAGGTCTTTAGGGGACTATTTCTTTACTTCACTCTTCCACTTATTTAAGTGAATACTGGTTTCAAGACAACATGGTGATACCAGCTTGAAAAATTTAGCTCATGTTATTTATTAACATAGTGATTGTCTTGATGGAGAAATAACTAAGCTGCATAAAGGTCATGCCAAGAATCCAGCAGCTCTTGGGTTGGATGGCAGCAGCAGTAGGTACTATCTGCAATATAAACTTAAAGCCCTTTGACAAACACTGAGTGCCTCCTGCATGCTAGTGGGTAGGCTGTGAGTTTGATATTGAAGGATACACAAGAAATAGTCTCTTCCCTTGGGAAGCTTAAAGGGTTATTGAAGGAGTGATCGACAACTGAATGGTTTCTTCTTATTCCTATGGTAGAGGAATGTACTTCTAGAAAGCACACTAAAACAGCTGCAGGAGTTGGGAACGAGAATTTCTCATTAGTCAGATGCCACTATTTTTCTCATTTAAACAGAGATGCAGCAGGAAGGGTTAAGGCGTGAGTCAAATAGAGTGCTGTGTTAGTGCCTGATCTGGGAGACAAGGCTGTGGAATCCTGATCTCTCTCCTGGCACTTCTCAAGCCCTGTCCCTTTCAGACACACAAAACCTCTGCTGAGCACTTTCCAGCAGACCTCACCCCAAGCATGAAGTCTGCCTTGCAGTACTCTAATATGATCTCAGAACCAGAGGGCTCATCCTTGTCCTCTAACGAAATAGAAATCATTGTGTTAGCTGCATCAGGAGGGCAGAGAACTGGGGATTTTCCGGATGTTGCTTTCTGTGTCTGGTGCTCAGAATGAATCCTGTGTGCTTGGGCCATATTTCCAAATGGTAAATGTTGGAGGGTGGAGATGTCTAGGCATACAAAAGAAGACTTATATGCACCCTTCTGCGTTGGCACCATTTGCCAACTTAATTTTGGCATTATTGTTATGTGTCATAATTATGAAATTACATATTCTATTATTTCTAGTTTATGCTAATTGTGTAATCGGACTTAATTAAGCCAATTATGTGACTGCTCAGTCTTTAAGATGCATTTCAAAGGCTTTGGAACTTAATGACACTTTTTTAAATGTTTGCATTCTGAGGCAAGCCAAGCTGGGGGAGGGGGAGTTCTGTACAATTATGGAATAAACGTGCATAATCAAGGAGAGATCATCTTTGCTTTCCTCAACCTAAGTGCAGACTTGTGTCTTCAGTTTCCAAGGGATCTTTTTTAGTTCCCAGCTCTGAATTTCACTATCGGTGTGAGATCTATCCTCTAAGCAGTTCTCATTTCCTCTTTGCTACTCATATGTAAGATCCATGCGTCACTGCATTTTTGTGAGTTTGTGAACATCTTTCTAATCCTCTTTTTAGTGTGTGAAATAGAGGTAGAAATGTGAACTACATCAAAGGTGTAACTGCATAGACTCACGTTTGCAGTGTTCAGGTTGTGAGACCTCAGCCGGAGCGAGGGCCTGGGACTGGGGAGGGGGCATGGAAATGACTTTCATGTATGCAGGTGGTACCGGCACCGACTCTGACCTGTCTTCACACACTGAACCTGCTGGCGTCATGGGGAATGTCCTCGGTGTTCCAGGAGGTCAAATACTTTTATTAGTTTTTCTAATCTGTGTTTAAAGAAGAAATTGAGCATGAAGAAATAACCTTGGGCATTCAATTCTGGAGTTGGATGGTTGAGGATTTCCATTTAAAAGGTTGGCTTCTTCACTTATCCCCACTGCACTTCCAAGTACCCAGTGCAGCGATGAACTTCTATATATGAGCACAGAATGAGCCAGTCAGCTCAGAATGGAACAGCTAAACGTGCACCCTGAGGCTCCCCGCTGAGCCAGGTGCCATCCTTGTGGTTGCTGGAAATGGGTGGGGTGGATGGGATGCCAGGGGTGCGGGTGGGGGACAGGCAGGGATCCAAGGGAAAGAACCTGGGTGCAGAAGGCTGTGGGGTTACAGGGGGAAGGGGGACTTGGAGGGCTTGGGACAGTGACTAATTTGGCAACTAGGAAGTACTGCAGTATTTTTAGCAACGAGTACAGCCGAAACTCTGTGTGCCAGCTAAATATTGGCCATGGATAGAATAACACTCTCCTTGCAGAGTTGCTATGCGGATTAAATAAAATCATGCGAACTGACAAAAGCAGGACTGACCCGATGACACTGGACACTGACTGCGCACACAAGGTGCTGTGCTAAGTATTTGAAGTGACCTCTTTTAAAGTCTGTAACAACCCAAGGAAGAACTGTTACTACTGTCCCCATCCTATGCATGGGAAAACTGAGGCTCAGAACTGGGAAGTTGCCCAACGCCACACGCCATTCCAAGGGGATGCTGTCTCAATGTTGCTCGAGCCACATGCAAGTGGTCGGTAAATATCCTGCAGCTATTCAGTATGGGGCATTGCAAAGCTAGCAGCAGGGACCCCATGAGAGTGGGTAGGCCTCTGTGCCCACTCAGTGCAATCCCATGCTCTGCAAACAGGTACTGTAAACATGCACAGGGCAGGGAGTGGACCTGGCCTAGATACAGGAAGTCAGCTGACACCCCTACAATAGCAGGAAGGTCTAAGAGGAATTCTAAAAAGGAAAATGGACCCCTTCAGAGCTAGCATCCTGCGAAGACTGGAAGTCTCAGCTTGAGTTGTTACAATTACAGGCAAGAAAGACAGGTTGGGTGGGGGGTGGGGAGCAGTGTTTCAACTTAATTTGACAAGTATTTTCTGGGGAGCATTAGGCAGGGGCACTGAGAAACAAAGTCAAATATTGTGACCGACCTCACTGAACCACAGTTTAATGGCCAGCTATATTCAGGAACTGTAGTGTGAAGCAGAACTGCGGTGGGAGAGATTAATAGACACAGCCACTGGAGAAATCTGAAAATAAACATGTTCTAACACACAGGCATCACACCCTTCATGAAAAGAAGGCAGGTTCAAGATGGAGGAACAGGAAGAATTCTACCACCACCTCCCACAGACACAACAAAGCTGTACCTAAATAGGGATGAACCTCTCCACAAGTAGACCTAAAATCCACACAAATAGAGCTGCCACCGCAGGTAACTGAGAGGTAGCACCAGATAGGAGAGACGGAGAGACACTGTCACTAAGGGGACTTCTATCCCCTCCAGGGGCAGAGAGTTAGATACAATCAGGAAGAGATCTCTCAGGTAGGGTCCAGAACCTAGGACCCCAACCTTACAATCCATAATACCAAAACCAAGCCCCTAGAAACCTGCACTGAGAGCCTGAGAGACTTGAGCACAGGAGTAACAAGGGAAAGGAAGACCAAGAACCAGACTGTAAAATGGCCACATGCACTGGTTCTACCTGGGATGCAGCACACTCAATACACCAACCGATGGGTGGAGGAGTCCCAGACACCATCCTGACAGCATTGGTCCAAGAAGCAGACACTTTAGGGATGAATCATGGGTGGTGCTTTTCTCAGCCTGGCTACTACCAGCAATAATGGGCACCCTCCAAATAGCCCACCTGAGAATAAACCCTGACAAGAACTCCACTCATGTCTACAAAGTAGCCCCAGTTACCTAAGAGCTAAGTGGCTTTAATCAAGACACTCCATCCTTAAAATAAGCCAGCCCAGTCTCTGCCAGCTGCACCTCCTTGCTAGCTGCACCTCCCTACCAGAGAGTGTGCTACCTGCCCTCCACCCCGCCTCCCCCGACAACCAGCTAACGGACCAGGCCATCAGCAGCCTCTGTGGCCTACCTACCCCGTTGCCAGTACCATGGACAGGCCCCTGCTACCAGTCCCACATGCCATCACTACAGGTACCTAGTTGTGTCAGAGCATCTCTCAAAGCCAAGTCTATGGCAGTAGCAGGTGTTATGGCTGCCATTGCCTAACTAATTTATTTACTACTGACAAAGCGGCCTAGCCACCATGTAACGGATCATACTTCACACCCAGCAAGCAAACGAGATGCATTCTAGTGAGCACATCCCACCAACTAGAAAAGGAGTGTGCCACAAGAGCATGTGTCACAGCTCCGTCCACCTGCACTTAGTGCTGTACATTGTCACTGGGAGTGGGGACAGCCTATTGCCAAAGCCGCAAACAGAGTACCACCCAGTTCGCACAAAGTCAAGGGCAGCAGCCAGGACCAACACACCACCGCTTGACCAGCTGACAGCTCTGCCCACTGCACAACAGAAAATGGGTAAGGTATACCAAGGGGACACACGCTGAGCAACTAGCTTGATATCCAGTAGGGCTGTACTGTAGACTCCACATGACATCGCCTGTCTAAGAACAAACCCTCAAGACTAGGATAGGTAACAGAATTGTCTAAAATATGGATGCAAGTACAGAGAATCAAGCAAAATGGGGAAGTAGATGAACATGCTCCAAACAAGAGCAGGGGGTGAAGGGGATGAGTCCAGAAAATGGAGATGGACAAACTCCTTGATGAAGAATTCAAAGTAATGGTTACAAAGATTCTCACCAATCTCGGGAGGGATAAAAATAAGTGAATTGGAAAAGTTAAGGGACTCAGGCAGAAGTTGCAGAGCTGACTACAACAATGGAGCCAGAAAATGCAACAGCGGGATCCACAATAGTCTGGATGAAGCAGAGGAGTGAGCTGGCAGCCCAGCAATGTAACCCTAAAAGACCTCTAGTTCAACATCAAGTGGAAATACTGCACCTGTTATACAGGTCCCAGAGGGAGGAGAGAGAAAAAATGTTTGAGGAAACAAGCATTGTAAACACCCCAAATCTGGGGGAGGAAGCATTCAGTATAGGAAGTTTAATTTCCAAATAGAGGTACCCAAAGATACCCATGCCAATAGACATCCTCACCAAAATGGTAAAAATTAACCAAAAAAAAGGGGGGGTCTTAAAAACAGAAAGAAAGTAATAGTGTTTAATATACAAGTGAAACCAATCAGCTATTAGCAAGCTTTTCAGAAATCTTTCAGGCCAGATGAGTGTCATGACATACTTAAAGTGCTGACAGATAAAAATGTTCAACTGAGTTGAATATTGAATAAAAAATTTCAATGCTGAGCAAAGTTGTCATTCAGATTTAAAGAAGAAAATAAGAGCATTCTAGACAAATAAAAGCTAATGAAATTCATCACCTCTAAACAGGTACTGCAAAAAATGTTAAAGGGACTTCCATAAATGGAAGAGAAAAGCCTCTAATTAAAAGCAAGAAACTTAGGGAAGAGAGAAAGCTCACTGGAAAAGATAAATTCACAGAAAAAGTAGTTGACCAGTCACCTATAGAACAACAGTCAAACATCAAATAATAGTATAGGCTGCACAATTAAGTCAAGCAAATTACAACATAAATATGTAATGCAAAATATAAAAAATACCTCAGGGAGAACAAAAATGCATTGGAACGTGTTGAAATACAAATAGTTAACAACTCAAAATGAAAGAGTATATGCACAAAATCTTATATCTAAACCTCAAAATAACTATAAGGTCAAAACTTGCAGTAAGAACATAAAAGAAAATGAAAAAGGACCTAAATACAACATTAAAAGCATCAAATCTCAGGGGAAAGAGGGAAAGAAAGGAACAGAGAAGAACTATAAAAAGAACCAGAAATCGACTAGCAAAGTGACTACACACACACACACAAAAACATATCTTATATAATAATCTTTATACATATGCAATCAAGACACAATTAAATTCTGCTTATCAGAACCTCGTTTTGTAGATAAGGACATGCAGACTGAAAGGGATGTTAAAAATATTCCATGCAAATGAGGTTGAAAGGAAAATGAATGCAATTATTTCAGATCAGACAAAACAGACTTGAAAGCAGATTATAATAATAAATTAAGAATGACATTAAGTAATGATCGAGGGTTACATTTATAAGAAAGATATAATGGTCATTAATATACACTAAACATAGGGGTAACAAAATATATTAAACATCTACTTAATTAAAAAGAAAAAATTACAGCAATATAAGAATAGTAAGGGATTTTAACACCCAATGGATAGCTGAAAATCATCAAGAAAGTATAAGTATGAAATGACAAATTACACCAGATGACATATGGATACACGCTAATCATTGTATCGAAAAGTAGTAGAATACACATCTTTTCACTGTACATGGAGCATTCTCAAGGATAGATCACATGTTGCAATATAAAGCAACTCTTAATAAATGAGAGAAATGCAAATCAAGTATCCTTTCCCATCACAGTGGTATAAAATTAAAAAGTAAAAGAGCTGGACAAACTAGAGAGATCAACTAGCATGCTACTGAACAGCTATTGGGTCCTCAAAGAAATCAAAGGGAAAAGCAAAATATATGTGGAGACAAATGAAAATGAAATCACTGCATACCAAAATCTTTCAAATACAGCAAAAGTGGTAATGAGAGGTAAGCATATAGGAGTACTGGCTTACCTCAAGAAGCAACAACAACAAAAAAATCACAAGTAAACTACCTCAAGAAGCAACAACAGCAACAAAAAAAATCACAAGTAAACTAATCAAGCTTAAAGGAACTAGGCAAAGAAGAACACAAAGTCCATTAGTGGATTTCTCCACGGGCTCCGTAGAGGGCATCTGGCCTCCATCCAGGCCACGATCCACCCACGTGGCGGCTAAGCCCCAGGCCCTACCTTGTGTTGAAGTGCACCATGACCCTGCTGTATGCCTTCTCCACTGTCATCTTCTTCATCATCAGCTTCTTAGGAAGTAACCAAAAAAGATAATCGAAGATGTCAAGGAAACAAGGAGCTATTAAAAAACAACAACAAAAAAAAAATGACAAACCGCTGGCTAGACTGAGGAAAGGAAAGATTCAAAATCTGAAATGATAACACAAAGGTCATTACTGACTACTACAAGCATTTATACCCAACAAACTGGATGACCGGCAAGAAATTCGTAAATTCCTACTATTCTACAAATTCCCAAGATTCAATAATGAATTAACTAAAAATATGGACAGTTCACAACTATAGAAATTGAAATAGTAATCAAAATGCCTCAGCAAACAAAGCCCAGGAGCAGGAGGTGTCATGAAGTCTACCAAAGATGATCTAATACTCATTCTTCTCAAATTCTCCAAAAATATCAAAGAGGAAGGAACACTTCCTAATTCCATGTATGAGGGCACTATTACTATGGTATGAAATTCAGACGTCTACAATCCAGTATTGCTGATGAAAATAGATGCAAAAATCCTCAACAAAATAACCATAAATCAAATTAAGTTGTGCATTGAGACGATCATACAACTTGATCAATTGGAAGTTATTACTAGGGATGTAAGCATGGTTTAACATATGCAAATCCTTTAAGGTGATATATCACATCAACAAAAGGAGAAAAATCATGATTGTCTCAATAGAAGCACAAGCCTCTACTAATAAGATTCAGCATGCCATGCAGTTATGATCTAACAAATTGGGTATAAAAGTAATAATCTCAATATAATGAAAAGTGTATTTTACAGATTCATACCTAACATACTTAATGGTGAAAAACTAGATTTTTACCCCCCAAGTCAGGAATAAGACAAAGATATCCACTTGTAACACTATTGCTTAACATGATATTGGAAGTCCTGGTCAGATCACTAGACAAGAAAATAAAGAAGAGGTACTCAGATTAGAAAGGAAGAAGTAAAAGTGTCACTATATGCACGTGACATGATATACACAGAAAACCCTGAAGACTCCATTAAAAAACTTAGCAAATATGGGCCTTCCCTGGTGGCGTGGCTGGTTAAAGCACTGCACTGAGAGGCTAAAGCCACTTCCGCATGAGTTCAATTCCCGCCTGCCCCGGAGGTGACCACCTAGTGCGGCAGAACTCTCTTGACCCACCCGCTGCTCCCCTCAGCAGTGTACTTAGTTGATCTGTCTTTTCTCTCCCCACTCTCTCTGTTGAATCCTCTCACTGCCCCCACACCTCTTGCCTGTACCCCAGTTTTGTATGCATAAATATATCTTTAAAAAAAACAGCAAATATTTATAGTGTAGCAGACTATAAAATCAACATAAAAATTGCTGCATTTCTGTATGCAAACAGTGAACTAGCAGAAAGTGAAAAAAACAACATTTATGATTATATTAAAAGAATAAAATGCCTAGAATAAATTAAAACAAAAGTGAATGACATGTACACTGAAAACTATGAGATACTGTTGAAAGAATTGAAAAAGAAATAGTCATATTCAGTATTGAGAAAATCAACATTTTAAAGTGGTCGTTCTGCCTAAAGCAGTATGTGCAATCCTTATTAGAACCCCAACGACATTCTTCACAGACTGACATAGAGCCCAAAAACCTAAAATTTATGGTACTACAGAAGATCCCAAATAGCCAAAATAATTCTGAGTAAAAAAAGAACAAAAATGGAAATGTTATGCTCTAACTTCAAGCTATACCAAAGCAATAGTAACCAAAGCAGTATGGTACTTGAATAAAGACAGAACACAGATCAATGAAATATAATTGAGAACCCAGAAATAAACTCACATATGAGGATAGTGTACAACTAAGGAAGCTAGTGTTACAACGGAGCCAGGAAAACCTGTGCAGACAAAAGCTTCTGCACAACAACAAACAAAAAATCATTACAATGAAAAGGCTTCTACTGAGTGGGAGAAGGTATTTGTAAAGCTCTTACCAGCAAAGGATTGATGTCTAAAATATATAAACAACTCACAAAATTCAGCAACATAAAAGCATAGATACAACCTAGTTTTTTAAAAAGGAGTTTAATAGACATTTCACCAAAAAGGCATACAGGTGTATATAAGATGTTCTTCATCATTAGGGAAATGCAAACAAAAGCACACTGAGATTTTATTTTACCACATTTAGAGTGGGCATTATCAATAAGTCAAGAAACAATAACTGCTGGCCTGGATGTGGTACACTGTTGGTAAAAATGTAAATTAGTGAAACTGTTAGAGAACTGTATGAAGGTGCCTCAAAAATTAATAATAGTGCTATGAGATGATTCACCAGCTTTACTTGTATTTACCTAAGGAATATGAAAACTCTAACTTAAAAAAACCCTTTAGGTTCATGGTAGCACTATTCATAAATGGCCAAGATATAGGAAGGGCCCAGGTGCTTTCATGGGTGAGTGAATAAAGAAGAGGTGGTGTGTATCTATCTAATGGAATAGTATCCGGGCATAAAAAGGTAGAATGTTGTCATTTGTATCAAGGGTGGAACTTGAAGGGCTTATACTAGGTGAAATTAATCAGGAGAAAGACTAATACATTATGACTTCATTTATCTATAGAACATAAAGAAATGAAAGCAAATAAACAAGAAAAACAAAACCCAAAACTAACCTTAGAATTTGACAATAGAATGGTGGTTACCAGAGGGGAAGTGCATTTAAGGATTGATTCACTGGTGGATATAACTAGAGTTTAAGTGGTGGGCAGGTGTACCATCTACAGTTATCGAAGTGTGAATTTGTATACCTGAAACTTACACTGTTGTAAACCAATGTGAATGCAATTTTAAAAAATTACCGTCAATTAAAGTGAACTTCAAGTATTTCTTAGAATAACTTCCTAACTCTCTTCTGTGGCCCCTTATGCTGTCTGGTGCTTACCCACTTACCATCTAATTTTATCCTACTTTCCTTAGCCAATTATAGTTCCAGCACACTGACCCTTTTCTCTTTCAGGAAAATGTCGCATTTTTTCCCGGCAGGGCTTGGCTTTCTACTGCCTTCTGTTTGCAAATGTTGTCTCTAGCACTTGTAGTGTTTGGCACCTCCCTGACACCCAGATCCAGTCACTTTTTATCCTGTTATCCATTAGAGCAGTTTACTGATCTGACCTAACATTGTTTTGAAACTTCTTGATGTGCTGCTCTCCACTGCTGCATTTCCAGCAACTAATTTAACTCCCAGAGTAGGCACTCAGCATAGATTCATTCAACAAAATGGGTAAGACATGGAGGCCAGATGATGGGACGGGCCTATCTGTGTGGAGACACGGGAGAGCACAGCACAAAGCAGATGAGGCAGCGAGCAACACTTTTAAAGGAGTGTGGGGGGATATATTCCAGGTAAAGTATGTATCTTAAGGGAAACAGTAAACAGAGAAAGAGAGCTTAAATGAACTAGGTTTATGACCTGACCCAGCAGGTTGGCATGCCATTTATTATGCCCAACTTATGTAAATGACCAGGGAAGCTCATTACGTATACAAGGTGCTTAGCAAAGAGATTTTCTGGGACCGAGGTCCATGGTTGTGCCCCTATCGGTACCTTTTCCTAGTGTAACGAATAAAGTAAAATTGGACTTAGATCATATAAATGCCAGTGTTGGAGAAAAGGTCGGGGAAAAAAATGTAAAATCAGAAAACATTATTTGGAAAAGGAAAGCTTTGTGTGCTTTTCCGATATTTTAAGGAATTAAAAGTCTATCTCTAAGCTGCAGTCATGGGGGTTGGGTCTAAAATGTCTTGAGAATGCCTACTAATAAATCATTTTCCATCAGTTGAAGATTTGTTCAGCCAGCAAACTCTGGCTGACTGCTTGTGCAGCTGCAGGCACTGGGCTACCTGGGCTTCAGGGTTGAGGTACATGATGTTATTCCGTAGGAGGCTTTGGGGTCACAAGAGACATCAGTCAAATGCAGGGGTGCAGCCCACAGTGGATTGGAGGACCTGGGAGGAGGTCTCACAGCTCAAGTCTGGGTGCTTGAGGTCAGTTGTGTAGGTGAAGATGGGGCAGGCAGGCAGCAGTCAGTCTGTGCAGGGAAGGATGCTGTGGAAGACCGGAGGTGGCATGGCCAGGGGCCAGAACACAAGACCCCTTTGCATTTCAAGTTCCTGTCTTTACCCTGAAAGCCAGGGGAAACCCCTCAGTGATAACCATGGCTGTGTGAGAAATGGACTCACAGGGGCCAACACCAAGGAAAAAAAAAAAAAAGAACAGGACAGTTAGCCAGTATCATTGGTGAGGGCTATTAGAAGTGCCCTGTGGGTGGAGGTGGGGGTGGACAGGAGAAGATTAGAGGATCTGTCAGCGCGAAGGGAAGGTGGCTGAGGTCTCTGTCTGGGTTTAGCTAGGGGTAAGGGGTTGAGCAGTGGACTCAGCTAAGTCCTAGCATCTCCACAGGAATCAGCTGAGATGTGATCATCAGAATTTGCCTCACTGTCTGGTATAGTTGGACTTGGGTGTCCAAGTACATACGACCAATCTTAAGTAAATCCATACGTCTGCAGTGCCCACAGGAAGTCACACAGGCACAATCCACCAGGAAGGATGAGCTACCATGCATAAGATTGCAATTGCGGGAGGGAAGTGCACTGGACTATGGTGAAGGCACATGGGTGATTTGGTGATAGGAAACCCAAGGGGATTGCAACTGAGATGGAAAAATGCACAAAAATATGTAAAAATTATTATAAATAAAAGATCACAATAGCTTGTTCTCTGGGGTATCCCAGGGGCATAGAACAATGCCTGCTAAGATAAAAGACACTGGGTAAAGACTTGCTAAATGATAGTAAGATTTGCAAGTCACTGAGTTGAAATTACAGATTGGGGTAAGGTGATTCCAAGGAAGATTTTAATTCTAGTTAGTGAGTACATCAGAGAAAGCACACCGTTAGGCTGAAGGACCGGGAGCTTATAACACTAAATGATGGTGATGATGGCATCAAAAGCCTACCACCCAAATTTGACTCAAAAAGTGGAACTACAAATAAGGAGAAAAATATTCTCATAGGAGGACTCAGAAAGAGGATTTTGACCGTTGAGAGGTGTTTTGCTCACTGGCAACCCTGTGACCAAGGCTGATTACTAAGTTTCAGTGTGGAATTCTGGGGCAAACTCACATGTATAGAGCAAAATGGTTTGGATTTTTCTTTTCTTTTTTCATTTATGGAAAGCCGTTTGAAAGGCTGACCTATCATAAGGCATTTATTTTAAACTTATAAAGAGATGTTCACATCTCTGATTCTCATCACCTTAATAAAAAGGTTTCTTCCTGCTGTGCTGAAGAAAATTCTTGTTTCCCAGTTCTAGTCATTACCGTAAGATATTGTACAATTCTCAGCTGGCTTTCTGGAATAATAATGTCCACATTGTTAGGACAGATACATTTTCCTCAGCAATTCTGGCTTTCTTCCAGAAAGTAACAGATGCCATCAAAATGTAAGCTGTGGGAAAGAGAACTGTGTCCCATAAAGCCACATGACTGAAAATGGTTTTTAATAGGCTAGCATAGCCTAGCCATAGCAGAAGGAACTAGTTAAGATGGCAGTTAAGCTCAGCACAATTCTTGTATGAGGTAAGATTATCAGGCAAGCCAATTTCATGGGATTTTGGGCTAGTTTTATTGCAGGGAATTCCCGCAACATAATCGAATTTTACAAAAGTGCTTTGTACTTTTATTTAAAAAAGCAGTCACTTAATGTCACATTAGTGGATCCTGTTGCTTTCATGAGGATGCAGCGATTCCAGTGTTTTAAAATGATAGCATCTGAGATAAGTTACCTCAGCTGTTTGGTCTGCTTCCTCATCTGTATGTGGGGGATAACATACTTTTCTAGAACAGCAGTATGGATGAAACAAAATCCCACATATCCCGGTGTTTGACACAGTGTCTAGCTCAGGTTTATCACTCAATCCACGTTTTATCACCCCACATCCACTTAACATATTTGGCTCCCTGAAATAACACAGCTAACTTAAAAGGTGACTTCGCAGACTCCAAACCTTCATAAACTTTTTGGTGTTCACCCCCTTCACCCATCCTGCAGGGTCCTCTTAGGGAATCAGCAACATTCACTGTTATCTGCTCCATATACGCTCACTGCCTCTGTCGATGGAGGAGGAAAGTAGAAGGCATGGCCTGCTGCAGTTCCCTGCTTGGGTCCTAACCAGGTCACCTTGACTTGACACAGAGTGAGCATCACCACCAGGAGGGCTGGGCAGAGAACTTCTTGCAGCCTGACTGAAACTCGAGACCACAGGGCATTGAATCCTTCATTAAACCCAAGTGAGGTATTCACTTCAATTTCTGATTTGTTTGCACCACTGGGTCCATTTGACTTTTCCAAGTGATTTTCGGTGCCCTGTACCACAGAGAGGTGCAGTGTGATGCTATCAGGATGTCCCAGTCAGGAGCTGGGGGCCAGCTATTGTGGAAGGGAGCGAGAGCAAGTAGATACAACCACAAGTCTCATCTAACTGGCTTCTGTGTTTACCTGGGGGCATGGGTGGCTTCGCCTTTTTCTGGGCTGTGCCATGTAAGCCACAACCAGAGTCTGTGTTACCCCCATAGTGTGTCTTAGACTTCTGCCTGTTAGATCATGAAGTCACATTGACATTTTTCCTGATGCCTGAAGAAGTCCCGCTATGAACCACACCCTGGCTCCCTATATCTCCCTCTGCACTGGAGTCTGTCATGGCTAACTCCTAGAGGTTTCCAAATGATGTTACTATGCACAGTTACTGATTAGCTTTTCAAATACAATTGGAATAAATAGCCCCACTTTACCTGAGTCTGAAATCTAAAAAGTCAGTTCAGGGATGTGCACAGATACCTGTAAAGTGATAGAGATAATTACTCGGTTTTTGTCTAGATATCTGGGTCTGAAGTTGTGACATTAAAGGCCTGTGATTTGGTTCCACTTGGGACTTTGACAAGAGACGACTTCCATGTATACTGAACCCTCATTTATAATGAGAAACCTGAGTGGTTTCCAAAGTCTTCTATCCTAGTTCTAGAATTCTGAAAGTCCTAATACTTAAAATGTTTTTATACCTCAAATTATGATTATGTTAATGTTTGTTTTATATTAAAAACTGGAAACAATTGTCACTGGAGTTTTGACATGGTCAAATTTTTGCTCTCTCTAAAGTGGGAGCTGGCAGACCTAATACAAAAGTATATCGCATTTCACATGCAAACTAGAAGAAAGGGGAATCAGGAAAGCAATCCCATTTACAGTAACATCAAAAAGAATTAAATTAGTTGGGAATAAATTTAGCCAAAGTGCAAAGACCTGCATACTGAAACATACTGAAATATTGTTGAAAGAAATGGAAGAAGACACGAAGGAATGGGTAGTCCATGCTCATGAACTGTAAGAGTTATTATTAATATGGCCATATTACATAAAGCAGTATGCACATTCAATGCAATCCCTATCAAAAATTCAAAATTATTCCAAGAAAGACATGGGCAGAAGATCTAAATAGACACATCTCCCATATGAACCACAGATGGCCAACAAGGACATGAAAACTGTACATCTTCTCTTATTATTAGGAAAATGAAATTTAAAACAGCACTAAATGTCACCTCACCCCTGTAAGAATGCCATTACCCAAAAGACAAGAAACGACAGGTGGTATTAAAGATGGAAGAAGGGAACCCTTTAATACTTGGTGGGGCTCTAAACCGGTGAACCACCAGGGAAGGCAGTATGGAGATTCTGCAAGTAATACAAATTCTGTACAATTCAGTTATCACACCTCTGGCATGTACCCCAAAATACAGGAACACTAATTTGAAGCAATACATGCACCCCATGTTCACAATAGCCCAAGAGCTGGGAACAATCTAAATTCCCATTGACAGATTAGATAGAAGAGTTGTGGTTATATATACATAATGGAGTACTACTCAGCTAAAACAAAAGAAATCCTTCCATTTCCAAGAACATGGATGGCTCTAGAGTATTATGCCTAGTGAGATAAGTCACACAAAGCCAAACACCCCAAGATTTCACTTATATGTGGTTTATAGAGAAACCAAACAACTAAGTGAACTAAGTAAAACAAAAACAAACTCTTAAGACTATAAGACCAATTAATTGCTATCACAAAAGAGGGAGGGGTAAACCAGGTCCAAGGAGTCAACTGTATGGTGAAGGATGGAACTTTTAATGGTTTCCTTTAAAAAAATGTTTTATCCAAGTTATTAATTGGAAGGTCGTGTATATACCATCACCCTGATCCTGGACTTGGGCTGTTCAGTCTCTTGGTTTTGCTTTCTGCATGATTACACTCCCACACTTCTGGCTCTCTCTGTAAGACGAAAGTGGTTAGAAACAAGGCCATGAATCTTCCTCCAATCTACCTGGAGTCTCTGAGGAAAAAAAGTTAAGCTGTGATTGTGGTGGGGTTTGGAAATTTCGGACCTGAGAGCTGTCTCCTGAGTTGAGGGAGCTGTCTCCTGAGCTGAGGGCCACACACTGTGTGTGGGCTAAATCCAGTCTGAAAATATCATTGCAGAGGGTAAAGACATAGTGCCAACACGTAGCTAATAACTTATTCTATTGGAAGTGACAAGATTCACTTTACACAAGAGCATCAGGTTTTTTAGTGGCTAACTCACAATACCAGAGTAACCAAGAATGAAGCAAGTGTGGGAGGTTGAAAGGTGGTGGGTGAGTAAGAGACACAGCTTGGCAGTGTTCAGACATGGGTGGGGGCTCTGGAAGCCTCTATTTGTGAGAGAGATGCAGCTTGTTTAGATGAACATAGAATTGAGCTTCTTAAGAGCCATGGGCTGGTCCTTTAACCCTCCTGTGTCTGTTTTTCATCTGTATACTAGGCGGACATCCCTACCTACAGGCCTTTTCCCCCATTTTATATATATATTTTCTTCTTCTTACATCGCTGTAGTCCCCATAGTTCCCCCACCACCACATCCCTGTGATCTGTCACCATATTCCCTTGTGTTTACCCCTCTCCTCTTCTGCCCCCTCCTTTGCTGTACGCCTCAGCTCAACGGTCAGCCGGCTAGTTTCACTTTTTCTTAACCTTTTGTTTGGTTTCTCTATAGTCCACATGTAAATGAGACCATCTGGCATTTATCTTTTTCCTTCTGACCAGTTTCAGCTGGCATAATCCCTTCCAATGCCATCCATGTTGTCACAAGTGGCACGGATTTGTCTTTTTTGAACACTGATAATAGTCAATTGCATACGTATAGCACAACTTTTTGATCCATTCATTCATCTATTTGGGGGCGTTTGGGCTCTTTCCATATCTTTCCCGCTGTACATAGTGCAGTAATAAACAGGAGTGCAGGTTTCCTTTCAGATTAATGTTTTTGTGTCCTTTAGGTGGGGTTTTTAAGATTAAACAAGTGAATTTTTAGACTGTCTGATACAGTAAACATTAAATTTTTAAATAACAGTAATGTTCGCAATAGCCTAGACAACTCAAATGTCTATGGCAGATAACTGGATAAAGGCGGCGCCGTATATGTGCACAATAAATACTACTCAGCTATTTAAAAATGGACTTGTGCCATTTGCAACAACATGGATGGGTCTTGAGGGATTTATGCTAAGTGAAATGGGTCAGAAAGAGAATGTGTGTCATCTGACTTCCTTCATGTGTGGCATGTAGAAGAACAAAACCAAATCCTAAGACAGAGGCAGCAAAATAGTGATTGCCGGGGGGAAGAGTTAGGGAGCAGAAGAGGTAGGTGGAGGGGCCACTGGGCTGGTAGTGAATGGTATTAGACATTTAGTAGTGTAGTATGATTGGTATATCAATAAAATAATATTTACTGTTTTGAATGCTTGATCAGAATACTACTCCAGGGCTCAAGACATCAACATTTACTCAGCAACTTTTATTTATTGCCTACCATGCGTATAGCAATGGGTTAGAATTAGGGTGTGGGGGACAAATAAGGGACAGATAAATTCCCTGTCCTCAAGAATCTTCACCCCAACAGCAAGAGCACAGTATATGGCCCCGAAGGTTGCATGCTAACCCAGGTAGCAGTATCTGGTGAGCTGCAGGCTGGGGAGAGGATGTTGATTATAAAGGAAAGGAGCAGATTTCCTCTTGAATAAATAATAATTTGTTGAGTGAGTCAGAGAGCAGATGAATGCATCCACCTGACTGGGATTTGGTAGTCATAATAACTGCTGAGGATGAGTTCCTGCTTGGTTCCGCAGAGAAAGAAGACCATTGATGATACTGAAGTAGAAGAAACATGCTTCTCTAGGATGGGGTTTTAGCAGTGGCGTGTAGCCCATAGTGGGTGTAGTAAAAGGGCAGGAGGGCAGAGGAAGGGAAACCAGTGGCCTTGGGAACCAGCAGTAGGAAGGAAGGGAGGGGTGTCTTGGAAAGGAGATTTCACCGAGAGCACACAACACCCTCGCCCCACACTGGCCTGCCTCAGCCTCGCCTCTCCCTGTGCCCAGCAGCATCCCGGCTTGCTCTCTTCCAGTTCTGCCAATCTTGTCACCTGCTCTTCACACCACCAGGAGAGCTTATCTTCAGAAATCAAAATACTCCTTTGGTGGCCATCCCAACCGAGGGAGACCCCATGCCTTCAGAAGAGCACCTTGCTATGTTGTACTCAAAGCCCTCAGCGCTCTCTGAAACACTGACCTGGAATGTTACTGTCTTTTTTTCCTCTGGGAACTGGCTCTTGACTGCCATGGTCACAGTTTTCCCAGCACCTTAAAGAATTTTTGGAATGAAAGGACTTTCAAAACTACCTGTTGTCTAAATGAATAAAGGAGCTCCTCACAGAGTTCTTCCAGCACTAACTGGTTATTCCCTGATTTTGAAGGAATATTCCACTTGTCTTCCTTATCCTGCCTGTCCCTGCTTCAGTGTTGCCACCTCCAATGGGCTTTCTCATTGTATCATCCTTGACCCTCTTACCTGCTTATTTATTTCCCCAAAACCCTTGCTGTGATCTGACATTATATTGAGTATACTTGTTTATTTTTATTTTCTGTCTGCCTCATCTGGATGGAATCTTCACTAGGCCCACAACTTTGTTTTGTTCGTCACTATAGCACCAGGACTTGAAGTAATCTCTGGCACACAATTGCTGTGAATGGATGACTGAATGAGCAAGTGAATGCATAGGAGATACACGGGCTATCGTTGGTCACTTCGTGTCCCATTGATGCAGGTGGCAGCCAGCAAGCCAGAGGGATACGTAAAAGACAAAGATCCTAGATTGACTGCACATCCCAGGGTAGCTGCTTCCTAGCGGCGTAGCTTTGAGCAATTCGCTTAACCTCTCTGCCACGGTGACCTCATCTGTTACATAGGAAAGAAAAAGACAGTGTAATCTACTTGGAGTCTTAAAACTCTGAAGGTCTCTGGTATTCAGGGAATTTCTTCCTTTCTAATACCTATAACTCTGAAATTTACACACATTCACGTGGGAGCTCTAATCACAGCATCTGATAGACAAAAGAACTCAGCTGAGTTACTTAACTCCCATTTGCCTCTGTTTATGGAAGGCAGAGGGATTGAATTCATTCTGTGCAAAGACCCTTCAAGTTCTTACACTCTATGGTTTTGTAATCTAAGCCACGAATCTAGACAGACTTGGAAACCAGAGGTCAAAAAGAGACAAACTCTGGAAGACCACAGAGCTCTCATACTTACCAGATTATTCTCTGCTCATTCACACAGTCATGGTAGGGCTGTACAGGGTCCACTATGGTTAACCTGCAGGACAAAACCACTCACTGGAAAGCACAGTCAGTTGGTTATGATTGGGCAGCCAACTCTTGCCTTTGTGGGGAACTAGCAAGGACATTGGGCTTGTAGCTGTGTCCGATTTAGGTCAACAGCCAATGTCAGCCATTCCTTGTCTCTCTAATCAAGTATCGCCCCAGGAAAAGAATTGGCTTCTATCATTATGAAAATAAGGAGAATTAGGTGAAAACCTGGGCCAACATACATGAATGCTACTTCTCCATCTGGCAATTATAAATGATTTGATCAGCTCAAACCATAATAACACAATGATACTTCCTAGAATAAAATCATTTACTATCACTACTCAATCTTTTTCTTTTCTTTTTTTTCCAGGTAGATATCTTATTTTAGTACAATCACCAAGTTTCTTCATCTAATTTTGCTGTTTTATTTTCTTTCATCTCTGCATTAGACTTTTAGTTGGGTTTTTATATTCAGTTGTAAATATGATTTCTGAAATGTTATCCTTTCCTATATTTCCTCTTTTCATCTCTCTCTCGTTCTCAGTTGTTTGGTGGATGTGAATGTGATAGAAGCTAAGATTACCTCATATTTAATAAAAGAGAAAACAGAACGTGTAGTAGTCAGTCAAGCTACAGAGAAAGAAATCAATCAGGTTGGCAAATTACATTGCTGTGGGACAAAGCACAAAATGCTTACTTCATGCAGTATTTATTGAACAGGTTGTAAAGAAGATGGTTAAAATGTATATGAAAAGTAAGGAACTATTTTGTTCAATTTAAGTGACATTGATGTATTTCTTACATATGAAATCTTTTAAGTTTTTCAACAATCCTTGATATAAGATTTTCCACAATTGCCTCAAAAGGCCTTTAGAGATAAAAGTATATATCAAAGATAGTAAATTGGGTACATTCAATCTATATATAATAGAATCCTCTACAGTCACTCCACAGAATTCAATAAATCTGAATTTACATCACTGCTTGGAAATTTGGGGGAAATTGAGGTTTTGAATAATCCTCAAAGCCCACGGTTAACTGTCATTGTTATTAATCAATCCCTCAGCACAACTAGTGTGGGGGTGATTTTCTAAGGACCAAGTAAAGTAGTCATCTTATGCTCTTTTCTGTTCACTGTGGAAAAGGAGTAACCATTGTTGGTTTTATAGAGCCAGACCATTTATTTGTCGAAAATTAACAAAAATGACAAAATGACTTCTCTCCTTATGGTTTCTGGAGTTGCCAGTACAGGTAGTCATCCTTTCTACGAGTGACTGCTCAATAGGTCATTTTCATGGTCATTTCTGAAAGAGCAGTATTCAGGCAAAGTGCCCTCGCCCCCCTCCCCACCCCCATCTCCCTCTCACCCAGTGAGCTCCTCCCTCTCATATTGGGTATAAAGAGGAGTAGACAACAGGAGGAGGCGAGCTCTCTAGTAATCTTGTCCTAAAGTAATACTATAGTAGTGGGAAAGACCAAATCGTTTGCATTTGAATTTTCCAACAAAAGAATATGTTTTACTTTGAGATAAGCCTAGATCTACAGCTGTGTAATCCCTGATAAAGCCAGCCTGCTAATGAAAATTATAAACGCAGTTCTAAGCCAACTCTTATAAAATTGATACCTAAGAAACATCCAAAATAGCCAACTAAAACTGGCGATGAACATTGGCAGCCGACTATTAAAAAACAGTTGCAACAGGGCATGCAATTGCAGAAAAACTCATAGAGCACTTCATTACTTGTTTGCACTTGAGTTGGATTTTCTTATTTCCCCTCCCATGGCCATCATTAGCCATTAAGCTAACCAAAAAAACATCTTGTACATCACACGGCCATGTTTCTAAAGTTTGCAAAAAGAACAAGGACAACAGGCTAAACCACTTCAGGAAGAGACCAGCTGTCATAGGGAAATAAGAGTATTTGTTGCATAATCACTGGGAACTTGTCAGCAAACGGAAGAGGATATTTAACTGGTAATTAATTTAAAATAGATTTCTCTTCTGGTATTTTTAAAGAAATCCTGTGTTAAGTAATTTGTGGTTTTCATGATAAATTAGACAATGTACAAGAATAATACCATATTATCTAAAAATACTCAAAACAGAAAAGGCTCCAATGTAGATACCAGCTGTGGGGTCAGTGTTTGCGAGGATTTCCCCTTCGCGCCCCCCCCCCCAACTATGGTCCTGAACCTTCTCTGCCCTCCTCATTTGGCATTGTCTTCACCAGATAAAACTGTAAGATGCATCCAGTTTATCTTTTTCACTTTTAACAGCTTTAGTGAGGTATAATTTACATACTATAAGATGATCTGCGTTTAATTAAAATGTTTTATCCTTTTAAATTAGTGTGCAAGTATTATCCAGTTTATTTTCCACAGGGAACATTTTCTGTTTCTTCACTGCTGGAAAAATGCACAGATGCGCATTTTATGAGTATGAGTATAAGTAAATATTACTTTAGGATTTAAAACTATAAATGCATGTGTAATGGTCTACAAGGGTGGACAGTTGAAGTTACCAGGATGTCATATACACTGGAAATCTGATCTACTCTCAGTTCCTCAGTCTTGAGTTCAAGACAAAAAGGAATTAGAACAGTTTGTAAACAATGATTCGTGCCATCCAAGTTGCAGGAACCAGCTTAAATCCTCCGTGTTCGGGGAGTGTGAAATGCCTTACTCTTGTACTTGAAATTTGCTTCGGCTCTCCGACGACAGGAATCGCTAAGCTTTTAATTAATTTTCACTTGACACAGAGCTATTGTTCATTTCCCTTTCCCCAAGTCCTGTGTGTTCAGGCAACAACAACAAGCGCCTGTCTCATCCCGAGTTTGCTGCACTAAGGCCTGCAGGAACTGCTTGCTCCGCGCTCCTGCTGAGGTGCCCGAAGGCTGCGTGCTGTGCTTTATGCTTACCGCTGTCATTCTCAAGTGATGCTCCACGCCTACAGCCAGAACCCTGCTTTGCTCAAAATGCTTCGCCCCAGATCACCCCATCCTGGGGTCACCAGGCCCGCTCTTGGAGACAGGGCTCCAGACAGGCCCCTGCCGGTGACCATTCCAGATCCTTCACGGGCTCAGATCCTCGGTCTCACCAAGGCACACAGCAGACTAGGGTGGGATCAGAGAGTCATGAGACAGAGGTGCAGCTAAATAAGAACGCTTGTGCATGGACTTGACAGGCTCAATTCCACATTCCAAGGAGGACAGAGGTGTGATCAATTCTACATTCCAAGGAGAACAGTGGCCAGTGTATTTTCCTCTGAGAAGTCAGATTGTGATCAGAAAGCGGCTCAAGGAGCAGAGTTCAGGAGCCAAGGGAATGAGTTGGCTACATGACGTGGGTATTTCCATGGATCAGATGGGGACATGCAGAGGTGACTCACTGTCCTCAGCTCTCAAGAGTGTTCCGAGATTGCGAATCCCAGACGCACCAGTGCTGGCTTAACCTCCATCAGCTCTGTGACCTTGGGAAAAGCATGAGGTCACGCTGTGTCGGTTTGTTGCTCTACGAAATGAGAAAGGACTAGTACCGACCTTGGGGTTATTATGCAAGTTCATTCATTTGCTCATTCATTGCCAACTGCTTGGTAAGCACGTCCACCACGTGCTGGGCATTCTCTCAGGCAGTGGAGAATGGCAGTAAACAAAGGAGACAAAGAGCCCTCCTCATAGGTGACAATCAACAAAATAAATAACATGCAACAGAACTGCTAGATGGTAATGGCAGCAGAGAAAAATGAGGCAGGGAAAGAAATACACCCGGGGGAGAGAAGGGGGGTTCCTTTCAACAAAAACAAAAAAGCAATGTACACCCAACAGCACCTGGACCAGCCCGAGTTTTATTCTGACTTGTTCGCATTATCACTACTCTCATTTTGTCTCCCATGAGGCATGTACACAATGAAGCCAGGCACCCCCTGGAGCGCGCAAGGCATGGAAGCCAGGTCTCAAGCTAACCTACCTGCTGCCTGGTCAGCAGAGGTGCTTTTAGCTATGTGGTTTCTGATTAGTTAGGAGCTGGTTCTTTGTTCTGGAAAACACTTTATCCTGTGGATGTCATTACACACATTTCATTTTATGTATAATTAGTTGTTTTTATGTTGAATTTGAAGCATTTCAGAGGTATCTATACAGATTCCAACTTATAGGAAAAGTCTGTCTTTTCTAAGATAGGATGGTGAAAGGGATGCTGATGTATTGTGATCTTCAGACAAAGTATCCTGGGACCTGGAAGCTCTGTTCTCACACTGACTTGTCGTGATCTGTGTGAGGTGGGGGTACCAGTCTTCTGCCCTGGGTGTTGGAGATAGTCAGGTACACCCTCACAGGGTCCATGAGAATGATGGGATAATAAATATGAAAGAGCAGAGAACTATAAAAATACTGTGTGATTGAAAGGAACCCATTGTCAAGATGTTCATTTTCTTCACTATTCCTGGTGTATTTAGACTCATTTTATACTCCCAAGCCAGAGATGACATAATTAAGCATGGCCTTACAAAAGCTTAGTGTTAGAAAGAACTAGTCCAACCTCCCAGTTAACTTCAGGAAACCCCCTTCCGAGGCAGGATCAGAAAACAAAGTTACTCAACCAAGATCAGCCACCCATAGAGCCCTTTTCATTGTCCCCCCATTTCTTGGCCTTCTCTCTACCACAGTACAAAGAGGTGGTGGAGAGTGGAGAAGCTGGCCAGGGTCTGCAAGAGGACGCCTTTGAACAAGGTTGAGTTCACATATAGTAAATAGCTGGTCTTTAACATTTTAAGTGACCAGAGAGGTGAATTTGACACGCTAGCAAGTGATGGTATTTGAGTAGAAGAGCAGTTTATAATGGCTCTAAGGGGCCCCAACCATACCACAATAGAGAAGAGTCTGGTTGGAGAGAAAATAAAAATATCAGTGCAGATAGTCAATGACAGAAAACAATGGGTGCGGCACGATGACAGCAGAAGGCGGCCTACAGCAAGCTTGTGTGTCTGCAACCCCCCAAAGCCCCCCACCCATGGTGGGCCATATGCAGCACTGAGTGGAGGAGACTAAGGTCTATGGGTCTGTGGCCCTGGCAAGTGTGGGAAGACCTGCTTTCTAAACTGGGTATCGGCACTCAAGTTCCAGACACTTCAGGGCAGTTGTTTTATTTTGGGTAAACTCATCCTCATGAGCTCTGGGTCTGACCTGCGGGCACAGCCCTGAGGCCCACTGGCAGTGCCGGGCTCACCCCTCTGCACCTGGTGCATCCCAGCAGGGCTCTGGGGCAGCCTGCTGAACCCCGTCAAACCTCCTCCCCTGGGGAGCTGGGACGGCGCCTCCCACCTGACTAGATGTCACTTAGCAGTGGGCTTTGCCCACAGGCCTCTGCCTGCCCTGGCCATGCACTTTTGTCCCCCAGGGGTCCTGTGCCATCAAGGTGTGGGATGGGCTGTGTCACCAGAGACAGGACTAATGGTGGCATTTGCTGTGACTACTTTCATCCTATAAAATTTGACTCAGCAATAAAATGGTTGTCGGCGTGAATGGTATTTTTCTCAATTTTTTGCCTAAGCAGGCCGTAGCATCAGCATAATGACTCACCCACTTTAGACCCATGGCATGTTGAGGTGTTGCATATAAATGTATTTTGAAAATAAAGTTGTATCTCCAGTTCTCTAGGAAAACTGACTTCATGACATCCTGTGGTTATTCCTGCAGGAAAAAAACCTTTCAAAGTGAATAGTGAATATTTTCTGTTTGGCTTTGGAAAGCTGATTTGAATACATCACGTTACTATCCTAAAGTTGAAAATTTATCTTTTTTTCAGAAATAGTTGGCAACTGTGCACAATCTAAGTCAGTACTGTCTGTGTTGTATATTGTATTGCCTGATTCTTCCCAATTTTTTTAGTAAATTAAAAGTTACCTGGCGGTGAGACAGGAAGGACAAAGACTATTCTGAAGAGCAGAAATGTAAAAATAGTCACTAAATTTTTTATGCCATATAAACCATGACCAGGGTGTAAATCATAACCAAATACCTTAAATAATGTGTCAACATTGTTACAACTCCAACTGCTAACAGGACTTCAAGCACAGTTAAGTATGAGGCTACTGTTAGCACTATCAAATTCTGATGAAGCATCCCAAAGCCCAAAATATTGGTACACTTTGAGGGTGAATCACTGCAACATCCTTTGAATAGATTTATAAGACAAAGATGCCACACCAAGACGTAGTCAAATACATTAAAATCTTAGGAGAAAGAAGAAACTACATCATTCTCTCTGTCTGGTGGGTTTTACAGGTAGTGACAGAACATCTATTGAAGTGCTGAGTATAAATCTGAGGGTTAAACTGAGGACCTTGGAGGTCTTGGCTATGGACATTGGCAAAACCCTCCATTTTCCATTCCTGGTGATAAATTTTAAATCCAAATAAATCCTGTTTGTTAGGGCACTAAAAAGCCTTGTCAGCTCTGCAGTGAAATAGGCGTGCATTCCCTGGCAGTTTCTTCAAGTCATGAACTGGGCCAAAGTGCAGGCATCTCCTATCATCTCATTTTCAAGCACAAAGTTACGGCAAAGCCAAATATGGCTGTAAGGGCCAGGCTTCCTTACACAATTCCTAGCATGACCGTGGCTTTGGGACCAAGCCGAATTAAAGGTCAACAGCACTTTCCGACACAGTGAATCCTGAAGAGAGATCCCATCCAGGCTGGAGCAGGAGAGGGGGAGATATACTTCATGCATCTAAGTGGTTCTCTGAGCCGTTGGGTAAGGTAAACAAATGGGGAGACGGAGACACTTCATGTGTTCTAAGGTGGGAGAGCTACAGCACCCAGAGAACAGCCTGGTCGCCCCTGTTCATTGCCTCATTCTGCTCCCCAAGTGGGTCCATCCAGGCTGTGTGGCACCTCCTTCAGAAGCTTGACCACAGGCTGCCCGGCAAAGAAACTGTCCAAACTGGGTGACCTCCTTCTCCTCTCTGTGTGTCAGTGAGTTTCAAACAGATTCTGAAAGCCATGGACAACTTTCCGGGCACTTAGAAGCAGAAGTTGTAATAAGATATGGACAAAAGTATAGGCCCTTTGCAGCTTGGAAAGACAGGCCCTGGAATCCCCCACCCACCCACACCCCACATCACAATTACTTGGGACCCTTAAAATGTCAGGCTGACTCCTCGTTCTCATCCGTGACAATCTGTTGAGTGAGGGCTGTCACACTCCCAGGAGGCCTGTTCCAGCTCTTGCCTCCCACACTCCTGTCCCCGCTGCCCCAGCCATATGTTTCCACCTGCAACACCTCCGCCCCTGAGGCCCTCCCAGTCCCCTCCCACCAGGACTTCTGGATCAGGATGCCACACTGTAGCATGTCACCAGGTTTGCCAGAAATCCCAGAAGATACACACACTCCCCACATTTTCAAAGGCAGCTACTTCCTGATATTCTCCATCACACTTCCTGGGGTGGGGGTGTGTTGGGGGCAGCAGAGCTGGAATCACACACCCAGGGGGCTGCAGCCCCAATCCCTGCCCTTGAGATGGCAGCTGCTTCTCTGGCTCCCTGGTATGGGGCCGGGCTGTGATTTCACGAGGTCCCTGGTCCACAAGGCACAGACCCTCCCCACCAAGGACATCAGGGCACCTTTCCCTGGAATGATTCTCCACTGGGGGCTAGGTTCCCGGAAAGGCAGACCCACGGTCAGGAAACGTAGGCCATTACTGTGGCCCCCACGTGTCTTCACTTTCATTTACTGAAAGGCCCCACCTGCCAGGTCCTGTTTCAGGATATAAGAATACACAATGAGCTTCCCTGGTGGTATAACGGGTTAAGTCTCAGCACTATGAAGCTATCCAGGGCCAGCAGGGTGACTCATAAAATGCAGCAGACCTCTCCTGTCTCTCCCACAAGTCCCCTCAACAGTGCATTTCAGTCAATCTGCCTGTTCTTCTTCCCAATCTGTCTCTGGTGAATCTTCGCACCTCCCCACACTTCTGACCTGTAACCCAGTTCTTGTGTGCATAAATAAAGAAATCTTTAAAAAACAAACAAAAAAAAACACAAAAACTGAAAGCCCTGACTCCCAGAACCTGCGCTCTCTTACCTGTAACAGACAACTGGGTCATGTCAGGAAATCTGAGATAAAGTGGAATCGGCAATGGCGGGGACTGAGATGGGGGTGCCCAGGACACTGAGCAAGCTGGGGGACCCAGGCCTCAGCAAGAGCCAGTCCCTGAAAAGAGGGGGCTCACACAAGGGACAACCTGCAGGCTGGTGAGGAAGGCAGCTGTTGGTGCGGAGGCCATAGGGGAAGTGACAGAGACTGGGTCACACAAGGCCCTGGGCTAGGAGTTTACAAGAGAAGCTAGAAATCTTCATGCCAAAAAAAAAGTGCTTTCACTTTTGATTCAATCTCCTCCGTTAACAGTAGTATACACTCTTCTCTCCTGAGAAGGAAATGGGTCGAACCTACTAGAGGAAATAGTTTACATCAAGCCACCTTCAGTGATGTGGATTTCTATTGCTTGGAGCCCCTCAAGCAGAATGAGTAGAGGGCAGAGAGAACCACTTTAAGATCCTAATCCAACAGCATCCTTTTCACTTTATTCTATTGATGTAAGCACACCCCGGGGAGAGCTCTTTGCCTTGCAAAGTGCTTCTATCCTGAATGTATCTCCAGTAGCGGAACTCAGAGGGTGTCCTGTCTTATAAACTCTATTTATAGCTGTCTAGTGCAGTGCACACTCTTTGCAGATCTCAGACCAGCAGCCATAGGGAGACCAGTTGCTCGACCAGCACCGTCACCTTCTGTTCATGAGCATCTCCCCTGCCTCCCTGGCACTGGCCTGGCCAATCCCATTTCAACCCCACCTGGGGGGCTGCAGCACAGTGTTGGTGCTAAACACACAGAACAGATGCCACCACTCTGGTCCCTGCCAGACAGTCCCCACTTCAGACAACAGCCACACTTGGGTGTCCCTAGACCACCGTACTCTGACCAGGTCACTTCAGATTCAGGGTTTCCCATAACCCTTTTCGGTCCAATAAGTCAGCTCACACAATTCAGGAAAGTCCTATACTTGTGATTAGTTTTATTATAAGGTGGCTACTGAGGAAGACCATCCAACAAAGAGCAGGACTGGATGAGGTGGGCACATGAGGTGGGCACATGGCACTTCTGTGCCCTCTCCTGAAGGAGCCTGGTGTGGCATCTGCCCTGTACATGCCACCTGCACCAGCCAGGAAGCACCAGGTCTGCATCTAGAGCTTCTGCCAGGTCTCCTTACACTGAGTGTGGGCTGCGGGCTGGAACCCTGGCCCCCACAAAGGTCAGGCTGCAACCCCCAAGCCTATAATCAGGAGTGCCGGGTCTGCCTCTATCCTGAAGCTATGTGGGGGTCCACCAAGAGCCACCTCGGAGCACAAAGAATAGTTCAGGGAGTTTATGAACAACAAGCATCGCTGCCATCCCTGGAATTCCCAGGGTTTACAGCAGGAAGAGAAAGCTAACGGAGGCAGAAGCCAGTTGGAGAAGTGTGAGATCAGAAGTTGCACGTGTCTCGAGAGCACTGGGGTGGGGGCATGTGCACATGGCAAAGGGTAAGTTGTACCCCCCAAAGTACATAGTTATGTAAATGAATGACAATCAAATTTGATTAAAAAATAAATTGCCCATTGCTATGGGAACCTTTTTGTAGGCATACACATATACACATGTATAGTTTTAACTCAAGACATGTTTAACTCCATCTCATTATGGAGACAAGATAAATGCTTAAATTAGAAAGCAGTTCAGACCTCAGCTGAGACTATTTATAAAACGTCTCAGGGTGGCATCTCGTCAGTACCCAGCACCCGTGTGCAACCACCAATCATAATCAGAAACCATGTTATGTTATCTGACTGGCTCCATCATGTGTCAGAAATGAGTTTTACATGTAGAAATTGCTTCAGTATTTCAGTTGTTTCAAATCTCCCATGAGACATATCTATAGAAACAATCAGGGAGATATATGAAAAATGGCAAAAGGGAGGAAAAAGCATGAAAGCTAAATAGCCTCAGTTTTTAAAAATTGGAGAATTTGTGAAGTTGCACAAAAGTTAGGAAATAGCACCTACTTTGTGATCAAGCCCTCATTGCCACACTGCGCTTGCGTGGAAGTGCTATGTGGCCCGGGGCTGCCGTTCCTGCTCATCTAAAAACCTGGAATTCACGGACCTTCAGGGATTGGCATCCTGCAGCTATAGTCACCCACAATCATGATGCAAGGAGCCGCGCCCCCTGGAGCTACACCTGCCTGCCATGTCCTGGGCAGCCTGAGGCCTCCCTTGTTTGCCATTTCTCTTGCTCATTCCTCTTGCCCACATCTCGTCTCACATCTAACACCTGTAACAGCTGCTGGCCAGCGTTCAGCTGGTGCCCTGTAGCTGCTCCATGTTCAGGACGGCATTGTCTCAGTGCCCAGCCATAGGTAGGTGATGGAGCGGTGGCTACGGTGGAGTTCTGTTCACCCATTTATAGTCAGTCCTAGTCCAAAGCCAGCTGGACACCAAGCACTGCTATGCTCTGCAAACTAATCTAACTTAGGCTTCGGCCCAGGTAGACCATCTACCTATTGCTTCCTTCCCAGACCGGCAAACTGACTTGGACTCAGCTTTGAGCTCAGCATACCCTGTTTAAAGAACCTGGTGAAATTCTAGCCTTCAAGCTAGTAATGAAAGAGTTGAGATTGCTATACAACCTGGCAGCTCATCTTGGTCCAACGGTGATTTTATTGTACTTTTGGGTCGTACCGACCCAGAAGAGCACTTCCTCCATCCAGAGCACCATCAGACGTTCACCCCAGGTCTGGATCATACACTTATGAAGATCTCTAACCCAAACTCACTCCAGCTCTTTGAAGGACTTTTGAAATAATTCAGAGACCAGTCAAGAAGCCCATTAATGATAAAAACGAAAGAGAAATTCTTAATTTTCCTGGAAAAGTTATTGAAATCTAAGAGGAATGTCAAGAGAGTATTAGTATTCATCCATTTTATAAGAAAAAAAGAAAATAAATAAGAAGTACACATCTAGACTGGTCCCATGAAAACTATATCAGAATTATAGGCAGTTTTCAAGCGACCAAATACGTATGATTTCCTAAAGGATATTACCTCCAAATCAACTTTGCAGTAGTTTACATCCATAAATAGAGGATTCCTAGACACTGTCACCCTCCTGTTTGTCCAGGTACCATAAGTGACGCTACAGGTTTTATGGGAACCCAGAGGGGCCGTAGTTATAGCCTTGTCTTTGCACAGAGATGAGCAGCTCAGATGTGCTCCCATTTCTCCAAAAGGTTGTTTGACTATCCTAGCCTTTGTATGGTGACACATTAAGGGTTTTCTTTAAGGCTCATTAGTGATATTAAGGTGTCACTGGTTAGGTCTCCAGTTACCAAGAGTCGTTTTTCCCACACTATGCATCAGAATAACCTAGAAAGCTTGTGAACACACAAGTTACTGGGCCCCAATCTGAGTTTCCGATTCTGTATGAATTTGCATTTCTGGCCACTTCCCAGTTGATGCTGATACTACTGGAAAGGGCAGACAGACCTCGAGGACCAACTTTTCCTCTGCTTAGGTAGTACATAGACAACAGGAGACACTTAAGGAAGCCAGGATGGTTAGACAACTTGGTAAAGTAGCTTAATAGCAGGGCCTAGTAGAACATCTGCTGGTGAGATGGCAGCTACAAACGCAGTATAATCACAGTGCAGTGGGCAAAGCTCTGGGAGTCGCCCCTGTAATCTTATCACAAGGTGAGTGATAAGATTTACTAAGTAGTTGGCTCACTTGGTTGTGTGGGAGAGAGCATTTTTTTCCCAAACCAAAGAAGGAATGTAGTTTCTCTGGAAAATTTTCCTACTTCTTTGTGTCATACAACCCTACATAGCATGTAGATATAGAAGGGGAAAGGCACTCATTTCAAAAAGTAACATGCAGGTCCTAAAACAGATTGAATTCCATGTGTTGTTCTGTTGCATTTGGCTTTGGAATTACAGTATTTCTGAGAATGTTATTTTTTTTTATTTTTTTTTTTAGAAATCGTATTTTCTGTGTAGATTTGCATATAATTTTCCTTGAACATATGAATTTATTAATTTTTAAATAAATGTGTTACTCTTAATTCAACTCCTGTTGAAGAGAGAGAGAGTTGGCTGATGCGATGATTAAATTTGAGGGACATTTCCGGAGAGTCCTGGCAAGATATTGGACAGGATACTTCTATCAAGAGGTAGAGTAGCTGGAATATGCCCCTCGCCAACTTACTCCTGCTTGTGATTAAAACATAAAATGGTTGCCTCAACTTCAACAGGTTCCGAACCCGTCCAGACAATGTCCGGTCTGAGTAGCCCCTTGGTGAGAGCTGGCTTAGACACTCTGAGGTTCACCCAGTCTGTGGCCAAGTGGCTCTTGGAAGGGGAACTACTTTGTTTTGTTCTCATTACTGACTTTGGGGGTTTAAAGAATGGGAGGATTTTGAGGTGAACGTGCTTTCTGTTGTCCTTTGGGAAGAAAGTAAGATCAGTACAGAATAACTGAATAAATCAGAAATAAAAGCTATTAAACCAGGAGTCCAGGAAACAAAAAATACAGCTGGTGACATGTTCTAAGGTTGAAAGACCCAAGGTCATCAGTATGTCTAGTGTATCGGGAGATTTCCCATTTATCCTGCTCCAAAGTCAGGTGCACCGTCCTCTGATGTGTGGCTGTGGCTGGCAGTTCGGTATAGACAGACTGTGTCTCTGCAGCAAGGGGTTCTTTAGCCATCCCCTCCGGATGTGTGGTGCCAGTGTGGGGATGACCAGAAAGCCCAACTGGCAGCCCGTGCCTGTCTCCATGGTGTGCATTCTCCCAGCACCAGGTGCAGATGTTAGGACACACTGGGTGACCTAGTTCTCTTCTCCAGAAGAACAGTGTGCAGTTCTGGCCCAGTGATCCATTTAGAAGCATGTTCCCTGGTCTGTCTGTTCGCAGCAGGCATATTAACCAAGTTATTTTGGTTACCTCTAAATACAGTGCTATCCCCCAGGTCTGTCCAGCTGGCACTTGCAAATAGTCATTTACCAACTTGACTATCCCCTCAGTAGGTATTGCTGTGGTGCCACCTCCCTTTGCTCTACTCCTGCCCTCTTTGCCCAAGTACCATTAATGCCCCTTGGACACAGTGAGCTTCAGGAGGAGAATCTGCCACGTCCACTCTCCACACAGTAGCCGCAGGTTCAGTTGTATGTGTCTGGGTGTAGGCACACATCCACACATCCTGCCTCCACACATATATCCTGTGTGTGGGTGCGTGTGTGGGTGCTGTAAAAAGATGCCACTCCTGTCGGCAAGCCTCCTGTGGCTCCACTGCACACAGGCTCCTGCAGCTGGTCAGGCCACTCGGGTGCTTCAGCTCCTGCCCTGCCTGTGGGGCCTGCGCCACACCCCCGTTAAACCAACCTTGCTTCTTGTCTTCAAATATGCCAGCAGCAGTTTTAGAACTGGGCCTGGTCTTACTGTTGCCTCTGCTAAAAGTCCATTTCCTCATTTCTGTGCAGTTAGCTCCTTGTCAGTTGGACATTACAGACTTTAGCCCTGCCCAGTCTACAGTAGCTCTCTCTGTTCATAGTCTTACTCCTTACCTGGGGTTGTTCATCTTCTCCACACCCTCCCTCCCCACCAGTCACCTTTCATTTGACCGTCGACTCCCTGAGAGCCAGCTGGAGCCTTCGTGACTAGCCTGCATCTGGAGGGGTGTCTATGACAGAGTAGGTATCACTAAACGTGCTGAAGCAAGGAAGGGCAGGTTTGTGGATAATCTAGAAATACAAGGGGAAGGTTCACACTAATGATATGTGCCTTAGCGAAAAGTGCCAGTTTCCCTGCCTTACTGCCACACTGTGCCACAGACAGCAAGTCCTAAGCATCCATCTGTTTGACCGACAATGAGTGTTGTGTGCCCGTGATGTACATGTTCTATCAAATAGAAGATGTGAGAAGAAAGCAGATACAGGTACTGCCCTCAAGGGGCATATGCATTTGAACATTGACAAATTTCAATTTCATGTAAGTGATAACCTCATAATTGATTGTAATTATTACATAATTATATAATCCTTAAGATAATTATTATATAATGATGTATGCACTGTATGACCTGATTCAGGCTCTCCACCACCCTAGTTGAACGTTTTATTATCTGAACAAAATGGACCAGTGTTAATTTAGCATCAGGTCCTATTAGTCCTTTTTCGTTTTCTTCTCCCATCTGGGCTCTTTGAACATACAACTGACTCCGGTTATCTCAAAGAGAGAAGGTATTTGTGGGAGGAGGTAGAAAATGAGCAGTAAAGAAAAGCAGGCTCAACATGGGCAGAATCCAAGCCAGTTGAAGGGCACAGTCTCCCACTTGCCTGGCAGGATG
The DNA here is from genome assembly GCF_000260355.1 of Condylura cristata. Lineage (NCBI taxonomy): Eukaryota > Metazoa > Chordata > Mammalia > Eulipotyphla > Talpidae > Condylura > Condylura cristata. The sequence continues at coordinate 3,597,229 of NW_004567137.1, forward strand.
GAAGGTGCCCTGGAAGAACCCTGGCCGCAGAGGCCTGGCCTAAGTCTGGCGTCATTGCTAAGACCATCATGAAGCAGGTGGACACACTGCCCCACTGTGGACCTCGCTTGTTCACATCACAATCTCGTATGAGGAAGACACAGTGAGATGCCCCCTGCAGGCAAGTGACCTGCACCCAGCCCTACGCCAACAACCCCGGCCAGGGCCGTCTCCTCCAACACAGGAGGGGCTTCAGATGCCGGGCATCCAGAAGTTGGCAGATGGCCTCTTGAGTATTCAGTGCTCTTTAAAATCCTTTGCCCTGACCTCACCATGAAGAAACCTCCAGTTCTTTTCTACTCCAGTGAGACTGGCCACTGTTCACACCTCAAATTATTTGCAGAAGAAAATAGGTCCTTTTTATAAAGGGGCCAAGAGAATAATTGAATGGATTCAATCTGGAAATTGATCAATAAGATGAAGGAAGAGTTGGGGTCTGAGGGATAAGAATATAGTCTCAGCAGCATACTGAATTGACAGGAAAAGAAACACAGTGGGAAAGAGACTAAGACTTGTCAGGCGGGACACCCCCCACCCCACCCCACGGCCCTGCCAGACCCCTTAGCTGCACGGTTGTTACTTCTCTTTCCCTTGTGGTCAGTGTTCCCCACTTAAGACCTCTGTTGGAAGTCAGCTGCAGGATCTAGAAGGGCCTGACCAGCCCTTGGCTTCCTGGGTCACGCACAGCCCACGGGTAGGTAGCGAGCCCACACCGCTGCAGCACCTGAGTCCCTACACCTGTGTGGCTATATGGCCTGGCCCAGCGACACTGCTAGCTGCTGACAGGAGAGCCGGAGACCCCGCAGCCCTAAGAGTCCCTGTGATGTGGCCCTTGTAGGCCTCCCCAGTGTGAACCACTCTCCGGCTGTGCTCTGTCCCTAGTTGGGGAGCAAGCTGAACCCCACCCCACCATGTGCAGCTGCAGCTGGTGAGGAAGCACGGGTAAGGTTCACTGCCAGGGCTAGGGAGTCTGGGATTCTCCAGAGAGAATCCACAGCAGCTTTATGCCTGTGTGCAGCCGCTGCCATCCAGTCATGGAGGGCAGGAAGTTCCAAAGAGGGGGCAATGCTGGGAAGGAACAAAGGGCAAGGGAAGATGGTCTGGGGGTCCCTGTTCACTGCCCACCCTCTGCCCAAGAGGAGTCTGCTGCTCACCACCAGGACACAAGGCAAAGCTGCATGTTTCAGCATCTGTTTTTCTGCTATGTTTCAGCACCTGTTTTTCTGGCTGCTGTCAAGAATCCTGCTTTTCCAAGCAGGTGCATTTTCAGGTCACCTGGGGTTGGGAAGCCTTAAAGATCAGGGCTCTCTCAAGCCCCCAAGTGGCAAAGGCTCACCCTGCAGTAGGCAGGGCTGCCAAATGAACCGGCCAGCTCTGTGCCACGTCATTTTTCTAGCGCAGCAAAATCTACTCTCCTTCCCTCCCTATGTTGAGAAAGTTGTCCAGATTTTCATTTCTTGATCCACGCAGCGCTTACGCATCTGGCTGTGCAGGCAGGTGCTCTGCAGGAGGCGGCGGAAGCCCCTCACCAGTGTGGGTGCCCGTTACTGCTGAGATAGAGCCGAGGTGCCAGCGTGCATGCAGGTCCCCAAGCAAGAAGCCCACCATGCCCCTGCTAGGCTGAGCAGCTAGGCTGGGTTGGGTTGGGGGCTGTAAAGTGAGAGTGAAAGAGAGAAATGGGAGAGAGCGGGGAGAAGGGAGGAGATGGGGGAGGAAGAGTGAGAACTCTCGTCACTCTGCTCTGTAGCAAGTTCTGAAGCCAGGTACTGACCTCTCAGGTACACTGAGGAGCAGCGCAGGGCAGGTGAGGGACAACCCCATCGTCAGAGGCTGCCCCAGACAGGTCACCTGTGCAGCCCCTGGCTAAGTCGCTGCTCCTCCTCCTACTCTGTTGTCATCTGCGACAAGGATGACTCAGTCTGTGCCGTAGCTGACGTGCCCGGGCCTGCTCGGACCTGCCGTGCAGCCTGCAGGCGCTGCCTTTCTGTCGTTTACAGACAAGCAACTTTTCATGGATCACACGCAAGCTCTAGAAATGTGACACCATTGCTCCAGTGTCCAGCCCACTGACACCAACCAAACTCATTCCTTCCTGATCTCATTCCGGTATGGCAAGGACTCACTGTGGTCTATACATTTTCTTGGACTGGTTGGTGATCAATTAGGCAGCAACAGGGATAGATTATATTTAAGAGTTGGCCCATTGCGTAATAGGGGGGATTTATCCAAACAGGGAAGACGAGTGCAGGGACATCTACCACGACCGTGTTGTAAGACCTGAAGAAAATGTAAGCTTTCCAGAATTCTTTCGGGGCGCGTGTAACATGCTGCGTGTGGGTTAACGAGGTCTCAAAGCTGCCTCCAGCTCAAATGCTGCGTTTCTGTTTGCTCCCTTGACAGCTCAAGGCTTCACTCCCCTGGGAGATTTGCAAAGCTTCCCTTGCGCACAGAGCTCACAGAATGACGTGCCAGAGGGTCACCCAGGGTGTGGCATTCTGGCTCACAGATGAGGAAACCAAGATTCAGAGTAAACCCCTCTGCTACCCACCCGCCCTGCACCCACAGCTACTTTGAAGCTGAACTAAAACCAGAATTCAGGTGTCCAGTCTGTTCTGTTCTTTCTGTATCACCATGCATGCTCTTCTTTACATTTAAGAACCAGATATGAAAACAGAGCCACCAGGTCTGCCTGATACAGACAACCAGTTGCTCTATGAGGCAGTTACATAATTAAGCCAAATTAATGTAACTGTTGGAAGGACTATTTGAAAGATTCCTACACTTCTATCAGTCTTTTCATTCTCTAGAAACAAACATGAGAGCTTTGAGATAGCAAGAGTGATAGCTGGCTTGCTCTTGTGCTACCTAAGACTTGCCTGGCTAGCTCAACTCTGAGTTGCGCATTTTAGAAACCAAGGAGAAGCTCTGAATTTCTGTTCATCTGTGAGCAGCAGCCTCCCCAGCAGACCTAGAATCTAACCTCTCATCTACAGCTTCCTGCACTCCACGTGACCCTGAGGTCAAATATTCTCATTCCTGGTGAAATAAGGAAATGTCGTCACACTCACTAGGCCCAGGCAGTTGGGCGGCCGCCAGCCATGTGCGTCTCGCAAGACCTGTGACGTGGATGAGTAACTGGGGCCTAACACTTGCACCACCCGAGGTCTGGGTAGATGGTGGGCTCTGGCCGTGCCCCAGCGCGGGGATGTGCTGCTCAACGGTCCTGCCCTGGTCTGTCTGCCCTGCCCACGTGTCACTTTCCTCCTTCCCCTGCTCAGCTGAGTGTTCCTGGCTGCTGGCCACAGTGGCCTTAGAGGACCAGCAGCCTCTCTGCTTGCAATGAGAGGCAGATGCACCTTGCAGAAGACCCCTGTTGTGTTCAGGTTAACTGCAGAAAGAAAGTCCTTTCTGCACTCATTGTGAGAAAACATCCGTCGTGGAAATGCAAAGACTGGCTTTGTGAAATGGTTGGTTATGCTTTCCCATTGTAAATAGTCAACTCAGGCCCCTTAAAAAATAAGGAACCCAGTGGTATACAGGGGAAGGGAAGAATGAAACAAAAAGCAGCAAAGTAGGAGAGAAACAAGAACAGAGAAGCTACAAGAAGCAAAACAGATCAGAAATACCAAAAGTGGGTTAGAAGAAGAGAAGGAATTTCAAGCACTAATTTGGGAAGACTCAGCCATGGCCTTCCCACCTCAGCACAGTGCTGGCTCCGCCTAGGGTTGGGGGGGCCTTGTCTGTTCCCCCTCTCCCACTGGGCTCCGGGAACAGTGGGTGCGGCTCACACTGTTGGCCCAGTGGCTTGCAGGGCACAGTGCCAGGTCGGAATTAGTAAATGAAGGGGAATAAGGAACACATTGGGAAGAGCCATCACCCCCTGGAGGCGCCCCGACAGCTGGAGGCTTCCTCAGCAGCAGGAGCCGCTCTGTCTTCTTGGGGCCCTTTCACCAGTCTCCCCCACATTCCCTTCTCAGATTCCCACAAAGAACAAAGTAATAGAATTGCTAAGCGTTAGGAAAGTTTACCTCTGTTTCCTTTGGAAACTTTTGGCAACTTGGTGGCGTCACCTGTCCCCCTGGGGGTCATCTGTCCCAGAGAGCTGCCCCGCTGGTCCTGCTGTGGGAGGCTCTCAGCATCCTCCCAGCCCAGGGTCCCATCCTGGCCAGACGGCTCTCCTCTCGAGTAGCTGCCCTACCCCCTTCCCGACTCTGTGGAAGGCCCTAGGGCAGAGTTGGCTCCCCACCACCAAGAAATCCCCCACCGCCCCCTCACGCGAGGCATGGAGTCCCAGTCCCACGCACCTCCATGCTCTCATCTGCTCTGTCCTCTCTATTTGTCACAGATCTGCGCCCGGCTGCCCACAGCCGCCTCATCCGCGGGACCACAGGCCTCCCCATCAGGTCACCTCGGGGGCTTTGGCAAGGAGTCACGCAAACAGATTTAGAAAACATCCATCTTCCCCACTAATACTTTGTACCCATTTAGCACGAGCTGCCCAAATTGACAGGTAGCTGTGCAGGTGTAAGACACTCTCCACCCAGAATTTTCATTTCCTCAATCTGTCCTTCAATTTTAAACTTCACTTTCTGCCCAGTGCCCTATCTTGCCTTGAGCCCTCTCTGCGGGTTAGCTGGAGACGGGTTTGGTCCCAGCTAAGCAAACCCTGTGCCAGCTCATTTCCCTCCTTTCCAGCTAATAGGTAACATTGAAGGTGGCACAGAGCCGGTGGACATTAGAACTGAAGTTCAGTGCAGTCACCGAGCCGAGTGGTCACAGAGCAGTGACACACCAGCCCTGTCTTCCCCACCCTCCCGCCACTCCCTCCACACACCCAGGTCCCACCCTCCACCTGCTGCCTGCTGACATCCGGCTTCCTTCCACACCCACCCCAGAGGAAGCACCGCCCTGGGTCTGCCTCTCCACGTCTCCCCCTGGCTGTTAGTGAGCAGTGGTGTGTGCCAGGGCGGTGACGCAGCACAGCCTCCCATTCTGTCCAGCGGCATCCCTGGCCTCCTTGGCTTCCTCTTCCCATTTCCCAGAGCAGCTACTTCAGATCTCCCCTGCTCCCTCCTCCTTCCCTGCCACTTCCCCAGCGGTATGTCTGTCTCCATGGGCCAGAGTTCTTTGGCTTCTTTGGCTTCTGTGCACTAAGGAGTCAGTCACACTGCCCCAAAGAGGTTCTGATGGTTAGAGGTGGTAAGGCTGGAATCTGCAGGGTTTTATATAGATATGTAATATATATGATAATTATATCATATATATTATATAATATATATATGATAGTTCATTTTTACATCATTTGTGCCTTTTTCCATCTCAGTTGTAACCCTGTGGGCTTCCCATCACTGAATCACCCATGTGCCATCACTATAGTCCAGTGCACTTCCCCTCCCCATTTTTGATCCCATTCCCCCACTCCACCCCCATAAAATGTCTCTGGTATATAGCTGTTCAGTATTATTATTTTCTCACCTGGTCCTTTGTGCTCCTGCTATGAGTGAAACCATCTGGTATTTTTCCTTTTCTTTCTGGCTTATTGCACTAAGCATGATCCCTTCCAGTGGAACCTGCAGCTTTAACAGGCACCCCCAGGGGATTCTAAGGTGGGCAGCGCACCGGCCGGCCGGGAGCATGTCCTAAGCCACGAGCTCCCTGAGAGCAGACAGTCTTCTGATTTCACCTCAAAACACCTGATGACATATCACAGGACTGATGGAATGAATGAATCTGGCTGTCACTGTGCACTTTAGAATAAGTTACTCTTCTTTGAAATGCTAATTAGCTACAGCTCTTTAGATGCAGCCTAAAAGTCTCTTACACATTTTATCCTTCATCCACCCTTTTCGCTGCCATTAGGCCTAAGGAACTGTAAAAAAACTTAACCCAACAAAACCCCATCCAAAGAGCAGATGAGATGGAGACAGAGGGGCAGAGCTTGGGCCTTGGCACTACGCCTTAGGAGAGGAAGACCCTCTGCAGACGCACCCTGCTAGAGAGCCACTGCACTTCGGGCTTTGTAAACACCACCGTGCCCTTTTCTGGAGCAAAAGGGATTTTAAGCAGGAAGGTGGGTGCTAAGGATGTTGGTAGAAGGTGGCTTCCAGAACGAGGTAAATGCACACCCGCACACCCACTGAGTAGTGGGTGGGGCTCACCTGGCTTCACATCCTGGTCTTTATTGACTTGAACCTGGCATGATTAAAGGGTTGGAGCCTCTTGTTTCCTTATCTGTAGAGAGGACACTATGATCTACCCCGCAAGCTTTTTTAGCTTGAGACATAGAAGGAATGCAGTGATTCTATGATGCTAGGTAGTTTTCAAGGGTGCTGGGTATCCGGTTAATTGTCTGTATCACAGTGGAAGGGGAACAAACACACACACACAAAATCTGCCTAGAAAAACAGAAGTGGTACTACTATCTCTTGCCCACCAGGGAAGTCTCAGTCTGAAACCTCACCCTCAGTGTCATAAAATGTTTCCAGAGGGAACAGACAGTCACCTACAGCCATGCCCTTCTGCTTCCCTCTCCCCTGAGCTTGTCCTGGGGAAGTGGGAGGTGAACCAGTGTGGGTGGCTGGAACTGAAACATTTCTTGTACCAACCTCCCATCCTGCCACCCCTTTCTTTTTTGTGCCAGACAGGGAGGAAAAACAGCTCAGGCCTAGGCTCCACTGAGCAGCCTCCCCAGCCTCCAGGCCATGCCTGCATCACCCCACAGGATGCAGAGCGCTGTTTTAAGCTCTCCCAGGAACTCCCCGTGAGTCCACCAAAGTCCTGATTATTTCAGATCTTCCCCAGCTCATGAAGCCCAATGTCTGACCCCAGTTCCACTCCCACCTTCAGTTGGTGGCCAGAAACCTTTTGCTTCCAGGGCTCAGAAACTTTGACTGATTTTAAAGATGTATTTACTTATGCATACAAGAACTGGGGTACATGGCAGATGTGCGGGGTTGGGGGGGGAGGTTGGTGAGAGGACTCACCAGAGACAGATGTATTTATTTATGCATACAAGAACTGGGGTACATGCCAGATGTGCGGGGTTGGGGGGGGGAGGTTGGTGAGAGGACTCACCAGAGACAGAGCGGGGAGCAGAACAGGCAGCCTGACTGAAACGCACTGCTGAGGGGAGCAGTGGGCGGGTCAAGAGAGGTCTGACGCACCATATGGGTCACCTCCTTGCCAGGGGATCGAACACTTGCTGCAGTGGCTGTGGCTAGCTTCACAGTGCTGCACTTTATCCCCTGGCACTACTAGGGAGGGCTACAGAACTTTTGATTTAAATGTTCCTAATACTGCACACCCTTCAAGTCTCTTCAGAGCTTCAGACCCCTTCCACGGGTCCTTGTTTCTGAACAATTATTTGTTTGCTTTTTAGGAGAAGAATTTAGACTGGTTCCCTCGAATGAGAGCAATGTCCCTCGTCTGCAACGAAGGGGACAGTGAGCAAAATGAGATTCGGAACCTGCAGGAGAAGCTGGAGTCAACCATGAGTCTGGTCAAACAGCTGTCGGGGCAGCTGGCAGAGCTGAAGGAACAGGTCAGTGAGTCAGGAGCCGAGAGTGGGGGTGGAGACCATTCCCCACCTGAGGGGTAGAAGCCAGGTTGTTCTGGGAGCGAGACACAGGCATGAAGGCTGTGCATGCCAACAAAGAGCCCCCACATTTCAGCATCTGCTCATCCTACCTGCCCACCTTGGGTGACCTGCCTGTGGAAGGACCCATGTCAGAAAGCGCCAAAATGTTGGGAGGTCCCAAGGGGGGCGCCTGCTTTCTGCCATCGTAGTAGCTGCTACATCCATTGCCCAGGCAGATCATCACAAGTACCTACCATCTCAATCTAGAATCAGCCTCTCTGTCCTGTAAGGTTGTTCACTTCAGTAAAAAATAAAGTGATGACCGTGCCAGCGGTGCCTGGGACCCAGCAATGGCAGTGCCTTTGTGACCAGCAAGCACTGCTCTAAAGGAACCGTGGTTCCTGTTTCTCAACCACAGAGAGGGGTTTGCTCCTTTTCTCCATTTATGGAAATTCATTTAAGAAACATTTTCCCTTTTCTGACAAATACATTCTATATGATGCCAGACAGTCTCAGGGTTGGGGACGACTGCCCCCAAGCTGTGTGCTCCCCAATAGGGTCAGAGGGGAGGAATCAACTTCTCTATCTCTCTTTCTCTCTCTCGCCAGATGACAGAACAAAGGAAGAATAAGCAGAGACTGGGCTTTCTGGGATCAAACACACCCCATGTGAATCATCACATGCCACCACACTGAGACCCTGGGGGAGCCGTGACGAGCCTTTCAGCAGTGTCCTGCCCGCTCGCTCGCTGAATAAAGAACTGAGATGGAGGGAGTGAACAGCGCCTATTGTTGGAAAGCTAAAAACAACCCAGCACCAAGATGTCGAGTGGTTTCGCTCTGAGAACAATCTATAACTGTGCTCTCATGCCTGAGAAGACCATGCTCAGAATGCAGCCTCCAGAAAGCACACCCGCGCCCGGCTGAGGCCAGCAGCCCGCAGGGACGCAGACACCACATGGAGGCAGGCAGAGCCAAGGCCGGCGTTTTGCCTCCCAGGCTGACGGCAACCTTTGCATGGCTTGGGTGGAGTTTCTTTTAATTACGGTATATGGGTTAGTGACCCAGGCAGTCCTGCTCGGGTGACTGTTTCAGAAAACAACTGAAAATGAGAGTTGCAATGAAAGCTGTTCACGCTTCCAAACTGGCTGTGGCAGGCAGTATCCCCCGTGGTCGCTCGCAGCGCCAGGGACTCAAAGCTCTGGGGACTTGTGTCTGGAGCCTCGGCCCCTCCCGCTAACAAGAAGACTGGAATGTGATTGTGGACTCCAGATTCAGGAGGAGGGGTCCATGTACCTTGGTCAAAACAGGTTCTAATGATGTCTGGGCTAAGATTTTTAAGAGCTTTTGGGCAGAAAAGGTTGGCAGAAAGCCCTAAGAAAGGATTTTTGAGAACATGTGTATGCTATTAAAATATATGGAGATGAGTAAGTGAAAATACTTAAAGGTGACAGAAATATTGAGAAGCTGGTGATGATGGCATTGCCTTTTATCACGGTGGAGTTTTCTCAATTCAGGTTTGCTGTGCTTAAAAATCAGAATGGTTTTATTTATCTAACCCCTCCTGCAGGTAGGAAATGAAAACCCAAGAAATTTATTGACTGCTCAATAAAATGCCATACATTTCAAACTGTGTAAGAATGTCTGGAAATGTAAAAAAAAATAATTAACTCCTCCTCAGATTGTTAAGTTATTCCACCAGAATGTGTGAAGGGGGAAATAACCTACCATGCTCCCACTCTTCTTAGAGACCACTTTCAGAGGGACAGGACCATGGGCTTCATGTGGTGGGGAGCAGACACACAACACCTAACTCTGGAAGTCACTTTGGAAAGTAACCTCTGCCCTCTACCCCCACCGGCACACAGATTCCTCCCGAGTAATTAAATTCTCCAGTTATTGCTACCATGGTTTAAGGTTCCCCTTTTAAATGATTGGGGTGCTTTAATGCAGATTAGCCTTTTGGCTCCTAAAGTTCTCAAGTCGTGGTCCATCTAGGTAGAATATAAAGGATGCCCAAACTGAGCCTCCTTCTTCACGCAGCCTTAAAAGGTACACTCAGAGCCGAGTGATGGAAGTGCGATGAGTTTTTTAACTGAATCTGGTGGCACCCCTCCCCCCACCTAATATCTCCCCCAACCTAAAGTTTCCTCATTCTGACTTCATAGCATTTTTCCCGCGGGTCATCAAAGAACCTCACTCTAGATGGAAGTAGACCAAAGCCACCAGTCTTTAAATCCAAGACCATCACTGTCACGAACAGCACTAGATGACAAGTCCACTTCCAAGTGTTTTCACAGGCAGAGAGTTCTGTCAGGTAGGGAAAAGAAGAGACAGGAGAACGTCACCATCCTCCCATCTGGGAGCCCACCTCGGCTTCAGCACAAACACAGTCTTTCTGACATCTGAGCGTTGAGAGTGCACTGATGTGTACAAATGCGAGTGACCTGCTTTTCAGATAATGAACTCTTGTTCTTCGGACACTCCTTGTCCTGTTGTGCAGGGACTACACCATTGAGTACCCAGAACTCTATCAAAGCCTGGCCTGACCCTGCCACTGGCTCACGGCAGCTGGCCATGGCACAGAATGTTTTCTCCTCTCCAAAAGAAAGGGCAACTAACACAACTCTTATTTGATCAGAATTGAAATATCTTTCCTCATGTTTTTCTTTTCTGCCTAACTACTTCAGAAATGATCAAGCAAAATAAAAACAAGCAAATTTTTAAAAAGGCACTTTTCAGACTGTAATAGGCATGACAGAGAAGATAATAATGGGGAAAAATTGATGTTTGATATAAATTTGTATTTGCTATGTATATGTTTGCTAATGCAAGTGGAATATTTGACCTAGGTGTTAATTAGCATCCTTGTATTTATATAGTGATATTAAAATAAATACAATCATCTTTGATTTTGATGCTAAAGGAAATGTTTTCCTACTTTGTTATTAAAATCCGTATTGGTTTGAAAGTATCAGTTTCTACTGAATATAATCTTTAGTTTTTATTCCTCTCCAAAGCCCATTCTGAAGCCCAAAAGTACAATGCAAGTTATGTTTCCTAAATTAAAATATCATTTTTAGAAGAGCAAACATTTGTATCGTATAAGAATAAACTGCTTATATGTAAAACTTACCATATTTTTCACCTTTAAAAAGTTAGTGCAGGCCCTCCCTGGTGGAGCAGCGGGTTAAGCACAGCACTAAAAAGTTAGTGTACTTGGCCCTCCCTGGTGGCATGGCAGGTTAAAGCTCAGCACTATGAAGCTGTCCACAGCTACTGAAGCATGAGTTCCATCCCCAGCCAGGGAGGTGACTCACATGGCGCGGCAGACCTCTCCTGTCTTGCCCGCTGCTCCCTTCAGCATTGTACTTCGTCAACTGCCTGTTCTGCTCCCCACTCTGTCTCTGGTGAATCCTCTCACCCCCATACCTCTGACCTGTACTCCAGATCTTGTATGCATAAATAAATCTTTTTTTAAAAGTTAGTGTAGAAAAGGGCTTATTTTCTTGCATATTGAAACTTTTGGTGACAAGGATGCAGGATGCAGCAGCTAGAAATTTTTAAGATAAGATTAGGAAAATATTCAAGTGGGAACTGATGTCACACTTTTGTCCATAGTCTCAGCTCACAACTCATTGGTCTTTGCAAAGAGTGTTTGCAGATTGTCTGCTCTTCTTCATTCTGTAGTTGTTTTATTACAAATACTAATACAGTGGGTCCTATCCCTAGGATGAGAATAAGCAGAAAGCTTTGGGCCCTGTGGTCCTGGAGAGCAAAAGGAAGTTTGGAATACACTACATGTAGAGGATAGCAGGTGTGAAGTTTAGAGGATTAAAAAAAAAAGCAGGGCTAACCCTCCAGGGCCACAGTAGACTGGTACCTAAGTAAGCAAATACTGCACTGCATACTGATGGCACCATTAACTGATGGCACCACTCACAGGCCCACAAGAGATCCCTTTGACATACAAAGACATGTGCTTGGTGGAGGAGCAGCTGTGAGGCATGTGCTCCCTCTGCAGGTGTTCTGTCTACACAGAACAAATCGGCTTGTTGGACCCATAGACCTGTCCTAGTAGGTTGTGACATATGATATGCAAAACACAGAAGTGTGAGCCTCTTTAACATACACACACACACACACACACACACACACACAAGTGTCTGCAGGACCTAGATGAGTCACTGGACTGTATGAAATCAGGAGGTTCGCCCTATGTAAAGAGTGGGGAGGACAGAATGAGCTTTCCATTTATGAAATTAGACAACTAATTCCAGATGTTAGAAATGCTGAGGCCAACCGTGGCCCTCATATCACTCCATTACTCTGTCTAAAGTCATTGGTAAAGCGTTCCATGCAAAAGAAAATACATAAAATTCTAAAATTAAGCAAAGTCACTAAAGTTCGGAGTAAAGCGCGTGAAGTTTGGGAAATTGGTAAACAAATGTGAACCAGTGTGTTTGGACTTGAATCATTTATAAAATTATCCTGTCAGTACTTCTCATATCACCAATAGACATTCACCGCACCCCTGCATTTGAGGATTACTATATTTGCTTCAAAAAAATAAGTGACTATAATATGCCATGACAAGTATCACTTTTTACATATGATGCTTTAAGTGCTTTACTCACTTCTTAACGTGTCTCTAAATAACATACTTTTGGGGATGGAAGTCAGTATTCTGGAATTGTATAGAGCAAGACATGAAGGACATAAAAGCTGGTGACTTACACTACACTGATGAGCTAGACCACATGGACCAATGGCCACACTTGTTGGGGGCGGAGGTTGAGCACATCCCTGGGGACCCACACCTGGTGGTATGTCTACCCTGCCTCTGTGCCCCAGGGCTGTGTGAGCACAGGTCATTGGGTGCTCCAGGATTTCCTGTTCTCTACACCCAGGGCTTCAAATGCTAGTTCACTCAGAAGACAAGACCGGCCACAAGACAGCGGAAATCAAAAGGTGTTGCATGAGTCACATGAAAACCACGATGAGGAGTCTCCCCTCAGGGGGCATCTCCCAGCACCCCAGTTCCTTGAAGAGTGTGGCAAGAGTTGTTTTGTTTGGAATTGGAGGAAAGGTTGGGGAGGAAACTGGACAAGAGTTCCTCTTTCAGGAGGGTAATTGGCACAAAGGACAAGAATGTGCATGGCGTGGGTGAGTATGGGTGTCCGCAAGTCACCCTGCCTTTGGCTGGTCAGTTGGGGTGCTTTCAGGAAGTTTCGGGAAAACCAGGTCTCAAGCGCACCACTACAGGCCAGGGATCCATCTTAACATTGACGGTGTTACTCCCCATGGCAGACACGCTGGCGTGAAGCACAGAGTGGCAACATGGGAACAAAAGCAGAGACCAGACTTCACACAGGTAGAAAACATACGGGAACAGATTAGCTCTGTTCACTTTGGCACCATTTAACAGGAAACTCTGGTTTTCACAAGTTAAGTATGGATTTTCCCCTAGATTAGTCCATTCCCTTTTAACTCTGCCTTGGGAGGTAAAATCAGCTCAGAGTACATTTGGGAATTCAGGAGCAGGTGTGGGGTGTCTCTGCCATTGAAGACAAGGTTTCCCTTCCCCCACACCTGTGTGCAGAAGTCTTGAGGCTGCCCCCTCCCCAGTATCTGTGTTTTTCACTTTCTTTTATAGTTTGTCTCCAAATGAGACAAGTGTATCCAACTTTCAATAGCTGCAATCATCTATTCCTTTTCTTTCCACATAGGTCAAATGGTTCTTTGGGAGCCTCGTCTCCTCAACTGTACAGTGAAATAAATTCTGTAAACACCTTAAAATCTGGCATGGCTTTATAAAAAACAACATATGACTCTGAGGGTTTTAATAGGAAAGTTAGGTGAGGGTGGGTGACATGGGTGATGACTATTCTAGGGAGCTCGCTGGGGGCAGTGGTGGCCGAGGTGATGGCCATGTTTCAGTGGGGTTGGAGGTCACAGAGTGAGCAGGAAGCAGGGAGAAGTGAGCAGGCACCTGTCAGACAAACTCAAATGTGCTCTGCCTCACTGCCTTCCAACTCCAAAACCCATGAGACACATAAAAGCAGCTGGTGCCGCCTCTGTGGAATCATAGGTGTCTGACCCAGGACTCAGAGGTGCTGAAGGAGACTGGATGGGAGCCGCAGGCTGCTGGGTCCCTGCTGCCCTGCACCAGTGAGGTGAGCCACATAGGCTGGAAGCTGCAGCCACATCAGTCACCGACTTTCAAACCTGACAGCTGGTGCTTCACTTCCACCTTACAGATCTCATAAAATATCCCTGGTGGTCAAAATGAACTGGTACCCCTGAGAGGAAGGTGATTCTGGAAAATGGAGTACCAGCCAAGCTACACTGATAAAGATGCTCCCCTACCAGACACCTCCATGCCTCCATCAGTGAGGCTCCTTTTCATCCCGGACAGAAGACACACTTCCCAGCACTCACTGCGGCATGGTGAAAACATGCGTCTATAACCACCAGTGGACTAAGTGCAATCAACACGCCAAGGCACTAAAGCCATGTACAACCCACAATTTTCTCAAACCACATCAATCATGGAGGCCAAGGCGGATACAGCCTGAAATCCCTGAGTCACCTCTTTGAAGGACATTAGCCTGGAGAGCCTTGAGTCCCGCAGCAAACTTGGCCCCAGTGAGAAAGAAACTTTACTGTGTTAAGCCGCTGAAGCCTAAGGAATATTTTTCCTTTGAGTTATTGTGAAACAAGTTATACTGGCGGTGAGGGGGAATGAGAATTCACTACTACAGAGTGGTCTAGCTATTAGACAACAGGAAATTGACCCAAACATACAGCTCTAATTAAAGCCAAATATAAAGAAAAGTCTACATATACAAGCTAGTCATTATTTTTACTCAAATATTGGTCTTAGTTCAAAGTCCAATAATTCAGGCATGTCTAAAAACTTGACTCAGCTCTAAAATGAAACCAAATCTATGAATATGGAAACTGAGGTAACATGAGAAAGTAGACAAGGCAGATCTTTGAAATAAATACTGTAAATATGTACCCTGTTAATCGTCTGAAAGCCTGCTTCTCAAGATTTTGACAAAATGCTTACAAAGGTATCCATCATAAAGTGATTATTGGATTACATATTGTTTTCCTTTTACAAAAAAATTGTAATGTTTAACATTACTTTTGTGTTTTAATAACACTTATAAAGTTGTATGAAATTCAGTCAGTGTTCCCTAAGAACAAGTGTTTCCAAACTCATTTCACTAATAGGAACATTGGAATTGTAGCTTAAGTGAATGCCATACTCATAGTTTCTGTTTATTTCAACAAGATATTTAAGAAAAGTTGCTTTTATTACTCTGGACAAGACAGAAAAACCAGACCTGGATGAAAGTAGCATCCCATAAGTATGTAAGCAAGTGGATATTTTACTTTATATGAGATTAAAATGAAATGTCCTTGGGCTGAGTTAGGCCTCGATCCTTGGCCTTTTCCCCAACCAACATGGATTTGAATGTCTGGAATAGAGAAGTGGATGGCAAAATTATAAATGTTAAGATGACATAAAGATGGGAAGCAGCACAAACATGAGGAATGACAGAGCAAAAGTCAGGTCAGAAAACTGGAATAATAAACAAAGCTATTCTGATGAACTTTAAGTGGGAGAAAAGTAAAGTTTAGATCCAAAGACACATCTGTAGAAGTGTAGGACAGACAGCCCTCCATGCAAAAATAAAATAATCCCTAACTATATTTATATTGTCATTCATGTTAACCTGTACTTAGTGATTATTATATTTAAGAAATATTATAGAAGTCCAGGTTAGGTGTTTCTTTTTCAAGAAGTAGGCACCAGAGATTTAAAATAGGGTAGCTCTCAACAGATATCCAAAAAGGAGAATCTATAGAACTTGGAAACCAGTTGTAAAAGCAAGATGGAGGAATCCAGAATGACTCAGGCTCTTGGGGTGGTGAACAGGGAAACAGAGGTACTGTCATAGAGACAGTGTCTACTGAGACAGTAGCAGCCGATGTGGGTGGGGGCAAGTAGAAGATGAGTGAATTCTTGAACATAGTGAGACTCAGTTGTTTAAGGGCTAACCAGAAAGAAGTATCTATTTGACAGTTGTGGATATGCATTGTGCTAGGTAATTGAGTACTTAGCCTAGTCTACAGATGGGCTCTAGGTCTCAAGTGTAAGCTCTGAGGACATGAAATAGTCAGGGCCAGAAACAAGAGATTTAAGAGTCAACATGATATGCACAGCAGTGGGATTCCAAGGAATAAACAGACAGAATAGATAGTACAAAGAGAAGATCAAGGTTATAACTCCAAAGAAAACCTAGCAAGAGAAGTAAAAATAAATAACAAGTAAGTGAGAAAGAAAAATCAGAGCGCTAGAGTGAGAACAAAAGCAAATGATGTGTTGGAAGTCAAAACAGCAGAGAGTTTCAAACAGCGGGTACAGGACTTCCTATTGAGTGTTAGCAGACTGGCAGAAGCAACTTCTAACCTAGTCACAATTATGTAAACACCAGAGAGTGGCATATTTCATAAAAACAAATTGAAATGCCATAATCATAAATAACTAGGTAACTTAATACCATAACTAAAACTAAGAAAAATACATGAGGGAATTTTTCTAACTGCATCTGGGCCATTATGTATGATCCAATGTGATTACAAGAGGTCTCCCTCCACAAACAAGCAATTCTTAGACAGCTGCAGGGGAGCATTTGACTTTAATTACCTGAAGACAGCATCAGTTTCAAGAGTTAAAGACTCATCTCCCAAGACTACCTGTCATTGCAAGTCCAGGCTATTGCTTGGGCTTCTGACCAATCAGCCGTCAGTCAGAGAATACCACAACCCCTCCCAACATTTCAAGATCCACCTGCAGATCCAGGCTGTGCTTCTGTCCTGCTGGTCTATAATTCAGAAATTCCCACAACCCTCTTCTCAGCTTTGATTAATAGACTAAAACAGCACACAGAAGTCAGGAAATCTGTTTCCTTGTTAGATCACTGATGTGTTACAAAGGATAGGAATGCACAACCAGATGAAGAGAAATGTAGGACAAGGTCCCCAAGGACATTTGTCCTTCTGTCCTCCTGGAACTTGGGGTCTTCAAGGTGACTTAGAAGTTCTCTGCAGCCACTCCCTTTTGGACTTTCTTGGAGACTTCATTACATAGACCTGAGTGATTGAAATTAATCCCCTCCCTGATGCTCAGGGGGTGGGAGTGAAGTCCCACCCCATATTCATATCAGTTTATCTAACAAGTAACCCCCTTCTTTAAGTGGTTTTCAAAGTTACCTTCCTTCAAATAACAATAACTATCATCCTTAACATATAGGGAATTCCAAGGTTTGTAAGTAAGGCAGGCACTGTGAATGAAGACTGTCTGAGATGGAGCTTTTCACCACCTGAAATGTGCAAATATGTACTTCTTGTAAATCACAACATCACAATCACATCAGACAGTGCCTTCTGGAATCATTCCTTATACCATGTAAGGTAGGAAGCTAGAAGAAAACATTCACACACCCTCACATTTCTTCCCACACTTTGGGACATGGGTCACTCTCACCTGAAAACCATGACGTCCCCTTTTACATGAAACTGTGCTCCAGTCACCCATCTCCTGTGCCAACTTCCCTTCCTCCTCTTTACTCCCCTCAAAGCTCCTCACCCCACCTCTTCCTGCACCTGGCACTACCAGACTAGGACAGTGTGGGTGAGAAGCAAGGTGCACAGGGCTTGTCTGGTCAAGGCAGGAAGTATTGTGAGCCTGCGTGGGAGGTGGCTGGGGACGAGATCTACCAGGCATGTCGGTTCTCCACACGTTGTGAAGAATAATGTCCTGCCACTGACTCTCCTGTAAATGAACTTAGAGCCAGAGGGGAAGATTCCACATGAACTGCTGACTGAGCAAGCCAGTCGTGCTTATCAACCTGCTTGAGCAAAAAGGTGACTAGGGAATGCAGAAAACAGTCTCCCACCAAAAGGTGTTTTGGATGTGACTGCTGATGAAGGGCAGCCAGCAGAGAGCAGACACCCAGTGGCAGGAAATGCCCTAAGGGTCAAGTACCAGTAGCACTTTCAAGTCAAACTTCACATTGTAGAGACACACCTGAACACTGAACTGAAAAGGAAGCTCCAGAGGAGCCACGTCTGTATGTCAATGTTTAAAGATGGTTACATAAAGCATGACAGGCAGACTCGGGAGATTTTAAAATGAGAAGCAGGTCACTATCACCAGTTGAAACTCAGCTTCCTAACTATAGGTTCCAATTTTTTTACTTCAAGATACATAACACATGAAGACTTTCGTGTGTTTTTCAGTGGTTTCAACATTTCCTGTTGGTTCAGCACAGCCATTGAAGTATGTCTCTTCCCTTGGTTTAAGATAACATGACATGCAATGGATGGACACACAGGTACAAACTACACATATAACAGACATGTTGCACTACAAAGTATTCAGACAGACTTTGTGCCCAAACAATCTTACTAACCTGATATCTCCTTCAAAGGCCCTGGGTGGCTCCATGACTGAGCTGGACAGGCAGTCTTTCAAAAGCCGTGCCCATCCCAAAATGGCCAAACCCCTCTGCTCCTACCCGATTTGAACTGTTCACTATTCATTAGTTACCTTATTAAATTAACGATAGTACCACTGGAATAAAAAGGGATGGACATATCAAGGGGGTGGAATTAAAAGCCCAGAAATAACCCCCCACATACCATCAGTTAATTTATAACAGGCAAAGCAAGAGTATACAATGGAGAAAGGAAAGCGTCTTCCGCAAAAGGCACCAGAAAACCTGAACAGTCATCTGAAACTGGATTATTTAACACCACACTTGAAAATTAATTCAAAATGGAATAAAGATTTGACTACAAGACCTGAAGCCATGAGTACATACTAAAAAAGACATAGATCTCAGAGATAGTTTGGGAAATTGACATCATTATGTAAGAAAATAGCAAAAATAAATAAATGGGACTAGACTGAATGAAAAACCTTTTGTACAATGAAAGAAACCAAAACATAAAAAGCAATCTACTGACTGTGTGAATGTGTGTCTTCACACATATATCCAGCAAAGGTTCATAGTCAAAATATATTTTTTAAAAAAGGTACATACAACCCCACAGAAACAAAATACCCCAATTAAAACAAGGACACTTGTCCAAAGAAGATATGACATGAAAGAGTGTTCAACATTACTTCTCAGGAAATGTAAACCAAACCCAGAATGAGATGTCATTTCACACCAGTCTGAATACCCTATACCAAAAAGACTGGAAAGGACAAGTGTAGCTGAGATGGTCAAGTAAAACACTGCCATTCAATATTGGTAGAAAAGCAAGTTGGTGCAGTTTCTATGGAAGATGGTATGAAGATGCCATAAAAAACTAAAATGGGTTGTTTCCATGTCTTAGCTATTGTAAACAATGCTGCAATGAACAAAGGAATGCAGGTTCTTTTGGGGAGATTTGGGGAGATTCCTAGGAGTAGAATTGCTGGGTCATATGGTAGCTCCATTTTTAGTACCTTTCCATAGTGGCTGGACCAGTTTGCATTCCCACCAACAGTGTAAAGAGTTCCTTTTGCTCCATATCCTCACCACATTTGTTGTTAGATTTATTAATGTGGGCCATTCTTTTTTTAAAGATTTATTTATTTATTCATACAGAACTGGGATACAGATCAGAGATGCGGAGGGTGAGAGATTCACCAGGGACAGAGCGGGAAGCAGAACAGGCAGATTGATGAAGTACACTGCTGAGGGGAGCAGCAGGCAGGTCAGGAGAGGTCTGCCGCAGGCAGGGATCGAACTCATGTGGAAGTGGCTTAAGCTTCTTAGTGCAGTGCTTTAACCCGCTGCGCCACAAGGGAGGGCCATAATGTGGGCCATTCTTACTGGTATGAGGTGATAGCTCATTGTGGCTTTGATTTCCATTTCCATGATTATAAGTGATGATGAGCATTTTTCTCATATGCCTATTGGCCTTCTGCATTTTCTCTTTGGAGAAATGTCTATTTAACTCTTCTGCTTATTTTTTTTTTACTGGATTCTTTGTTTTTCTTGAGTTATGTAAGCTCTTTGTAGATATTTGATATCAGATCCAGTTGTGTGGAGTACAAATATAAATTCCCCAAAACAGATGACTGTATCAAGAAAATATAGTATATATACACAATGGAATACTACACAGCAATAAAAAATAAACTCATGCCATTCACAGCAACATGGATGGAAATGGAAGGGATTATGATCAGTGAAATATGTCAGAAGGAAAAAAAAAAATGTTGGATGTTTTTACTTACAGGAGGTATGTATGGAAACCCAACAAGGGATAGAGAAAGGGGCGGAAAGGACAAAACCAGCAGGCAAGCTATAAATCAGAGACATACAGCAGAAGATGAGGAGGGAAAGGGATCAAAATAGGGAATAGAAAAGCACAAGAGACTATTATGATGGCTCATGGTTGAGTTGGTGGTGGGAATTTTATAGAAATTACACTTGAGAGGAAAAATCAAACATACAAAAATGAGCAATGATGTAATAGATATATATATTTACATTTAAATAAATATATTTTAAAAAAATAGGAAAATACCATTTTTATCTGGCCATTCCACTCCTAGGTATTTAACCCAAAGACTCTGAAAACACTAATTTGAGCAGCTTTGTGCACTCTTATGTTCAATGCAGCACTGCTCCCATACAAAGGCATGGAGACAGCCGAGATGCCCATGGACAGGTGAGTGGACAGAGACGTCGTACAAATTTACGATGGAATGTTCACTCATCTATTAGAGTGAAGTCTTGCCTTTATGTGTAAGCACATAAGGAGATTGTGCTAAGCAAAATCACCCATGTGGAATGTGCAAAAAGCAAGTAAACAAAAACAATTAAACTCTGAGAAGAATATGGTGGTTATTGGAGGTGAAGGAGTGGGAGAGTGGAGGTGGCAGCCGCCCTGAACCCGGCAGTCAGAAGAGCACTAGGATTTTGGTAGGGGGTGTTGTGAGGCTTATGTGTGACTCTCCAGACTAACATAGTACTATAAAACCAATGGGAAATTAATACAATGTTAAGAAAAATTTATATTAGATACAGATATGCCTTGCTTATAGTTGTTTATAATCCAAATTTTAAGTCAAATATATTATTGTGTTTTTATGGAGGATGGAAGAGTAGAGTGGACATCTGATGTCAAAATACATGATGAAAAAGCACTGATGGGAGAAAAACTGACATGAGACTCTTCCCATTAGGTCATCATCTTGACTGAGGTCAGTGACATCTCCCTAAGTGAATTTCTTTACTGAGTGACTACTTTGTTCCTACTACTATATTCTAGGGGGGGGGGGGAGGGAATAAAGAAATAAAAATTTTAAAAATGGAACATATCTTAAAACTACTTAGCAGCCACTGAGAGATACCAATACTGGACAATTGTGAAGCCAACGGGCAACTGAGGTAAGAGAGGCAGTCTATGGAGCCTGGGAGCGGCAGCATGGAGAAGGGAACTAAGTTTACAACGCACATTCCCAGGGGAGCTGGTACGAAAAGAACTGCTGGAGATGCACAAAGCGTGGTGCCCATGCTTGAGCCCACTTAGTCTCCCTATAGCCATGTGGTTACTATACATATCTCCATCCTAAAGAAGAAGAAACTGAGGCACAGAGAAGTTAGGCAATTTGCCGTAAGATCTGAAGCTAGGAAGTCTGACCTGAAATCTAGTATCTGTGCCCAAAAGGCCATCATGTGCCCTGGAAAACAAATGGAACAAAGAAGAGGCATAATGTTCAAGGAGACAGGGGGGTGAGCAGCTCTCAGAAGAAGATGACTTAGGGCAAATTGAAGTGACATCAGAGGCAGTGAAGATGAGCTCTGCCTCTTCCCATTCATTTGAGGTGATGGAGATGCAAAGACAAAACATAGCTATTGCTCTTGAGTAGCTCACGTTGCAGGAGTAAGACAGGCCAGGGTGGACTGTGAAGTAGGCAGTGAACACTAAGGTCAAAGTCTAGAAGGTGCATGTGCGCTCAAGGAGGAGCTATGGCCAAAGTGGTGAGAGGCTAGAGAAAGGCATTGTCACCTGGACAGCCGTGGGCAGGTAGATGCGGCTTCAGAAAGAGGTCAGAGAGTGGGCATTTGAAGTCAATGACACAGTAGAGGCAAACAGAGAAAGGAAAGTAAACTGTTCCCCAAATGGCCTAAGTCACGATGGGTGGTGTGCCATGACATGAGGCAAGCTCTGGAACTCTTCCAGGTAATTACCCCAGGGAGCAATGGGAGGAAGTAGAACCTTTTCTAGCAGAAGCAGAACAAGATCATATCATTTTGGGGATGTCCCTGGATTCAGAGCAAGCGATGTAAGGGAGGTCAGTTCAGCCAGTGGTTTGTTGTGAAGGTCCACACCAAAACAGAAGTGGTCTGAAGAAGAAACCTGGACAGACCCAAGAGGTGCAAATGAGGTAGAGCCCAGGAATTTAGACCAAAAGGAGAGTTGCTGAAGATGACCTGCGGTTTCCGTTGTGGGAGGAAAGGTAGAATTCCATTAACAGAGAGAATGTGTAATATGCTGCGTCTGAGTGATCTACTGAGGTGAATATCATAGTAGACTCTGTAACTGCTGAAGCAAAGGAACATTACACTGTAATCTCCCAGCACCTGAACTTCAGTCCAAGATAGCTTCGCTGTGGAGACATCAGTAATTGGTAGCAGATATTCAACAACTGATTTAATTTTCTGAACATCAAATGGAGATGCAATCATCACTGTGTACGTTGGATTCATTAAGGAAGAACCAAGATTTGCATCAAGATTTGCAGAGCTTTGACATTTGTTATTAGTTTTAATCCCCTGGCAACCCCAAAAGTAGTCATTTAAGAGCCTTGCAAGGTCATATTTCATATCCTTTAACTTAGAGGTCAGGAATCTAAGTCAGCCGTCTTCATGGTAGAGCTAGGCACAAGCATCTGCACAGCCATCCTCTAGTGGGACTGCACCACTGAGGTCAGCTCTGGATCTATGAATTCTTATGATCCTGCCTCTCATCATAGTGCCCAGGATAAGATAACATCAAGTCACTGCACTTACTCATCTGTGGAATGAACACAAGGATGCCACACATCTAACATCCTGGAATTTTTCACTTTGTTCAACAAGACTACACTCCTAAGTATTCTCATAAATCTGAGAACTTGTTCAGCAGGAGTTCCTTCATGTGAAATAGTTTGGCAGAGTGGGTAGATTCCATTAGCTAAAATAACAGATACAGGGCTGGGGGACAGTTTAAAGGAGAATATAGAGGAGAGATTTCTATGTAATCTGACTCCCCATACAGCTAGGAGCGAGATCCTTCCAGGAGGCCCACCTGAACCTGCGATCTCCTTGCTGACTTTCCAAGGGTGTGTCTCTACACCCACTCTGCTCCCTTCCTCTGCCTGCCTCTATTTTATTACATGACATTTTCATTGAGCTATTGAAATTGGATGTGTCAGACACATTAAAAGCAATGGCAGTTGTGGCAAGTCAGTTGATATATTTTAAAATAAACCAAGAGGGCCATGTAGATGTCAGGGGAATCAATTGCTCTGTTTAGCAACAAGCGATTTATTTCAACACTGCAGACGGGGTCCGAGGGATACCAAGCCGCATACATTTTGGGCAAAGCTGAGCTATTTTCTGGAAATATCTCATCTGGGACCAAAGTAAGAGCAGGAGAATTTTATGAGAAGATTAATTAAACTCCTGATTTGGGAATGACCCCAAGGAATGAATTTTATTTCCCCCGTGCTACAGGAGTGACCTCATAGAGTTTCTCAAGGTGAGACGTGTTATACAAGCATCAGGTATTAACACTGACCCAGACTCCCTGGGTGTCACTCAAACTGCAGCCGCAGCATTTCTCCCCAGCTCTCTGAGTGCGTGAGGAGGCAGAAGTCTGGGGTTTCACCCTCTCCCTCTCACCACTCAACCTTGATTAGTGCCTGCTAGATACCAAGTAATCGATACGTGTGAAGTGACAGGAATATAGAGCTACAGAAGCGCCGCACGGAGGCTCACACACAGTCTGTGGGGGCAGAGGAGAGGTGAAGGCAGGGGCAGAAGCCACTGCCCATGACTGCAGGGACCCGCGGCGACTGTCCCTTATCTCGCCCTGCATCGTTCCCTCTCACCTCCCCCTGCCAGTGATAGCTCCTTGGAACAGGGATCTGGGGCCCGATATCCTCCTCCAGGTGTCTTACTCTCATTTGCATCAACAGTGCTGGCAAGAACTGCCTTTCCATCTACTCCAATCAGATAATTTTCTCGGCTGTTCCAGAGAAACTGATCCGTGAGACCACCAGCCACCCACATTTGGCCTAAAGGCCAGCTCTTAATGTTTTCTCTTGGGGCACAACCTTGCACCCCATAAGGTCCTCTCTTGGGACACAACCTTACACCCCTTGACCAACAGTCAACTCGCTTATTCTGAAACACAGCTCTCAGTTCTTTTCTCCTTCACTAGCATCTTTTTCCCGTCTCCATTGCCGGCACTTCCTTGTGGGAGTGCCGCAGCATTCAGCCTCTAGAACTCTTCTCCTTTCCCTTCAGCCCCCAAACGATCCCTTCTACTCTCACGCTAGCTGTAGACAGAGCAATGACTCCTGCATCATTACCTTCAGCCCATATACCCCAGAATATCTGACTCCAACCCACTTTGATGATCGATAAGGCTCTCAGTCTTAGCACAGTCAGCCCTCATTTTCAGAGATCCCACGTTTACAACTTTGTAAGTTTGTGACCCTCACATCAACGGCCAAGGTGCTCTTGCAATTTTTTGCAGACATGGGCAAAATCATGAAATGTCTCAGTGGCCCAAATGCTTGCTTCAGCTGAGGACACACTCTGCCTGTTATTTCTACTCCTGCTGTACATAAGCATCTTTGTTGTGGTCTATTCATTACCACTTTTTATTGTTTGCATATTTGTGCTTTTTGTTGGTGATCTCATGCTTTAAAGCTGTCCCCCAGCATTAAGCAAAAGCATTAGCCATGAATTCATCTCATCCCATTCTCATTCATCTCATAAAAGAACTTTAGTTTTCAGTCCCTTAGGTCAGTTCCCTTGAAGTGATCGCTTGCTCCACTTTTGCACGCAGACCCCACGTGCAATACTATCAGTCAATTCTGTTTCCTCTGCCTCCTCCCACTTTACTCCCTCCAGCGCCTGACTTAGTGCAAATTCCATCCAGCTGTGGGGCCCCTTGCAACTGTGTTGTTACTGTAGCCCCAAGACAAGAACCCTTGCTGCAGCTTTCTCTGGTGGTTCAGTTGCATTGCCCAGAACTTCCCCCTCTCATTGTTCTGACCACACTGATTTTGAAACAACGCAACTGCAAACCTTACATGTCTTCATTTTCCCTCAGGGTTCCACGTGCTCAGCCCCTGTGATCTGATGTGTGACAATCAGGAAGCATGGCGTCTTGGGTAACAATGCAGACCTGCTTGAACCCTGAACTGTGGGCACCTCTGACCTGCAGTCATTGCTGGCCCTGAAGCACACTAGCAGGCTGCCCGAGACCACACCTCTCCCCACCACTTCTTCCTTTTCTTACATAGAAGAGATCTAATAGATCCAACCACGGCAAAAGAAAATTAATAAAAAAAAAAACTCCTTTTCTTAGCCTTCATGGTCACAGCCTGATAATATCAAGCAACAGTGTCCTAAAAGTACCTCTTCTCCACCACCAACACCCAAGTAGACTGGACCATGGCTTTCCGAGAAGCCTCTGACCACTTGTCTTATTCAGAGCAAAGGCCAGTCCTCACCCTGACTCCCAGCTACTGTCATCTCTGCCAATCTCATCACATCATCACAGCTGACTCTACTTCTAGCATTGATCCTCCTGGTCAAGGCGCACACACCCCACACCCTCGCCCAAGATCAGATGGTCAGAGAAAGCTCCCCTTGATGTTCCACAAACAACTCTCACTCCTGGTGCTGGGTCTTTAGCCTGCCTTATTTTTCTTAGTATCAATTATCACCCAGTACATATGAAATCTGTTCACTGTTTCTACTCAATCGAAAGTCCATTTTCCGAGGGCTGGGACTTTGTCACAGCCACTGCTGTTTGCCCAGCCCCCGAAACAGGACCAGACACAAGGCAGATGGCCTATAAGACACATATTCCGAGCATACTTTGAGTGATTTACATAAAATAGAATAGGGCAGGTCCCCACACACACACATCAAAGGGGGTGGGGGGAGATGCCCTCGGAAAACTTTCACCAGCTGAAAGGGCACAGGGAAGCAATTACCATTAATTTACATGGAAACCTTTCTGTGTCATTCCCAAGCCTCCAATCAATCCAAATATCACATAAAACCTCACATTGCCCTCATGTCTAGTAAAAGCAGTATAGTTATGATAAGGACACACCTGTAAGAGAGGGTTCCGGAGCAGAAACTTGGCAGGGTCTCCATGACACTCCAGCTGTCTCTGTGATGTGCGAGGCCACTCTGCCCTGCACTTTGACGCCGCCCTGCACTTTTGTGCTACACGCTGGGTGCTTTTCGGGTCTTGTCGTAAAATTGGACCCTCCCCCACTCTAGATTTCATTTGCTCAGTGAAAACAGGTGCTAATGCCAGTCTGTGGTTAACGCCTAGCGGCATAGGGCAAACTTTGGAAAAGCAGGGGGCACTGCACTCCTGTTTCACACAGTGGCCTGTCTGTCACAGTGCTAAAATCCATTCCGGATTCTTCTCTGCTTTCCTGGCTTCCCTGGGCCTGGTTTTTCCCACAGTCTGGAAAGACCTGTGCTTGGACTGTGGGTTAAGAAGGACTGTTGCTCCCCAAATTATCATATTAAAAGCCTTCCATATGATTTGCTTTGATTGCTCCACAAACTACCTGTTTCCTTCACCGTATGAATCGTAGAGGAAGGAGGACATCGTCTTTCCTTGTCAAAGAAAGACGCACCCTTCGCAGATGTCCATTTCCACGCAGGACGCATCCCTGTGCCGCCGTGCAGCCATTTTGTAGTTTATAGCTCAGGACTTGCAGGTGGACTCAGAGCTTGGAAAGTTGATTGCACCCTCCCCAGGTGTTCATGGCCCTGACCAAGGCTGTTTGCTTACTTTTGAAAGCGAGGGCTCCCTTGAAAAATACTTCCTGGTAAGCAGAATCAGCTGTTGCTTAATAGATAGTAAATAGATAGGGAGGAAAACCATGGATGAGTAGAGGAATCGGTTGCTTAAACAAACTATTTTTCAGCCTTGGTCAGCAAGTCAGAGCTTTAGGGCAGAGTCAAGGCTGAAAGCCACGTGCATCAAGGTTCTAAGAAACCACCCACAGAGTCATCATTCTTCCAGGCTCCCGCTCCTCAAACAGAAATCCCACTCTGTTCCCAGGCCCGAGAGCCTCCGGGGTTGAATTGCTCAAGCTGGTTCACAGGCATGTCACTCTATCCATTTGCCCCATAGGTGTGCGGGCAGGTTAGCAGAGACGCAGGGAATTGACATGAAGTGCAAAGGGAGCACATGCCCATGGGAACAGTTGGAAACATCCAGGAGATGAGATGGGGCAGAGTGGACTCACAATTACCCCAAACACTGTTAACAATTTTGTGTGGAGCCTTTTGGCATATGTCTATATGAACAAGCGCTTTTTAAAATTGGATTATGCTAACGATGCTGTTTTATAATCCTTTCCTACTTCTAGCCAATTCTGGACATTTTCCAAGATTATTAATTATTCTGCTAGAGTGATGTTTTGAATGGCATATAGATACAACATATTTTAATAATGCTTTATAGTTTACTAGTTAGATATTTTCCAGTAATTTATCATCAAAGATAACACTGAGATGAACATTATTGAACATACATAAAATTGCCTTCGTCTGGCTAGTAAGTTCACTCAAATCACATAATCAAAATGTGTGGACCTTTTTAAAGCTTCAAAAAGGTTTTGCCAACTCTTATGCTCATCTGCAGAGCACAAAAGGGCCCTTTTCCAGGGTGTCTTACAGAGAAGGCACCTCTGGAAGTCCCTCTTACTGCTCCAGCGCCTCCACTGGAGCCAAGCTGCACCCCAGAGCTGCCCCAGGGCAGCCATGT
The DNA here is from genome assembly GCF_000260355.1 of Condylura cristata. Lineage (NCBI taxonomy): Eukaryota > Metazoa > Chordata > Mammalia > Eulipotyphla > Talpidae > Condylura > Condylura cristata. Next base: position 3,624,946 of record NW_004567137.1, read on the forward strand.
GCGGAAGCAACCTCTGCGCTTCAGGGCCTGCCAGGGCTTTACTCAGCTCTGCAGCTCTGCAGCTGGCCAGCTGAAGCATGTGGAGGTCAGGTGATGTGCGTGGGGTCATCAGCCAGCGGTGACTCAGCCAAACCACTCCAGCTCCTGAACCTTGCTCAGATCACAAGGCTGAGAGCACACCCTTCCCTGAGGCCCCTTATTCCCAAATAATTAAGAGGCCCCTAACATTGGAGTTTGCAGACACAATGTAAGTTTTATAGCGACTGGTTCAGCCCCAGATGAAACTAATGCTGACACCAAAGGAGGAATAATCCTACCTCCTTTTTCCTTTTTTCGAACCAATCAGAGGATGATTTGTGGAGCTGCCTTTCAGTACATACTTTGTGATGAAGCTGTGTGATGGGTGAGTCCAGGTGTCCATATGAAACGCTCAGGCCCAGAGATGTAACTGCTGAACTGGATCAAAACAAAAATTCTGATTCATTGTGACTCATACCTTTAACCCAAGCTGCCCAGTAAGGGATGAGAACCACCAACATAAGAAAACCTGTGGCTTTCTGCAGGGTGAGTCAATAGGCCAAGGGCCCAGGACAGCCGATAGTGTCGTTTCAGCGTGAGGCCAAGGGCCAAGGCTGTGATTCTACTCTGCAGGCCTACTGGCTGCAGAGGACCCTGGCAGAGCTGATGTTTCAGTTTAAGTCCATAGGCAGAAAAAAAACCAGTGTCCCAGTTTGAAGGCCATCACGCAGAAGGAATTCTCTCCTTCTCAGGAGAGTCAGCAAGTCTATCTGGACCTCGAATGGATTAGATAAGGCACACCCACATCAGGGAGGGCAAACTCTTGACTCAGTTTACCAGTGTAATTGTTACTATCATTCAGACACACCCTCCCCCTCAGGACACACAAACAATAGTTGGCTAAACTCTGAGTAGCCCAATTTTAAGTTGATACAAAAATAAACCATTGTGAATAACCATTGCGAATAACTTTGACATTCTGTCAGGGGAGAGTGGTGAAGGTCATGTGGTATGTGTGTGAGGGGGTAACTAGTTCAGAAAGGTACACCCCAATTTTGTGCAAAACACTTCACACAAATTAGGATTTAATTCAAAAGACTCAAGCAGCTGAAACTCTGATTAAAAAAAACAACAAAACCTAGTCATACAAATCAGCCTTCAAGTAAAGGTCTCTCATCTGCTTCATCCATCATTCCATAAACTGGATTAAACTCAGGTGCTCTGTAGTCAGACAAACTATTTAATGAGTGTGCACAGGCAGTGGGGCCATTCTGGGATGAGGCAACTGGTGTTGGCTGGGCCTTCTTGGAGATCACAGTCCCTATTACCCAGTTGACCCCAATACCAATTCCCAGGACTCCACATTACAGCACTGGGTGCTACACTGTGTAAGCCTTAATAGTGGGCTCTAGCTGCTGCTAGAACAACTTGAGTTGTTAGAGTTCACATGTGTTAGAGCGAATATTTATTCTAAGTTTCAGAAAGAAGCACCCCAGGGGACATCTGAGCTGGAAGTTCATGTGCCTCTTGGTGCTCCTGTTTATGTAGGCAACAGTGCAGAGCTAGATCACTGTATACAAATGAGATTTTAAGTCAGTGTACTAATTGATGCAAGGTTTGGCAGTGTGTCAAGCAAAGTTTGGTGTAATTGCAATTCTGGACATAGCTTGCCAGGGTGGTTTCATTTCTTCTCAGCAGTGGACACGTCTTAACCTACAAATGAAGCTTCCCTGCCATTGGCCTCTGTGGCCATCATCTGTGGCCTTGATCTTGTGAATGTAGAGGACGTGTGGGTGTGGGAACCTGGGCCTGACTCTGGACACCTGAACATGCGCGTGTACGCATGTGCAAGTGTGCACAACTGAGTCTACAGGTCAGCACTGTAAGGGCGGAGTGTTCCTCAGAGACAGCTTTGGGGGCGCCACTGCAAGAGAACGATTGACAGCTACGAGAGGAAGAGACCACGAGTCACCACCAGAGAAAGCCCAGGGAAGGGAAGTGTAGAGATTCACTAACAGCTGATGACCGGAAACTGGCATCTGATAGCTGGTGGCTGGGGGTCTTGCCAGCCTCTTCGTCCCCCTGCCTGCCTGCCCACCCACCTGCCCTGCTCCTTGTGGCCCTGTGCTTACTGGCACAAAACTCTGATTGTAACCACAGGCCTAGGCACCTGACCCTCAACAGCTATGAGATCAATAACTTAGGTTGTCACCCAAAGTTGACATGATTCCACATTTGTTTTTCTATTTTACTCATTTGTTTTTCTATTTTACTATTTGTGTGCGTGCCACTCCCTGGTATGTTACCCATGAATTCAGGGTGCTCCATGGGCATTGTGCTTTTGTTTGGCTACATTAGCTATGAAGAGTGTAACTGAAGGCCAAATGCCCCCGGCAGCAACTGAGCTGGCATCTCTTAAGCAATGAGTAAGAGAAAGTGAAAGAGCACTGGCCCATCCCAGGGCTGGTTCTGTTTCCCTGAAGAACCCTAACCCCTAACTAATACAGAGACTATGAGCATTTCAAAAGTTCTAAAAGAAGAGATATCGTAGCTTGTGGCTTAGCCAATGAAGGCCTTCAAAACAGGTGCTGGAAATGTAATGGCGAGTTGCACAGACCTGCTCTCAGAGCAACAGTGTGGCCTGGTGAGGGGAAGGGAGTTACAGCAGAAAAGGACAGATAGCTTCCCTCGAGGGTGTTCCAGCCTTCAGTAGGGCTTAGCTATAGTGGTCCCCAGTGATCCACTGGCAGACAAAAAGGACCTCCTTGCTCAAATAATTTCTCCCAAAACAGGTAGGTCAGCTTGGTATCTAATATCACCAAATACCAATACAATAAATATTACCTATACAAGAGTCTTGCCACATGGTTCTGGTATAAATAAATTGGTTTGAAGGACTGGGAGAAAGATAAAGGGGAAAAATAGACATGACATGGTTTTAGCAGCAAAGCTTTGCTGAGCTCCAGAGTGTACCTCTTCGTGACACCAACCTGGTGCTCTCAGACATCTATGAGTTACACTGTTCTAGACTGGCTGTTTTCCCAAAAGCTCTTCTGCTTCTCAAACCCATTGGATTTTGATAGTTCTTGACCCTCAGTCCCCTAAAAACACTGAAATGTTCAAGCTGAACATGGGTTAGACTACGAGCCTGGGTCCATGATTGGGCGGTATGGCAGGTAAATCACAAGGAACCCATCCTTAGCACCTCGAGTAGCCATCAAGTGGTGCCCAGGTGAACAGATAGTGAATCATCATGGACAGGATCATAGGGACTCAGACTTATGTCACCTGAAACTATTAAGCCCAAGAGATGAATGAAGAAAATGGGGTAGGAGGGTAGAGGGGTGCACTGAGATGAAAACCACATGAACATCCCCTAGTTAACAGGAGAATGAAGTCTCCTCCTTGCTAGCAGTCCCCAAATTTCCCAGTGTGAAATCTCCCAGTTTGCCCATATTTGGAGGACATTTATGTGATGAGCCCTGGCTGTGAGACGGTTTCTTGGTATAAGTATAAATCACCACTCGGGGCATATTTCCTTTCATTAGTGTCCAATTTTACTTACAGAACTTCAATAAGATCCTATGGGATTAGAAAAGATGGAGAACAGCAGTGTGGGTAGGTAAGAGTTGAGATTAATCATAATTTGGGTTGAGGGTTGTTTTATCAATGGAGGAGATTGTGGAGAGAAACAAATGGAAAAATTGTTATTAAGCAAATATTGGCCAAGCAGCTGTGTGTGGTTCTAGGTGGAAGGGCAGTTAATGGGGAGAAAAAGACTGAAGACATTGTAAGGGAAGGGGAATCATCAGTCAAAGAAGGGTAGGCTAGCATGAAGTTAGTATCCACACCACTCCATAAAAAGAAGAGAGACTGGATATTGAGGAATAAATAACCCAAGTAAATACTGGAGAGTCATTCATTAAAACTTGTGCTGAGCATTCACTACTTGTCAGGCAGCTGGCTGTTAACAGCATCGGGGTTGTCAGATGAAGGAGAAGAGAAAGGAGACAGCACAATCCTAACACCAAATAATGCTACAAACTCAGACTAGGGCTACAACTCCACCCAGAAGTGTCTGGGCAGGGTCCAGAGTTTCCCCAGGCAAGGTTCTGACCTTGGCATTAGAAACTTGCTTTGGCTGGAAGTTGAAGCATCTTTGAAGTTCAGGGACTCAGATGATCCTGTCCTTGGCCCTCTCTTTACTTGCAGCTGCAGAAGATGAGGACTTTGGCTATGCAAACAAAGGCCCTCTGACTTTTCAGCCTGGCTTTCAAGTACCTGTCCTCAGCTGCTTGCTGTGTTTCTGCAGTGTATCACTGAGCTTTAGCAACAGCAGTCCAAGATCATGATCCCTATGGCTACCATTTCCCACGTAAGTCTCCAACACCTAATACATCACATCTCCTCCTACATTCTCTTCCACCAGCACGCCTTTCCAATTCACCACTGATAAAAAGTCTTAACCACTGGTGCTTGTGCCAAGAGTTCCTGTGATTCACCTGCTGACAGCAATGGTCTCCTCGCTGCCAGCTGGCGGTTAAACCCAACTTCCTGCCTGTTCTCTGGGACCACTACGTTGGCGTCTCCAGCAGGAGACACAGAGTCTGGGCTCAAGAGATGGATTAGGGATGAACAGCTCTAAGGAAGGATGCAGAGGCAGGATTAGGTAGGGAAAGTTGAGAGCAGCAGGGAGCCCAAGAGCTCAGATTGCTCACAGCACTCCGCAGCAGCCTGAAATAACTAGGGTTGTTTCTTTTCTTTTCTTTTTTTTTCCACTTTCCTCATTCCTATAAGGATGTGAAATTAGGCAAGCTGACTCTGCAGCCAAGGCAGACCCCAAAGGAGCTGCCACCAAGGACTGTCAGCTGATCACATTGCCTACAGCTGGGCAACAAGTGGTTCCCACGAGGGTGATCTGGGCAGTGTGTGTCCGAGTGAGCCGGAAGCCCGAGCCGAGACAGATACTGTAGGGACTTAGATGGATGAGAAATGGGGGGAGGGGAGAGTTAGGGAGGAAAGGTTTAGAGATGTATGTGTGCACACACATTTATAAATACATTTTACAGAGAGAAGAAGGAAGAGGAACTATGAAGTAACATTCATATTTTTATCAATCAAAGGCAAATTACAAAGATCAAGAATGATACAGCTGGGGATTTGAAGAAGGTGGGACATTTAGAAATACTAACTAGGAGGAATGCTTTAAGTCCTTTGATGGATTTTTAAAATTGGTCTGCTGTTGCAGATTTGGTGAAGTTTACATTGTAGATTTTCAATAATAAACATTTTTTTTAAGATTTATTTATTTATTCGTACAGAACTGGGGTACAGGTCAGAGATGCGGAGGGTGAGAGGCTTCACCAGAGACAGAGTGGGGCACAGAACAGGCAGATCGACAAAGTACACTGCTGAGGGGAGCAGCAGGCGGGTCAGGAGAGGCCAGCCACGCAAGGAGAACACCTCCGGGGCAGGCGGGAATCGAACTCAGGCGGAAGTGGTTTAAGCTTCTTTGTGCTGTGCTTTAACCCACTGCGCCACCAGGGAGGGCCTCAATAAACAAAATTTTGAGTCTATCCCGTAGTCTCATGATCAAGGACAGATCCATGGAATATAGACTTGCAGACCAGAATTTCGGGTTGGCATGATGGGCATGGGAAAATGCCAAATAGATAGAGGGGCTGGATGATGGTTCAGTATTCTACTAGTTGTCCATAGACCTCAAGCTGAATGGAGCGCCAAGTGGCATTAGAGGGGTTCCAATGTGCTGGCATAAAGGAATGGTGTGATTGAAGCTCGTACAAAGTAGAGGGACTTTTAATTCTACAAGAGGTTGGAAGAGAAATGATAGGGAAATCACAATAGAAATGAAGGGACCCCCTTGAGACCTTGGTTGGAGAATCTCCTATAAGAGACCCAGGAAACATGTCTATGCAGGTGGTCATGAACGCAAATTATTCGGTAAAGTCGAATAATGCATGTAAATTTGAGGTCAATGAATCGTCACCATCACCATCACTAAGAAGAGTTGTGTTTTAGGTGCTGCCCAGAGGAAGGTAATAGAAGGTAATTCCTAGTGGTCTGGCCACTAGGAATTTATCATATGAATCTCCTGGAAGAAGATGAAAGCCAGTTTCCCTCCCCATTCCTGAAGAAAAGACCTCACTTGCATTTTTCAAATTGAGAAGGAGCCAGGAGAATGTTTTTGGTGATAAGAATTAGCTCTAAAGCACTAAAATATGTTGAAATCTTTGTCAGACAAGGGTCAGAATACATTTTTAAAAACAGACATTGCATGGCTTCTTCTTTCACTTTCCGCCACAGTGTCTGCTAGGCAAGGAAAATGACTCATTAATAAATTTAGCACCCGAGCTCTGACTCATTCAGAAACAACTTACCACCACCTCACCCAGTCTTACTATACTTTAGCTAATGATATTCTTTAGCTTAGACACTCGAGAGGATGCCTCTTACATGGGTGATGGGTTTCCTAGCTTGTCCTAGAAGTGAGCCAGCAGTTTTCATTCCCACTCAGTGATACAGAGGTGGAGCTAGGTGACTCTCCATTTAGGCTAGATGTTGAATAAAGGGTGAAACTGTAGCTCTCTCTCTCTCTCTCTCTCTTTTTTTTAAGATTTATTTATTTAGGCATACAGAACTGGGGCATAAGGACGGTGATAGGATTCACCAGAGACAGAGAACAGGCAGATGGATTAAGTACACTGCTGAGGGGAGCAGCAGGCAGGTCAAGAGAGGTCTGCTGTGCCATGTGGGTCACCTCCGGGGCCAGGAATCGAACTTGCACTGAAGCGGCTGTGGCTAGCTTGCAGTGCTGTGTTTTAACCTGCTGCACCACCAGGGAGGGCCTGAAATGGTAGCTCTTCTTAGCAGCAAAATGAGCAAAGTATCCACAACAAAACCCTTAGTGCTAGGAGAGACTCTCCAGGTGATGAGGTCTCAATCAAATGACCAAATACAAATTACTGCTATCAGATTTGAAGAAGTGACAGCAAGTCTGTTAATGAGCAACGTGAGAGCAGGGATAATTTCTTATAGAACATTATATTCCCTGTGTTCAGTATGGAATATGGTATTAAGTATTCAAAATAGATATCTGTTCAACAAATAAATGAATGAAATATTTTTTGTGTGACCACTGTGTTTGCAGAGAGGGATATAATAAAATGCTTTGCAGCTAAGGGAGTCTTCGTAGTTCTCAGTAGTGATGTGTACATAAGCCAGCACCAAAGATAGAGAGATCTGCTCCATCACAGAGTGTTCAATCTCCTCAGTTTTACTCTTTCGATCAGAATTTGATGCTAATACCCTGTTGTTCCTCCGGCAGAGGTAGGTAAAGAACACAATAAACCTCCAACTTTCTGGGTTTGGGTCCCCAAAGTCTTGCATTCTTGTTTGTCATCTAGATGCTTCTGTGGCATCCTCTGGAGAGCTGGTAAGGTCAAGGATGAAGGTGAACCTCAGAAATGTCAAATTCATTCACTTAATGTTTACAACACATCTATAGAATGTCATTTAGACATTAAAAATTGTAAACACGGGCAATATATGTGCAGAGTAAAGATATAAAAAGTTCAAAGAGGTCATAATAAAAGGCATAAGGCGATTCAAGGAAAAGGCAATTCAAGATAATCAATACTTGCCACAAGGCCACCTGTGTGGGAGCAGCACTCATAGCTGCTCTTGATTCCTACCAGAAGCCCAACATGATTCACGCAGTCACTCCTTCCTCCCAGCTGACAGGGAAAACAGCCCTTGCTCCTGATCCAGATCCCAATTCCTGTAAGACAAGGCCCATCGGATATTGTTCGTGCTGCTGCCATAGGTCCAGCAGAGGGCTGGCAGCGCTCCAGAAGGCAGAGTGGGAGATGAGCCCTGCTTAGGGAGTGTCAGTGAAGAAGAACATGGCACGCTACTTTGTTTAGTCATTTTATGGCCATGAAGAAACCAGTTATGTGATGACAGAGTAGAGAAATCCAGCCCCTGAATCAACCTTGGAGCCTGTCCTAAACTCAGGGCTTCCTGCTACATGAGATAATAAATTTCTTTATTGCTTAAGCTGACTTAGTGGGGGATTTGTTTCCAAAAGGCTCTTGAGTAGACAATGACCAACTGCCGGCCGCGTGGGCAGACAGTAATTACTGTGAGAGTAGAGAATGGGGAGAGTTCACTTCAGGCTGCAGTGGTCGGGACAGCATTCACAGAAAGAGCGGCGGTAAGAATGAATAGAATTTGTACAGAAGGAGAGGCAGGAGAAAGACATCCCAGGTAAAAAATTCAGAAGATGAAAGGAATTTGAGGAGCAATAGAGAGAGAGAGCAAACTGAGGAAGGACGGTCAGATAGGATTTTAGAAGACCTTGAAGATCAAGTTAAAAGAACTAGGATGTTGCTAGTTAGGCACTAAGGCTTCAAAAAAGAGTTTTGAGCAAGCAAATTATCTGTCCCTACCTGAGAACTGAAACACACCAAAATATTATACTCCTGCTGGTCCATAAAAGCGAGTTTCAGACACCAGTGAGGATTTTAAGGGAAGGTCCCACATCACTGCCTTGCCCCGCCCAGCCTGCTCTTTGGTCCTGTCCCTTGGGATCCACACTCATGTTCTGGGCCCCGGAACCTATGTCTTTGGCTTCCATAGACTAGTCTCTGTCTGACTGGCCCCTTTTTCCCACGTGAGCCTTCACCCTAGTGGTGAGAAGAGAAGAGGGGAAAAGAGTCCAGGATGAGGGACAGGGCAGAGGAAGTCAAGCCCACAGAGAAAAGGCAAGGTTATTTTCAGGGAAATCACATATACAGTGAATGAATATGCCTTTAGCAGTTGACAGGAAAAATACAAATAAGCTCTCAGAAAAATGAGTAAATGGTAGCCAAACCAATGTGGAAAATGCTCATTTCCCCAATGGATGGGAATGCAAATGAAAGACACAGTGAAGATGCCTCCATGAGTATCTTTTACTCTGGCAAAAGTTAGAGGAAGCCTGTCACCTATTGTTGGTGGCATGTAGGGTAAGGTGTACTCTTATACTTGACTGCACAAAATGTGAAGAAACAAGACTTATTTGGTGAGGACAAAATAGAATTAAAAATATATATAGCCTGTGACCTACCAATTCACACCCATTTTAATCTCATAGGAAAAAAAAACAGTAATACAAGTCCACAGGTATATGTGTGTATGTGTGTGTGTATGTATATATATGTGTATATACATACACACACATACATATACATAACATTGCCATATATATACACATACACATATATATACACACACATATATATACGGCAATGTTATTTTTATAAGGGGGGAGATGGAAAAGCACTCATAAAAGATGGTCTGAATAGATTATAGAATTGCATGAAGCAGACATAATTAATTTTATGCCAGTTGACATGGAGAATAATAATGACTCAGATTTACCAGCACTTACAAAATGCCAGGCACAATTCTAAGTATATCACATGCATTAATTCACTGGTTCTCCTGATAACCCTATGAACTAGGTATTACTGCAGAGAAATTAAGTACATATCCAAAGATGGAGAATTAGTGTCAGAGCTGGACTTGAAACTCAAGGGTACAGAACTGCTGAAAAAAGTAGAGGGAGGAGAAGATGGGAACTCCATTTTTTTTTAAAGCATCACACTATGCTTTTCAAAATCTGGTATGATATAATCGCATGCCTGCATTACAAAACTACCAGTGTGTGTATAATGAAACATGCGACGTCATGAGAGCATAGATGTTAGGGATGTTAGAACTAGAAGAAAATGTAAAAAAAAATCATATAACACAACCACCCGACTGAGGCCTGAAATTTCCCCATAATACCACAGTTCAGTACTTGGTAAACATACCAGGCTGTGTGTGTGTGTGTGTGTGTGTGTGTGTATTTAAGTGTGTCTGTGAGCATGTGTATGCGTGTGTACATATGTACGTGCCTTATGTAAATTTAGGTCACTGCTCTTTTATTCAGATCTCTGATTTCTTTTTTTTATTATATATTTTTTTTACTTTTTTACATCATTCTTAATTTTGTGCACCTTTTCATCTCAGTTGTAATCCCCATGGGCTTCCCACCACTATTTCACCCATGTGCCATCACCATAGTCCAGTGTACTCTTCCCACCCTAGTTCTGAGCTCTCTGACTTCCATCAAGCAGTCCTTGCTTAGCCCTGTGTCGTACAGAAACGCTGTGCACAGAGGTGTGTGTCCAGTGCTTTAAGACGGATGACAGGCTAGGTGTTCTCCTCCACGTGCGTGGTACCTCTCATGAGCCGCCACGTGATTTTGGGTTTCAACTAAACTGGTTATTCCTTTACAAATAAAATCTTGTCTAAATTTAGGGTTTGGGATCTTAGTTTTTTCATGTTGACTCTTGACCCTGGTGTCCTGTCAGCTGCCACCAGATCTAACCTTTGGGGAAAGTGAGCAACTCTTTTGTTTTCCCATCTGATTCCTCTATTCTCTGGCAGCCCTTTGGCCACTTGGCTTTTTTGTTTGGCATCAGAACATTTACTTATTGCCAATGTTATCTTACTTTTTCATATTCACAAAACCCACCCCACTTGGTGATCTACAGGACCGGGGGAATTGGGTTCAGTGAGAGCAGTTAAGGGAATCAAACCATTTTCTCTCTAAATTCCTGTCAATTTCACTTTCACTGAGATATTCTTCCTCTTAAAAGCAGAAGCTCCCCTGTCTCTCCCTCCACTTACTGATTGATGATTCTGTCAGCAAAGTAAGACAAGAATTTGTCAGATGCTCTACTTTTAGCCAAATGAGACTCCCTGCAGATGCCCTCCTGGTTGGAGCAGGCTCCTAAACTACATTGAGATTGGGTCAGAGAGAACCTTCCCGGCCAGCTGGCCCCAAGTGTATGCTCCTTGAAACCACCCATCTGCCTGTCTGGTGTTCTCATTCCCACATTTTTACAGTCTGCAGGTGCACAGCTTCCTGGTGTGCAGCTAAGTTCCACCCCCATCTTCAGGGTTAGTTCTCTCTTTAATCTATTGAGCCTAGAGCTTTTCACTATCCATCATCCCCCTCCAGCATTAGAATAACTCACAAACATCTTGCTTCTCTCGCTGGTTTTTCTCTCCATCACCCTCACTTGGTAAGTCTCTGTTCTGATGACACTATGTTGTGGGTCATCCCTAAGCCTTAAAGTTGCTGGAAAGAAATCAATGAACCGATCTGAAATTTTACTTTAAATGTATGACCACAAACCTCCATTGGGGACACAAACTCCCTGGCATGACCACTTTGCTTCTCTAGTAGCTGGCTTATACCTCTCCTACCCGATGTTCCACCTGATGCACCTCTGGCTCCTCAAATACCTGACAGCCCTCCACACCAGTGCCCCTGCTGTTCCTTTATACCTTCTGCAACCTCTGCCTGGAATGCTACCCCAACCCCACCCTCTTAACTTCAAGTCAATCAAGATTTACTCCTCGTAAAGGTGGAGAGGGAAATAGGATCAAAACTGGGTGGAAAGAGTACATGGGACTATGGTGATGGCACATGGGTGAAATGGTGGTGGGAAGTCCATGGGGATTACAACCGAGATGAAAAAGTGCAAAAAAAAAAAAAATAAGAATGATGTAGTTCAGTGGGTTAAAGCACAGCATTATGAAGCTATCCACAGCCACTCAGAGCTGAATTTGATCCCCAGTCAGGGAGCTGACCCATATGGCACAGCAGACCTCTCCTGTCTCACCCGTTGCTCCCCTCAACAGTGTATTTCATTTGATCTGCCTGTTCTGCTCCCCACCCTGTCTTTGGTGAATCCTCTCACCCCCAGCACCTCTGACCTATACTCTAGTTCCTGTATGCATAAATAAATCTTTTTAAAAATTATTTATTTATTTTTACATCATTCTTATTTTTTTTTTGCATATTTTCATCTCGGTTATAATCCCCATGGACTTCCCACCACCATTTCACCCATGTGCCATCACCATAGTCCCATGTACTCTTTCCACCCAGTTTTGATCCTATTTCCCTCTCCACCTTCATAAAATGTCTCTGGTTTATAGTTGTAGTTTATTGTTTTTCATTTTTACTTTAGTACAATTGCTCCCACCCACCCCCCGGCCCCCGACCCCTTACGCACCTGCTATGAGTGAAACCATCGGAATTTTTCTTTCTCTTTTTGGCTTATTTCACTAAGCATGATCCCTTCCAGCTCCATCCATGTTGCTGAAAAAGGCATGAGTTTATCTTTTCGATTGCTGAGTAATATTCCATTATGTATATGTACCATATCTTTTTAATCCAGTCATCTACTTTTGGGCCATTTGAGTTGATTCCACATCCTCTCTATTGTAAATAGAACAGGGGGGTGCATGTGACCTTTTGAGTCAATGTTTTTGTGTCCTTTGGGTAGATACATAGGCACAAATCTTAAAAAAAAAAAAAATTACTCCTTCATTTCATTCTTGTCTTCATTTAGTCCTCCTCTAAACAGCCCAGCTAGGTCACCTTTCATCACCAACTCTTTTTCCTTCATAGCACTAATTTATTTTTTTTAATAATTTCTTTATATTTTTACATCAGATGTATGCCCCATAGAATTACCACCCCCAATTATTCATCCATGCACCATCCACCATTATCTTAGTTCCTTGTGCTCTTTTCACCCACATAGCACTAATTTCTACCTTGGTTGTTAGAGAGATTCTACTTTCAGCCATATATACATATATATATATATGTATATATGGTCAGTTACCAAGGAGACCCATTCACATTACACCTTGGATTTAGCCACTGGCCAAACATAAGTCAGGATTCCATTTATCTCCTGTATATCATTCTCAGTATCATCACTCTTAAAGGCAGGTCATGAGATTTGAGTTCCCAGGTATCGATGTCAAACTGGATTCTGTTTTCACCAGTGGTCAAATGCTGGGTCAGTCCTCACACTCTGGGTTATAACTGCCAGACAGAATGGCTGTAGGAGGCTTGGGGATGAGTTGTCCCATCTACCTGCTGTGGGATGCAGTGCCATCTCATGAGTCCAGATTCTCCTTTTAATGGGTGCTGGGTCTCTCTTCATCAGACTTATTTTTTTAAAGATTTATTTATTTATTTATTTATTCATACAGAACTGGGGTATAGGCCAGAGATGCGGAGGGTGAGAGGATTCACCAGGAATAGAGTGGGGAGCAGAACAGGCAGTTCGACGAAGTACACTGCTGAGGGGAGCAGCGGGCAGGTCAGGAGAGGTCTGCCATGCCATGTGTTCACCTCCGGGGGAGGCGGGGATCAAACTCATGCAGAATTGGCTTAAGCTTCTTAGTGCAGTGCTTTAACCCACTGTGCCACCAGGGAGGGCCCATCATACTTTTTTTATATAGTAGAAATCATCATATAAAATGTCTTCATTTATTAATTGCTCTGTTGTTTATATTTCACCTCCCCCATTCCCATTCAATTTGAAAGGTTCATTTCTTCCTCATTCAGGAATCTAACCTGAGTAGATTTGTTGAATAAATTAATGAGGCGATAAGAAACTCCACCTGATTCTTTAGTCTCATTCCACCCAATTTTATTATATGTGTATAAGTTAATACCAGTGATGTATCCATGGCCCAACCATAGTCTCCCAAGAAGCCACTCCACACCTGTGGCTTCCAAGTGCTCACACTCATCAGTTCTCATCAGCCCTGGGCAACCTCGAGAAGGCCACTCCCAGCCACTGTAAACTATAGCTGAAGTACACACTCTGTTCCTGCCTCTCTGCCTCCAGACCACTGGCTTTGCCCACCACCTACGACGCACCCTGGCTCTGAGGCCCCTTGATAGAAGCTAGCCTCTGGCACCATGATCGCCATCTCCTCTTGTAAACTCACCAAGGAACTCTTCTTTTATTTTTCTACCTGCCACCCTTCATGGCAACTGTTTTCCCAGGTTTATCTCACTGTTTTGTTTTTTCTCCCTCCCCCATGGTATTGAGTTAAAAGGCTTCTGGTTCTGTCAACTGAGCCTCTGGCAGGTACATTCTTTCTGTGCATGTGAAATGTGAACCACCTATGGCCAAGAACCCATATTCCAGCATGTAGGATGGTGGGCTCCCAGCCCAAATCCAGCTCATCAACAGTATCTGGACCAGCACTCTTCGATCTTGTAGCTCTTTCCCTTTCATCTTAAATCCCAGTCTCAGTAGAATTATGTGATAAAAACAGCACCTGTGCCCCAAGTAATTTTTTTTGTTGTTGTTCAAGAGCTTATATTCTCTGAAGACTCTTTCCTGAGAGCCTCTGACTCTCTGTTTTCTCTTTGCAACAGCCAAATTTCCTGTGGACACGTCTAGGCTTCACACATTTCTTTATAACACGATCTGATGTAGACCAACCATTTCTTTGTCTCTGTACTTTACAGACCTCAGAGGTCTTTCCATCAGACACAGCAGAACCACACCTGCTTAAAAATATAGTCCCTGATGGAATTGGAAGCCTCGAGTCAGGAGATAGGGCAATGCCACATGCAGGAAAATGAATAAGTAAAAAGATAAACAGAAACAGAGAATTTAGAGAAACTAACTGTTCTTAGACAAGAATTCTGATGCCTGTGGATTTTTTAAGAACTTTGAAAACCACCAAATGGAGAAGGATGAATACATGTTCTATTTGCTACCTTATGGAATACTCTAATGTTTGCGAGATAATCTGTCTTTGGTTGGAATATCTCCTATTTTTAAATTATAGATATGCTATTAAACAATAATAAGTACTGGGAAATGAGAACATCCAGCTGTTTTTTAAATTGATTCATCAGTGTATTTATGTAATTCTGAACACAGCAAATGCTTCAAGAGGCAATATTATAGCATAGGACCCTGTAGTAACAGATAGCTCGAGATAGCCACCACCAAGAGACTGGAACCCCATAGAACCACAGGGTTCAGGGTCAGACCTGGCTTGCATGTCAGCACTACTCCTCACAGCCTGTCGCATTCAATCTTTCTGAACTTTCTTTTACTCCAGATGGAAATGGAAGTAAAGTTTCCTTTCTGCGTCATTCTGAGAATTTAATGACATGAACTACGGGAAGCAGAGGCAGCATATTGGACATCTGATGACTCAATACATGTTTGCTTACTCTTCTCCATACTAGATGGCACCCCAAGTCCTGAGGCTTCAAGCGCCACACACATATTAAACATGTATAGTTAAGTCCCATTAAGAAGGAAATGGCTTTGCTCCACCTCCCTCAAAGGCCATTGTTAAACAGCCCTTCTTTACCTACTCTCTAGAGTTTCAGAAGGAAAATTTCAAGCTTTAGCAGCAAAGGAATGTTTAATGTTGGAATATAGGGAATGTCATGTTTCAGTCCTAGTGGGAATTGCAATTCAGACTTGAAAACAGAAAGTGCCAATTCCATGAAAACAGCATGTACATGGAAGAGGAACAATAGAAGCAGATGTGTCAAAACTCAATGAGAAGAGAACAAGCAGGTACACTGAGGGCTGGTTCAGGGAAGAAGACCTGGACTTGCCCATCAGTCTCACCCTATGTCCCTAATTTGCTTAGACAATTTTGCCTCAATTAATGTAGATGAAAATGTAATGTAAAACTGAGGTTCTTGTTTCAAATTACGAGCTCAGTCATTCTCCACAAAGCTTTTTAAAGGTTAGAGAAATCACAGAAATGCCCAAATGAGTAGAACCCAGGCTGGAGGAAGACCACATTCACGGCCAGGCCACCTTCACCATCCCTGCCGTTCCCAGGCAGATGTCCCCCAGGACACTCACTCCCACTCATCTGGGCTGTGGGCTCAGAATTACAGCCGAGGCAGTGGGGCCCAGCATGCTCAGAGGCAGGCAGCCCTGCTTGCGAGCCACCTGGGAGCACTGGGCAGCCACAGATGGACTTCCCTTCTCAAGGACAAGGAGAAACAAGCTTGACACAATGAGGCCAATATGGTTGGCTACTGTTTCGCCCCAAAGAACTTGCTCCTTTTTCCTACTCATTTGGTTTGGACCTTTGACCACTACTGCAGCCCATCCCATGTGGCACCCAGCTGTTTCCTCGCTGGCACCCACGTCACTGCAGACCTCACCTCAGGCCTGCTGGGTGCTGATCTTGAGCACTAACCGTGGTGTCCAGCATTTCCCCCACGACCAGTGCGTTCTGTGACCCCATGTGGGCAAGGTGTGCTGTGACCTTGGCAGGCAACCGGTTGCTCTCGGTTTTCTGCTGAACCTAATTCTGGGAAGCTGCTCAGTGGGGTCCAGCCTCGCCTGCCCTGCCCTTGCCTGGCCTTGGCACCGGGAGGGTGTTCCCAACACACTTCTTTCCTCAAGAGACAGCCTGTACCTGAGTCAGCCTACGCCAACAGGGCGGTCTCCTCTTCCTTTTCTGGACTTGTGGTTCACTCGTGATTCCTCAACCCTACCACAGTTGCCTTGGCAACCACACACCCTGGGGCCTGCTGGGAAAATTCCACGCTTAGATTTGGCACCTGTTCCTGCTAGCAGACAGGCCTGAGCTGCTGGGAGAGTACAGACATGATGAATTAGATCTTGAGCTGATTGGGGCGACTGTGGAGTCCCTTTACATGCGAGTGGCCTGCAGAGCAGAGGGAGGGAGAGGGTTGCTTTTCTTTCTTCTCTTAGCCATAAATCCCGGTGCCCCGGGCTGGCCTCGGCTTGGCAGACCAACACTCAGATGATTTCTGGTGGCGTACGTGCCGACCACAGGGCGAGCGTGAGCCCTGCCATCCGGCCCCCACAGAGAGCCCCTTCTCTGGGGATGAGCGGCGGTGTTCCAAACCCCAGGCGCTGGGCTGTGTCCACTCCTACCCCATGCGTGCAGCTACAGCAAACAGTGGTCAGCCACATCAGGAGAGGGGAGAGATCGCTGTCTGTGCAGGAAATGCTCACTCCTGCTGGGAAATCTGAGAGAGGAGAGAGACCCGGCCACAGGAGGAAAGAGGCCCCAGATCACCCTGTTCCCAAATCTTACTCCCTCACACTCGCCCCGGGTGGCGAGTGAGCTTCATCTCAGTCATAGTTTGGGAGAGGATGCAGCCACAGATCTTTGACTTCCCCTTTATTCTTTCATTCCAAATGGCTGCTTCCAAAAGGAGGAAAGAAGGAGAGACATAAATAACACCCTGTGGACTGTCTCATTTAGGAAAATCTCCTAAAAGGTTAATGTTGCATCTCCCGCTTCTGGGCATGTGTGGGTCACATGCTGGGCGCTGGGAAGTGAGTCCAGACTCCCGCTGGGTTGTGCCCAGCCAGGCGGAGAGAGAAGGACACTGGGCAGCACAGACAGAAGCTTTGGGAAACCAGTGTTGACTTCAGCATTATGCCCGTGACTAGAAATCACATGAGGAGAGAAATCTCCGGTCTTCGCTGAGAGGATGGAGCAAGAGAGGCAAGGGCAGAGAGAAAGGATAACACCTTCAAGTTGTCCAGATGGGGACAGGAACCCACACAACCGGAGATGGAAGCCACTGTGTGCCTCCGATGATGCTGGACGCCTCAGGCTTCCCCAGGAAATGGGGCACCTCCATTCCTGATTGGCACACAATGGACTTCCAGTGCCGAGTATCCCGACCAAATCATTCTGTGGCAAGAGAAAGAAGAGGAGGAAATGGGTCAACCCCTCCCCCCTCCCCGAAACAGTCTTGTGGGAAAAGTCCAAATAGTTGAGCTACTCTATTTCCCTGTAATCTAAGCGTCCTCACCCATTACAGGGGCTATTAGGAGGCAGAAGGCCGGCCGGTGTTTGACTTTGCTGGGGATAGACAGGGTGGTTGTAACTTGCTAGAAGGTAAGGATGTAGAGAAGTTATATACCGCTCCCCAAAGAGGCAGAGAGGTAGGTTGCTGGTGAAAGTGAGGCAGGAATTACAGCCAGAGCCATTTGAAAGAAATGATGGTGTCCACGCAGCCGTCCTAAGCAGGTGAGTGGAGAAACGGGCCAGTGCCTCTAAGAGCAGGACGATCCCTGTGGATGGCGTGAGCAGTAAGAACTGTAGCCCCCTGTCAGCTGCCACTGCCCAGCCTCGCCCCCATCTTCTGCACCCACAGAGGCTCTGGGATCCCTGTGAAATCTCCTCCCACTGGTATTGGATGTGGGCTGTACGCCTGGGTGCCCTATGAATCACCTGCAGCAGGAGGAGATCATCACTCTCCCATCTGCTGCCTCTGCTCACAGCCTGCAAGCGGCAGGCAGCTGAGAGCGGGACCGGACCTCTCCTTCTCTCCCACTCTGTCCACCGGAAGTGGTGGGCCTCAACACTCACCTGGGTGCCCTGTGCTGCCCCAGGTGGGAACTTCATGGCTTGGGGGGGCCAGCCCTGCTCAAGACCCCCAGCAAATGCACATGACCTTGGGTAGGCTCCTGGGATTCAGGAAGTAGACTCTGGACACGGGGGGCAAGTACCTCAGGGGTCACAGTCGCCAGGTCTGTCCTGGTGACACGGTCGGGATGTGGCTTTTTGTGTATTTGTTGCTGCCCATTTGAGAAGGGGAAGGCTAAGAGGCAAACTCCTATTGTGCTTTCTTCCATCAATGTTTCTCAACCTAACCATATTTACTTAGGGAATTTCTAATTTTAAAGATGACACAGGGGTCATCTTTAATGACAAGGGGTCTTCCGACATGGCCTCTTGCTTCCAGGTAGCTCTGTGCCATGAAATCTTTCCAAACCCAAAAGAGGAGTGATTTTTAGTTGCAAAATTTGTCCTCCTCCCAATGCCAGCATCTGCCAGATGCTCTGAAATCTTCACAGATGAAAGAGTTGCTCTATTAACAACAATATGTATTCAAATGAAATAAAATTTATAGTGAAAGCCAGGATTGATTTCATTTAAAAAATTATTGATTGCTTAGTGTAGACCTGTCAGCCATGAAACAAAGGCTTAGATTTGTAGACTTCCCTGTAGATATAGCTGATAGGTAGGAGGATGAGGGTGGGAACCCCAATATCTTCTCAACTCCCAGTGCAGTGTGCTCACCATAATGCCATGAGGAAGGGAAAGAAATGACAGATTTTTAAAAAGATTTATTTATTTATGCATAAACAATTGGGGTACAGGCCAGAGATACAGGGGGTGAGATTCACCAGAGTCAGAGTGGGGAGCAGAACAGGCAGATGGACTGAAATACACTGCTGAGGGGAGCAGCAGACGGGTCAGGCGAGGTCTGCCGCGCCATGTGGGTCAGCTCCCCACCAGCTGGTGGCTGCTATAGCTTATCACTATATATACTGTGCTTTAACCCCTTGTGCCACCAGGGAGAGCCCCAGAAATGGCTGATTTTAATTATGGAATAATTTTTAAACAATAGTTTCAAGGAAACATACTTCTGGCTGAAAACAACCCTGCCAGTAAAATTCAGAAGAGAACTAAATTCTCTGTAATCAGCAGTCTAATACTTAAGAAAACAACATTTTCCCACAGTGAATGTGGTCCCTATGATCTGGCCGAGTGCTTAGCCAGATCCTTGTTCCTGCTACTCTCATCTTCACGTGAATGAAGTAGGTGGGATCACAGGTAAGCAGGGTCCTCTAGGATATGAAGCTCAGTCCCTTCCAGGTGACAGAGACGGTATGGCCACTTGATCCACTGACAAACTCTCTTCAAGAGGCAGAAAGCACTTAGAATTTCTCCTCTTGCAACTTTTGAAGAGATGATCTCAAAGGACCATTATTGCTCCTTCTCAGCTCACCCAGGAAAGACATGCTGGTCCTGTCCTATCCCCTGAAATCCCCTCCAGCCCAAATCCTCCTCAGCTCCATTCCAGACAGCAGCTGTCAACAGAGAGAGCTGACATGAGGAGTGACACCTAATTGCCAGCATCGTTTTTTCTGTTCTTTTTGATTTGGGGTGCTTGCTCTTTGTTCTCTGTGAACTACATAGGATCACACCTTTACACAGGGTGACTGGGACATGCAAAGGAAATGCAGTCATGTAGTGTCCCTCACTGGACAACAGGGACAGGACAAGGAAATTTCTGTACTTGAGACTGGAGCTTCTCCAATGTTCATCGGGCTGTGAGTGGGTTCCCTAGGCAACCTGTTAGAATGCAGATTCTGAGTCTTTGGGTCTGGAGGGGTGGGTCCTCTGCATTTTTAATCAGCTCCTAGTGGAAGCTTCTGATCTGGGATCCACAGCTTGAGTACTAAGGTTTTAGACACTACAATAAGCTTAGTCTGGTATCACATATAAGTAGTCTTTGTAACTTTTCAGCCTCTCTTGCTAAAATGCTCAGCCCCCCAGAGCTCTTATCTCCTCTCCTGCTACTTTTAAGCAGAGGAATACATAGGTATATGAAATATGTCTTCACTGACCACATGCTGGCAAGACAATACTCTCTGTGTTCACATGGAATCTTCTAGATCATCCCAGCCAACTTTACTGTTGTAAAGTAGCTGGTCTGCGTTGCTCTACAGATGGTTCACCACTAAAATTTAACTGGTCTAGTCTTTGGGTCCCAGATTCTCAGAAAATAATGTAATTAACTACTCCTGTGAAATTTTTGCGAAAGACATTGACTCCCTGAGTTGATGTAGAGCATCTACAACCATTTAGAGATATATTTTTTTAAAGATTTATTTATTTGTGCATATAGAACTGGGGTACAGGCCAGAGACTCAGGGGCGGCGAGAGGCTTCACCAGAGACAGAGTGGGGAACAGAACAGGCAGATGGACGAAGTACTCTGCTGAGGGGAGCAGTGGGCGGGTCAGGAGAGGTCTGCCACGCCATGTGGTCACCTCCAGGGCAGGCGGGAATCGAACTCATGCGGAAGTGGCTTTAGATTCTCAGAGCTATGCTTTAACCCGCTGCGCCACCAGGGAGGGCCATTTAGAGATATTTAAGGAAGATGGCAGACTTGAGTTTGGGGTCGAGGCTTTCCACTGGCAGCTACCTAGAGATCAGGCCAGGCCTTGGCTCCTCTTCTCATCAGTCATGGCCACGCCAGTGGGTTTTACCCTGCACAGATGGTACTTTCTGATGTTCTCCTGCAGCTGCCATGAGGCCTAGTGAATCTAATTTTGGTTCCATTTCAATCCATCAAAACCTGAATCCTGATGAAGTAACCCAAAGTTTTGAGAATTCCAGCGCTTGGGTCAGACTTTAGTGTGCGTGACTTTTCACTAGCTGTACTAATGCAACCATCCTTCTGTCTAACATCCAGAAACTGTGTTTTCACCCTTTCAGTGTGTCACATATGGACGGGACAGTGTGCAGGACAGCACAATGGGTGTGAGTTCATCCTTAGAGGTCAATAAACATCCCACTCTCAAGGTTATAGATCAAAACACAAATTTTCTGCTCGTCAGAAACAGGACAGTGGCTTCACTTCATTCCCTCTTACAACTTTCCCCAAAGTATTTTGGACAAAAGTAGGGTAAAGGCCCTTTTAAGTAATACTCACTGGGTCCTAACATTTCCTGGGGATGCTGCGAACAGGAGGCTTTGGAACTGTTCTACAGATTGGCCTGAGAGTTCTCATTTACTTGCAAATCAACTTGACTATCAAAAGTGAAATGGGGAGAGGAGCCAAAGTCTTGCAAATAGAAAGAGGTCATTATTGGCCTGATAGAACCAAGTGGTTCAAACCTTCCACAATCTAATGAATTCTCTAGCCCCTTTTTGGTTTAGTTCACATTTTGTAGAGAAGGAACAACGACAGATTTCATGACTTGCCCGAGGCCACAGAATGTGCTACCACTGGGGTCTGGCATGAGACCCATGGTTGCAGCTCTCAGACCCTCTAGCCCTGCGGCCCTTACCTCTCTCTGGCCACAAGAGATTCCAGGGTTGCTATGAAGATTAAGAGAAATGAATCAGACAATGCCCTGCATTATTTTTATAGCCCAATTGCAATGTGACATCTGTCTCTTGTGAATTTGCTCAGTAGATGAGGAAGGATTTCATGATTTAGATAACAAATAAGCTGATCTTTAGTCCTAAAATGGATGGGAGGGCTCTCCACCCTAATCTTTGGAAAGAGAGAGCGATGGGCCTTTCCAGCAGTGCTGCCTTGGCTTGAGCTGACCATGTCAAAGGCAGGTAGCCAACCTCAACTCTTATGCAGGACATTAACTCCCTGTGTCTGCAGTCTCCATGTTGGAGTTGCGGGTCATGTACTCTGAACCTCCCTTGTATCTCTAACCACCCCCGGCACCTCTCCCAAAATGTCACCCCAGTTCACAAAATGGAAATGAGCACCCTGATAATACAATAAAATGAAGACAAAGATGGAAGACTCAAATACTTTAGCCTATACTTGTGAACTCCTCTCAACCCTTGGAGTCAAATGGAACTGGCTAGATCCTATTTATAAATAAAAGTCATATTGTCTCCCCCTAACACTGCTCAAGGCCTGGGATTCCCATGTGACCACATCCTTCAGGCAAGCCTCCCCTCCCAACCCCCCCGCCCGGGTACACAGTGAGCCATACTTGGAGTCCAGCGCCCATCAAATGCCCACTGGACCCAGCATACCTGACCTATGACTAACCTGGCTGATGTCTCTTTCACTGGAGCCTTCAACATAGTTTTTGCCTCCTTCCCACCTATATAAGTTTGGGCAAGTTTGGAAGGGTGTCCACTCCCATATGACACAGTCATTGTGGAGCAAGTTTCAGGACTGTGGAGCAGGAACTGCAGGTGTGGCCTGGGGCTGGCAGTGTGTAGGCTTGGAGTGCTCAGGCTATGGCTCACTCTCCCAGCCCACACACCAACCCCTCAGGAGAAAAGGCCTCCATCACCCCCCAAAACTCTTTCATGCACAGACCAGGGTCCTGCAGTCTCCCATGCTAAAACCCTGACCAGATGGGTGAGGTACACAGACCTGTGGGGACCTTTGTATCCAGAGGTCATAATGACCCTTCTGAACACTCCCCAGTGCCCTTGCATTCCTGTCCAGACAGCTCATGGTCTGTTTTCAGCACCCGCTGGGCAGTCCCCAGGTTGGTTCCTGCCCAGGGGCTGTGATTGCTTCGTGTGGAGGTGGGTAGTGGGGTTGGGGCTGTGCACAGTTGGCAGGGTGTCCACACAGATTGCAGGAAGCACCTTTCCGTGTGACTTAGAATTTGTACCTACCACCTGGGGTCTGTGTGGATGGAGTGAGTGTGAGACTGTGAAATACCCCCAAAGTTCCTTTCTGGAATACTTTTCTGCTTTCTATTTACAGGTTAGCTGCTCAGTTCTCATAGGTTGAAATGCCAACTTCATGGTAATGACATCTAATTTACATTTTCTCTGATAAACTCTTGATATTTGCCCTTAATATCTCACACTTAATATGCCTGTTTTTTTTTTTTCTCACAAAATACCATGTTGCATCTCCAATCTTCCTCATCTTAGCAATGGCATTACTATCCACTCGGCTGTTCAAGCTGAAGGACATACAGTCATCCTTGTTTGATCTCTCCCACCCCCAATCAGATCCAAACACAAATTCCCTAGCTCCTACCTCAAACCTCTTTCTTCTCTCCCTTTCCACTGCCACCTCTTCGGCACAAGCCACCACCATATTTTGTCCTGGCAAGAGACATTGTATTCAATAATGTCCTAACTTGTTTCCTCCTACTCTTACAACCCCTTCTCCCCCAATTATGAATGCGCTTTGCTTTCCATGTAAGGGGGATCTGGCCTGTCCCCTGTGCAAATGAGCACTGGCTCCCCTCAGCCTTCTGGATATGTCGTTGCCTGTCTCTCCATCCTCACCTCATTATCCCTCCTCTCCACTAACCAGTGTTTGTCTAACCAGTGTTTCCAGGGCCCAAGACTTTCTCACACCTTGGACAGCTAACTCTAACCCAACACTACCTCACCACAGGGTCACTACCTCATCATGAAGTCACCTTATCACAGAGTCTTCTAAGCAGTTCAGTGATAAAGGGTTTTACCCACCTGACCTTGCACTGCTTCTTCTCAATCCCTTAGTTGTCCCCTACATAATATGTCATCATCATCATTATTGTTATTACTGGGTAACTTTGACTTATAACACTGTATGAGGTTCAAAGACACAGGGTCACACCTCTGCAGAGGCATATCCTCACACCCTACCCAACACCAAGGCACCCACAGTCCTCCACCATCCATTGTGCCCCCTCCCCATTTAGTTTGAGCCTCTTCCTGTTGTGTAGCCTCAATTCTACAGTCAGATTAACAGGGTTTGCCCTTGGTTTGGTTCTGTCTGATCCTTTGTTTTATTTCTCTACATCCCATATAAAATTTGTCTTTCTCCTTCTGACTTACTTCACTTAACGTCGTTCCTTCCAGCTACATTCATGTTGTCGAAAATGGCAAGCGTTCATCTCTTTTTGTTAGCGCTTAGTGCCCCACCATGTACCTACACCGTATCTTTTTTTTTAACTTTTTTTTAAATATTTATTTATTTATGCATAAAGAACTGGGTGGGGTACAAGCCAGAGGTGCAGGGGCAGTGGGAGGATTCACCAGAGACAGGGGGTAGAACAGGCTGACCGACCAGATAGACCAGCAGCGGGCGGGTCAGGAGAGGTCTGCCATGCCAGGTGGATAACCTCTGGGCCCGAGAATCGAACTTGCACTGAAGTAGCTGTGCTAGCTTGCAGTGCTGCATCCTAACCAACTGTGCCACCGGGGAAGGCCCTTCACCGTATCCTGTTAATCCACTCTGCTGTTCTGGACACTTCGGTTGTTTCCATAACTTGGCTATTGTAAGCAGTGCTGTAGTGAACATAGCAGCACTTAGAATTTTTATTTCAAATGATGAGTTTTTCCGTCTACCTGACCAGAACATAAACTCTTTAAAGGCAGGGCCACACCTCTCTGGTCCCCAGCAGGGTGAGGCAACACTTACTGTATGTGTAGTGAAGGTCAGGAAAGGGTCACGGTGTGGCGGGCACATAAGAGAGATGAACATCTTCTTGCCCCTCGGGTACTCAGGCTGTCATTTTTCCACACTCCAAAGAGTCAGTCACTGGTGTTGAAAGTTCCCTTTCCTCCTCATCACTTATGTTGTTTTCTACACCATCTGCACTCTCAAAGGGCCCCTTCTAATCTGTTTCTATAGAAAAAATGTAAGGACCTGGCAAAAGTTTAAGCTAAGAAATTCCCCCAGGCCTAGCTCCCTCTGGAAAGTGACGTGTTTCAGCACCACTCAGGGGGCAGCCTGGTGCTCAGAGAGCCCTGTGGGCCCCCAGCTTAAAGACGGTCTCTCTGTTTGGGTTGGGTTTTCTTCACTTTGTTTTCTTGTGTGCTCAGTGGCTTGTCCCTAACTGGAGGCCAATCACCACACTGCCAGATGGTGCGAAAGATTTACCGGAATTTCGTTTTCAAATAAACCACAAGCTTGGATGGACTAATGTTGTTCCACATAAAAAAGCCACAAAACTGGACAAATTAGCGTTGTTTCAAGAAAAGAAACCTGTCCAAGCCCTCTGCTTGCCCTTCTTACAGGGCTCTGAGAGCCTTGCAAAGACACTGTGGCCTGGCTGGTGTCTTTCTCCTGTGAAGCCACTGAACCAAAGGAGGGTACTAAGGAGCACCCCTCCCTTTACCACCCACTCCACAGACTAACTTGGCAGCACCATGGGGAATTTCATTCTCCCGTGGAACCCAATTGTTTCTGTCAAATACATCTCAGTTACACCAACAGACAGCAATGGCCGCCATCTCTCCTCAAACCACAGACTGCCTCCTGGAGGGAGGCCCAACCCCAACCCGGCAGGATGGTTCTCACAGGGCACATGATGAACACCCCACAGCCACCGGGGGTGTTCCAGGTGGGCTCCATTCTCAGCAGAAATAGAGCCAGTAGGCAATGCTTCCACAATTGGAAGCCTGGTGTTGAACCCCAGCTGTATGTGCCACCTACAACTATGGGATCACAAGCAGGTAGCAACCCTCTAAAACACAGATTCCTCATTCTTAAGATACAGGATAATAATATTAGGCCAACAGGGTAAAGGGAGATAAAAATCTTAAGGGTAAAGGGAGATGAACATCCTCTAGTTTGCTGGACACATTTAGTAAGTACTCCCTACATGTGGAAGCTGTGTGGGGAAGTGATGGTGATGATGGGGTGTGTGGGTGCCCCCTTGTCCTACAGCACGGCAGAGCCAGGCTCAAAGGAGGGGGTGTCTGAGCTTCATGAGGTCAAGTGAGTGGAATTAAATCGAACCAGCAAATCAATCCATATTGATTGAAGCTGAAAGAGGCCTTCTTAAAGAAATAACAACATGGCCTCATCTTTCATCCTTTTTGTTCCTGACCAAACACCAGAATAATTAAAATTCTATGAATTTGCTCTCCCTTTGAGATTTTACATCATAAGATAGTGAGAAATACTCTAAAGGGCAGTCCATGATCTAGGGGTTGGAACTTCATTTTTCTATGTAAAGAAATCTGGAATGTAACTGAGTAGAGATTCAGTCCATGAACGTGATAACAGTGGCCAAAAATATTTTCAATTTTCCAAGCTAAACAATTACATATATTGAATATATATATATACACACAATATATATGGTATAGTGCCCCTTCGCTATAAGTTTATAATATTCTCCCCATTTCACAGATGAAAATTCCAAAGAATTTTCCAAAGCAGATCATGTCTGCTTGACCATAAGGCCTACCATGTTAATCTGTCTCACATACTTCTGGGTCACAAGAGATGCATGTTAGGCTAAGAACAAATGACATGATCACGCTCATGTCATGACTGAATATTTTAAAAGTTTTCAATGACCTTAATAAGTTCTACCTCAGACCTCACAACCACCTCTCTGAAGCCCTGTAAACTGAGGAAAATATATCTTACCCTGTTCATCTTGTAGTGCTCACCAGAACTTCACTTAGACCCTCCAAGTCCTCAAGAACTCCCTTGCAAGCGCACACAGGTTTGGGGTGTGACTTGAAAGACAACGAAGGTTGTAACTTCCTGCAGACATGGCAGGGGTGGGGGAGGGGCTCACACAAAATGATTTGCTGATGTAAAAAGTCTATTAAGTTGTATTTCTTAGAAAGAAAAAGAAGGGGCAAAGGGTTTCTGATTAATTTTCTCACAGGATGTCACTTGGTTTTCTTGGAATTTTGTTTTACCTTAAATAGATTATCTTAATTTCTTTTCTTTCTGGTTGCCCCTTCTCCCACCTCTCAAGCTAGTCTCATTTCTTAGGTTAGAAGGAGGTTTGGGGAAAACTGTTCTTTTGAAGCCACTATCTTTCCCTGACACGTCTGGATAGCATCTGGGGCCTGGAAGCGGCTGGTATAGCCCAAGATAGGAAAACCCCTGTCAGGCCAGCCATGGGCCTAAATAAACAGTGACTCTGCTCACCAAAGGCTCCCAAAGTCCCCTCCAGCATCCTGACATGGAAGGCCCACACCACCCCCACCTCAAATTCCGGCACGTCTGAGGTGCTTTCCCTCCTAGGGCAGCCCCCCCACCCTCCCACCCCCCCGCCACTGAGTCACTGCTTATCTTTCTTTACTAGAAGTTCTGGATGAAGTAACGCTGGGGAGAAATTCACTGTTTCTACTCCCAATATCTGACCATGACTCATTATTCAGCAAACACCACATCCTCCTCCCAAGAAAGAGGCACTGAACCAGTTACATAAGCAGCCCTCTACAGCTGCGCTTGGGTAATTGAAAGTGAAGCCCTCCTGACTGGGAGTGACAGGGCTCTCTCCTCACTGCACGATACCAATCTTTACAAGGGAGAGAAACCCTCTAAGGGAGAGGGCCCCCCAAGCCAGTGTGTGCTATAGGGTTGGTTTTCTTCACAGTAGGCCTGATGCTTGGAATCACTAGTATTTTCTGCCTTGTTAAAGCATGGTCCTTCCACTGTGCTTCTGATCTTATCTCTGCCGAGCTGGAGCTGAACTTGGAGAGGCAGGATCGACCTACCCCGCTGAGCAGAGGAGAAAACAGGGTGTGGGTTTCTGTGCTCAGGGACCCACCCACAAAGGACCACCCGGGAGCAATCATCTTCTGGAAAGGCTTCACAGTGGCTGGGTTTTTTTTTTTGTTGTTGTTTGTTTGTTTCATTTTGTTTTGTGCAATAATAAGCTCAGTTCTGTGATCATAGAAAACAGAGTTGAAATGCAAAGCCAGTGTCAAGAGGACAGCTGCTTATCTAGTTCAGAGAGAGAAAAAGTGACTTTAAATTGCTCTTCGAAAGAAACAGGAGGGTGAGGTGAGATCATGTCAGAACTCCGTGGCCTAGTCTTCTTTTCCACCAGGGAAGTGCTTTGCAGGAGTGGTGGGAAGCAAAATAAAACCTGAACATTCGTTCCAGGAACCTGCTTCTCACAAAGTAGGCCTGCTGATAAAGACCAAGGGAAAAAGAGCAACTGCTGTCTTTCTGAAAGCCACCCAGAGGGGATTGGTGGGCCTGTGTGTATACCTGGCACCTTGGACCAGACCTCAACCCTCCTTAACTGGTCCCTATGGTGGATCTGAGTTGGAAGGGTCTACAGTGGAAGTGCGCTGGTGAGGAAGCACTCTGGCCTCCAGCTTGACCCTGCTGCAAACCTCCATGGGAATGTTCTGGATACCATCTCAATATCACAGGGAAACAAAATCCCAGAGAGAGGTCTGAGGAGCTCAGGAAGGTCAGCAAAACCAGGAATGGGGTAATAAATGCATATGACGACCCTCCCTGGTGGCACAGCAGTTTAAAGCACAGCACTAAGAGGCTAAAGCCACTTTAGCATGAGTTCAATGCCCATCTGGAGGTGACCACATGGCACAGCAGACCTTCCTGACCCACTCGCTGCTCCCCTCAGCAGTGTACTTCATCAGTAGGCCTGTTATGTTCCCTGCTCTTTCTCTGGTGAATCCTCTCCCTGCCCCTACACCTCTGGCCTGTACCCCAGTTCTATACACATAAATAAATAGATCTTTAAAAAAAAAAAAAGAAAGAAAGAAAGAAATGCAGATGACAAGGCACTCACTGTGGGGCTGTCCAGAGTTGCTCTGCTCCCCAAATTCCTACATGAAAGTCCTAATCCCCACCCCAGATGTGACTGCACTTGGAGAGAAAGCCTTGAAAGAGATAAAGTTAAAATGTGGTCATAAGGTGGTCCCCAGATGAGTATGGCTGGTGTCCTTGTAAGAAGGGATAAGCACAGAGAGGCACCCCAAAAGAAGGCCATGTGAAGACAGAGCCAAAGGGAAAAGTTTCGGAAGAAACCCACAGGATCATCACCTTGATTTGGGACGTCCAGCCTGGAGACTGTGAGACCGTCAGTTCCTGGGGTTTGGGCACCCAGTTTATGGTGCTAATTGCGGCAGCCTCAGCAGTGTAGTCTACATAGTGGCCTTGCAAGTTCTCTAAATTTGGGGTCCTTGGCTTCTCTTTATAGCTTAAAACCTGTCCCCTGTCTGGGTAGTTTTCAGAGGACTGAAGAGAGAGGAATCTCCCTTCCTGACATAATCCTGGAGTCTAAGACCAGCTCCTGAACGCTTAGAGAAAAAAATGCCAAAGTCTGAGATCAGGAGACACAGTAAACTGACCTTCCACCTGAGGACATGTGGCCCCGCGACATCTGAACAGAGTGTGCCCAATCTGGGGGCGTTCTCCCAGGGCCCTACTTTCTACCTCACTTTTCCTAGAGCCACGCTGGCCCCCGGCTGCCCCTGCTCAGTGAACGAAGGAGAAAAGCTGGGCTTATCCAAGTGCCATCCATATGCCCTGCGGTTCTCAAGGGCAACTAATCCAGCACTGGCCGGAAGTGCTCCACAGACCCCAGACGCAGCAGCGTCAGGAGTTGGTGAGAGCCTGTGCTCTCCGCAGGTGATGAAAAACCAAGGTCCATGGGTTCACACACCTGAGGGTTCATACCAGAATCCCCTCCCTACCGGCCCAACCTCTCCAGATTTAGACTTTTCTAACCTTCCAGAAATCTGATATTTTAACTATGCTGGTGTTGCCCCCTGCTTCCTTCCCTTCTTTTTTCAACAGTCTATTTTAATAAAATGCTCTTTGGTTCCTGGAAAAGCTAACCTCAACTGTTAATGTTCCCGGTGTGGGCAGGGAAGGTTGAGTTGAGCTGCATTTCAAAGCTGCACCAGTTCCTTCTCCTTCCCTCAGCGCCCACGCCAAGCACAGGACAATAGGGCACTGTGGGCCGCGGCCCGGACAGTTCCTCAGCGCCACATGCCCTGCACTGCTGTGCCCACCCTTTGGGCTCTCAGGTATGGGTGAGGCCTGAGAGAAGCTTCCAGCCCATTCCCTCAGAGGCAAAATGTAGAGAAGCAATGAAGCATTGAAAAGAAAGCACAGCGCCTGCAGCACACTTAGCACACACACTGTACTTCCGAGTCCAAGAGCAGTGCAGAGGAAAACTTCATCCCCAAGCCCATAGGTAACAGCTACATCCTGACACAAATGCCTCATAAACCTGGAGCTTCCTCCAGCCCCGGAGGCTGCCTGCCCACTCGCTCCCACACACTGATGGCAGGCCTGGCCCCCCGCCAGGGAGTTCGGTTGCAAAGCTGGAAACTCCCTGACTTAAAACAATGTCTGGGTGTTTTCTGCTTCACAGGCTCTTTGAAGGAGGGTAAAAAGTTTAGCCAACTTTTGTTTAGTTTGACTTTTCCTACTCTGCATATCCCCGTGTTTCCTTCCAGGTGCCGGCCATAAAGGGGGTCAGTTCATCACTCAGCGCGGGGAGTAAGGAACGCTGTGTCTGGTGTCTGCTGTGCAGGGGTGTGCTGGGGACTGAGTTGAACTCTCCAAAACAGAGCAGACTCCTGCTGTCCAGGAGATTATAAACTGAGAAGTCCAGATAGAGGATAATCATCTTTCAGATGTGTTTTTTCAAAAACCCACTTTGTTTTTATTCTTCCCCTTCTTCCTTATTTTCCTCCCACTATCCTTTCACTTCTCCACCCCTAGGTCCCCTTTACTGGGCTAGTGGTGAGAGTACACAGCTAATCCTTTATTGTTTTCAGGGTCAAGGGTAAAAGGAAATGACTTGGGGGGCATCTTTGAAGTGAACTTCCCCCTTTGCAACCCAACTTCTCTTTGCTGAAGTTGGCTTTTATGAAGCGTGCAATAGGAAGATGGGAAAAGAATAATGCAGAAAGAATAATAGCACATCAAAATATACTTGCTCTTAGGGAAGGATAGAGGTGAATATACAAATAGTAAATCACACAATCCCAGAGATGAAGGGGGACGTTGGCACTTAAGCCTCCTCCTTAGAGATGAGGCTAATGAGACCCAAGAAGACTAGAGAGAATAATCCCCAAAGGGTCAAAGACCCAGGCTTTCTTCTCTGTACGTCAACGCTCTTTCCTTAGGTACTTCCACCAAGATATCGATCCCAGATATGGGGTCAGGAAGGCCTCTTTCGCCTCATCATCCCCACCTATCCCACCTTTAGCTGCAAGCCTTTTTCTCTCATCCCTTCACCAGAAGTGAAACCACCTGGGAAGGCCCTTTGAGCTGGCAGCTGTCAAAGATGTCTTCCAATAAATTAGCCAAATGAGGTAGCTAGAAACACAGAGTGCTGAGTTAGGGTCCCTGTAGCCTTAATCCATACACTTGAAAGGACAATGGAGACCAGTGCTGCCCACGAGAATAATGATGCAGCCATGAATGTATGCCAGTGTGGACTTTTGTATTTTGTAGTTGTCAAGTTAAAAACGGTAAATATTGGACTTTGGCATGAAATTTTTTGGAAGATTCCAGAATTAAATAAAGAAGGTAGAAACCCTTATGTAGTATAACCTGCAAATTGTACAGCTCCGGCCAGCTGGTGGAGGGATGAAAGGAAATCTAAACAGTCACCTGCCAGGAAAGAAAAGGATGAGGTGACAAGCACGGGAGTGGCCCCACATGCTTCAGGTGGTGAAAGAGAGATGTCCTGTGGCTACAGCCTGAGAATCAGTGTGCCAGACACAGGCTTATCCTCCCAGCTAGTCCTGTTAATGAGACCATCCCAGGGCCTGGCTGGGTCTTTGGTATAAGCTGTCCAAAGACCCTCCCCTTTTCTACAGGCCAGAGTCTCTGGAGTAGGGCTGAGTGGTACACAAACATTTTTACCTTTTCATAGTCAGTTCTACATTTAGAAACTTATTTGTCTTAAAAAAATTAAAATGATGTGAATAAGAGCACTGCAACTTGAGAATCTTGCTCTCTGCAGTCTGACAGCTCAGACATCTTTTGATATAAATACATTATCCAAGAAAACCAGCTGAAAAGTGTTTGGACTTCTCAGTATTTGCATCTTAACACAGGTCTCTTAAAACCACATTTTTCTTGACCTAAATAACCAGACTGTGATGATGGACTGACTTGTGGTTTCGGCTATTGTTCAGGACAACAATCCCCATCTTCCCAGATGTTCATTCTACACCTTCACTCTATTCCAACTCTGATAGTTGTTTCAATCTTCTCTTTGGGCCTCCAGCCTTCCTATTTCACCAAGAAATCTGAAGCAAACAGAAGAGAACTTCCACAGTCAACCACCACCCCCATGTGGCTTGCATACCCCCAACATGGCTTGCATACCTCTTCATCTATCCTGCCTTCTCTGCATTTACTGAGATGATTGCTTCTAAACCCAAGCTTTCTACTATTTTTTTCTGTTATCACCCTTTCTTATCAGCTAATCACATCACTATCTCCTATATCCAACATTTTAACCTTTTTTTTTACAGGGCTATTTTCCATCAGCATACAAATATGTTGCTATGTCATTCATCTTTCAAACAAAACACTTCTCTTGATTCCATCCTTTTCTAGCTGTTGCATATTTCTCTTTGTTTTAAAAAAGTGTCTTGCAAGAGTTATCTTGTTTCAATATCACCTGTTCTTCTAGTTCCACTTTTTCTTGAGCCCAGCACATTCAAACTTTGAGCTCCACTACTCAATGAACCCAGTCTATCCTTACTTGTCTCTAACCCAACTAGCCTATCACATTCAACACAGTAGTTCATTCCCTCCTCCTTCAAACTTTTTCATGGCTTCCAGGAAAACTGGCTTTTTGTCAATTCTGTCTTTGACAGGCCATCCTTGTGTCTCCATAGCTAAATGTTGGATGACCTTGGTCCTCTTCTGTACCTCTGTTCATTTCAGATCTCATTAAGTTTCATGGTTTTAAATACTATCTTTACACAACGGACTACTGGATATATATCTGTAACTCAGACCCTGTTTCTCAACTCCAGATTTCTCTACACACTTGTTTCATTCCTTTGACCTTAAATGGAAACTGCTCTTCATGCAGTCTTCCCTGTTAATGACAACTCAGTCCTCCCAGCTTCTCAGAGCCAAAAACCTTGAAGGCACAAAAATGAGGACACAAATATCTTTCAAGAACTCAGAGCAGTGAGTTCCTGGCATACAATTACTACTACATAAACGTTTGTTAAATGATTAAAATAAACAGTTATCTTGGCTCTTCTTTGTCATACCTTATATCTATCATCAGCTAATCTTATTGGCTCTTCCTTAGAAATAGATAGAATTTTCGGTCACTTGTCATCCTCTTCATTACTAATACCGTAATGTAAACCACCATCACCTCTGGCCTGGATTATTGCAATAGTGTCTTAACTGATTTCCTCGCTTCTGCCTCTGCCCTACTATAATCACTCTCAACACAGCAGCCAGAGCAATTGCTTGAAGATAGAAGTCAAATCATGTCACTTCTTTGTTCAAAACCCTTCAGCAGTTCCTGTTTCACTCAGAATAAAATGCAAAGACTTTAAAATGGCTCATGAAGCCCCCCATATTCTAACAGCCACACCATTTCTACCTCTCACTCTGCACTACACCCACACACTCATCCTTCTTTCTCTGACTTGAACATACCAAGAATGTTCTTATCTGCAACCCTTGATATATTCTCTTCTCTCTCAAATCCTTTGTTTAGGGTAATATTGTTAGGGTAATATGGTTTCTCATAAAATGAATTGAGAAGATTTTCAGAAAAATCTTTCTGAAAGAATTTGTGAAGGAAGGTTATCACTTCTGTAAACATTAGATGAAACCCTCTAATGAAATTCTCCAGGGCTTGTGTGTGGGGTGGGATCTGTGTGTATGGAGGAGGAGGGTTTATGTTTATTCAACATATTTGTTTTTTATAGATCTATCCCAACTTCTATTTCTTCCTGGGTCAGTTTTTTTTTTAATTTATGTCTTTCTAGGAATTTTTCCATTACATTGAAGTTGTCTAAATTATTGGAATAGTCATTAATAATATTCCTTCTTAATCCTTTTAGTTTCTGTAGGGTTGGTAGTAACGTCCTCAATTTTGTTCCTGGCTTTGTTAATTAATGTTTTCCCTCATTTTATCTTGGTCAGTCTAGCTATTTTGTCAATTTTCCTTGTTGTCTTATAAAAAAAAAAAAGCAATATTTGGAATATTTGGTACCACTGGTTCTACTGCTTTTCTGTTTTCTATTATATTGACTTCTGATTTTAATAGCTATTATTTACATTTTTCTATTTACTTGAAGTTTGTTTAATTTTCTTTTCCTAGTTTCCTAATGTGAAAGCTTAGGTTATTGATTTGAAGCTTTTTTTTCTTTTCTGATATAAGCATTTAAAATTATAAAATTTCGGCCCTCCCTGGTGGCGCAGCGGCTTAAAGCACAGCATTGAGAATCTAAAGCCACTCCCGCATGAGCTCGATTCCCTCCTGCCCCGGAGGTGACCACATGGTGCAGCAGACCTCTCCTGACCCACCCGCTGCTCCTCTCAGCAGTGTACTTCGCCCATCTGCCTGTTCTGTTCCCCACTCTGTCTCTGGTGAAGCCTCTCACCGCCCCTGAGTCTCTGACCTGTACCCCAGTTCTGTATGCACAAATAAATAAATCTTTTTTTTTAAAGATTTATTTATTTATTCGTACAGAACTGGGGTACAGGCCAGAGATGCGGAGGGTGAGAGGATTCACCAGAGACAAAGCGGGAAGCAGAACAGGCAGATCGACGAAGTACACTGCTGAGGGGAGCAGCGGGCGGGTCAGGAGAGGTCTGCCTCGCCATGTGGTCGCCTCCGGGGCAGGCGGGAGTCGAACTCATGTGGAGGTGGCTTTAGCTTCTCAGTGCAGTGCTTTAACCCGCTGCACCACCAGGGAGGGCCACAAACATAAATAAATCTCTAAAAAAATTATAAAATTTCCTCTAAGCACTATTTTAGCTACATATCTTAAGTTTTGATATGCTGTGATTTGCTTTCATTCAGTTAAAATATTTTCTAATTTTTGTGTTGTAATTTTTTTTTTCTTTGACCCCTGGGTTATGTAGAAGTCTTTTGTTTACTTTCCTAATGTGGGGGAATTTCCCACAGTTCTCTATTGTTGATTTCTAATTTTATTGTGATTGGGATGTCCTTGGAATGATCTTAATCCTTTTTAATTTACTGAAACTTGTGTCAAATCCCAGTATATGGTAGATCCTGGTCTAACCACGTGAGAATGAAAGAATGTATATCCTTTATTTGTTGGATAGAATTTATCTGTATGTCAAGTTGAGATAGTTATAGTATTATCAAATCTTTTATATTCTTGTTAGTTGTTTGGCTAATATTTCTATCAATTATTAAGAATGTGAGGAAATCTCCAACTATACTTTTTAAACTAACTAATGTCTTAATTTCCAATTTGGAGTGCTATTGTTAGGTGCATTTACAAATATCCTATCTTCCTGATGTGGTGAAACGGAAATCTTGCTCTTTTTCACTTTTAAGATTATATTTTCTTGACTTCCTACCTATTGCCTCAATTTCTTTACAAGTCAATAAGTACAACCAGCCAAACTTAGCACATTGGTTGGCAGCCACCAGATGGTACTTGACAAATGGCAAACCTCTTCTCTTTGCCCCTTCCCTTCAAATTACAGGATGTGGGTACAAAGTCAGCTTCATAAACAATACTAAAAAGAGCAATTTCTAGTATGACTTTTGCTTCTAACAAATACTGTTATACTCCAGAAAAAAAAATGGCATAAAAGGGAGCAGGCAAGTTGGAGACAGGAATATACTTTATCTTTCTATACTATAAACTGCTGAAGAGCAAACAGCAAATCACTTTATCAGTTTCTGTCTAGTTTCTGTACATTTACCTCTCTCAGTAAATATGAAACCAATCCACCAAACTATACTGGGCAATTTATAAGTTATCTATATTTGGGGGAAAATGCCTTTTGTTAGCTTACAAAAGTATAAAAGTAAATGGAGAAGGTTTTGCATGCAATTAAGAAAGTCCAAAATTCACATTAATTAGCAGTTAACCTTAAAATGAAAGAGTTCCTGATAGAGAAGAAGGGTTGAGGAGGAGTGAAGGCTTCTTGATGCTGGTAATGCATTTTTTCTATAATCAGTGTTATATGTGCTTTCATGCTCTGCTATTGGTTAAATTGGGCACTTACACCTTTTTAGGTGTTTAAAAGTTAAAAATAAATAGTATTCTTTGAATAGGCTAATTAAGTGCTGAGAGAGTGATTAGCTACAGCCCTTAATTAGTGTGACTGGAGCTCCCATTTAGTAAGTTTATATGTAATAGTTTTCATGAACAGATATCTTAACTCACTGTCTTTTAATCTGCCAGGTTATAATTATCAGTCACTTACTACTGTCAACATACTTAAGATGAGGACAGTGAGACTCTGAAAAGTTCATCACATACATAAATTCCCACAAGTAGGAAGTAATAAAGTAATCTTAGAACTCAGGAGTGTCTGCTGTCAGGATTATAGACTAGTCCAGTCCCTATGGAAAATTCCTCAAAACATAAAAAGAGATCTACCATATGATCCAGCAATTCACTCCTAGGTGTCTACCCAAAGAATGCAAAAACACAAATTTGAAGGGATATATGTGTTCTTATATTCACTGTTGTTTTACCACAGCTAAGTTATGGAAGCAACAAGTGTGCCCAATGACAGATGAGAAGA
The DNA here is from genome assembly GCF_000260355.1 of Condylura cristata. NCBI lineage: Eukaryota > Metazoa > Chordata > Mammalia > Eulipotyphla > Talpidae > Condylura > Condylura cristata. The sequence continues at coordinate 3,661,861 of NW_004567137.1, forward strand.
TAAAGATGTGGTACAGATACACGATAGAATACCATTCCATTCATAAAAGAGATGAAATCTTGCCATTTGCAACAACATGGAACTTAAGGGGACTATGCTAAGGGGCAATGAGCCAGAAGATGAAAGACAAATATTAGATGATTTCTAGTATGGCTTTTGCTTCTAATGTTATACTCTTTATCCTTGTTATACTCTATATTCTACTCGTTTGTGGAAAAGCCAAACCACACAAACCCTACCAAATCTGAATGCAGAATAGATACTGTCAGAAGAACAGGTGAGATGGGAAGCCAAGTGGGGAGGGAGCCAAATGGACTATGGAAGAGGATTATTAGTGGCATTGTAGGGGAAATAAATTGACAACAAAGTGAAAAGGTGTGAGGCTAATATACAGAATCGCAAACCAATATTACCTCAATAAAAATAATTAAACAAAAGAAGAAATTAGGAGAGTCTGATTTCTAAGTTAGACCCTTTTCTCACAGGTCTGCTACCTAGCTGTGTTGATCATACTGACAAAATTTTCCAGGAAAATTGCTCTTCTTACACTTTTTTAGTTTAATTTTACTGCAAGATAGAAAAAAAAAAAGCAGTGAAGTATTTACAATAAACTACCAGGTTGACTTCTAAACCACAGTTTTGCTTTGAAAACTAGTCTAGATAAGAGATGAGAAATATCTCTGGAAAAAAAAGCAAATCTTTGCAAGTTTTTAAATTATAAGACTGGGTACTTCTGAAGTATCATTTAAAAATTCTGTCAGAAGACAAAATAGAAAATGTATATATATACACATATATTTGAGAAATGAACATAAAAGAAAAAATAGTATCCACTTGACCTGGGTGCTAAGGTTAAATAATAGTCCAGAAATTCTGACCCTGGACCTGCAAATGAGGATATTGAATTCTAACACACTCTTGGACAATGATGTGGAAAATAATTAGTTCTAGTTCTGTAAATGTAACTTTTTAGTTTTTCAACTTTTAAAATGAACATTAGTCAAATGTAAACATAGCAAGAGTAATACAAACAGTACTACTTACTCTGTATTGTTAATGGTGATGGTGATGATGAGGGTCTTGACGACCATGGTGGTGATGAAGATGGGCCAACTACTCTTCTAGCATTTTGCATCTGTTAACTTGTTTCTCACAATAACACAATGAGGTAGCATCTGTTTTTCTGTATCATACAGATGAAGAAACTGAGTCATAGAGAGAATACTTCATTTCCCCATGTTTAATTAATGAATATTAAATAGAACCATGTTCAAATGTAGCCTTTCTGCTACAGGCTTTGTTCTCTTAACCAAAACACTTTTACTCTGATAGGTCAGAATAATAAGAAATTAATGGAGGCCCTCTCTGGTGTTGCAATGGGTTAGGACGCAGCAGGCATGCTAGCAGCATCCACTTCAGTGCAAGTTCGATCCCTGGCCCTGGACATGATCCACATGGCGCGGCAGACCTCTCCTGACCCACCCGCTGCTCCCTTCAGCAGTGTACTTCAGCCATCTGCCTGCTCTGCTCCCCACTCTGTCTCTGGTGAATCCTCTCACTGACCCTGCACCTCTGGCCTGTACCCCAGTTCTGTATTCATAAATAAATCAATGTTTAAAAATAGAATAATGGAAAGATTATGTAACTTAGGACAATGCTTGTTTCTTCTTTATTTCTATCTTTTTTTTTCCCCCAGAAATCTTGGCATGGATTAGCTGGATTTTCGGCTCAGAGTCTCTCAAGGTTGAAATCAAGAAATCAGCCATTTTGTGATTAGATTTTAATTTGGGGTCCCTTTCCAAGTTCCCTGTAGATTCCAAGCTTCCTGAAATCTGAAATGAGGACTTCAGTATCTTTTCACTACAGGGCTGGTGTCCACCATAGAATACTCAAGCAGTTTACAGCATAACTCTTGCTGTCCTCTAGGCCAAATGCAAATCATCTCTGTCACTTCACCTTCTTTTAAATGACTCACCTGATTAGGTCAAACCCATTTCAAATGTCTCCTTTTTGATTAACTCAAACTCAGTGGATTATTGACCTAATCATGGGGATGATGTGCCTTCATATTTACTGGTCCTACCCACATTTAAGGGACTGAGGTAATACAGGGTGTTCATGCCAGGAGACCTTCCTGGAATGTTACCTGCTATAGCAATAGTTTCACAGTTCAAATCATGAAAATCATGTATACACTTCATTTTGTAGTGTATACAAAAATGAAAGCCAAAACATAGAAAAAACTAACAAGTATTTCCAAGTTGCCAAGATTTCAATTCTTCTATTGACAACTGCAAAAACAAACAAATTCTACCTAATACAGTTAAAAATCGAAAATAGCATCCGAATTTGATGGCAAAGAAGTAGATATTTGGTAGCTTGATACACCATGCCTGCAAAGGAGTGAGGTGAGAGGGCAGGAATGGGGGGGCAGTTCGGGGGGAGGAAGATTTAACCATATTTAAAATGAAGACTACATGAATAAAGATTAAGATGCATAATTGCACAAGGTTTGTGTGAACAAAAATGAAGGACAATATGTAACACAACTAGTAATTATCAGGAGGAAGGAGGGAAGGACGCAGCATTGGATGTAAAATAAATTAATTCGCAGCCCTGACTGTCAGAACCACCTGAATATTTTCCACAATGACTGATGATATTAGTCCCACCCAAGACCAATTAAATCCGAACCTCTGGGAATGGGGACCAATTATAGTCATATTTTTAAAGCTTCTCTAGTGATTTTAAAATGCAACCAGTTAGGAAACTGCTGAGTTAAATCAATCTTCTTCATCTTTCTTAATGGAGAGTAAGCCATTTTTTTCATGTTTTTCTTTAAAGTTGATAAAATAACAATTATAGAGGTCTGTACTTCATGCAGAGTTGTGGACACACTCTTCGAAGGAAGCCAGTGGAGCCACACGCTGCCTCTCAGAAGAGGGTGTGGTGCTGGGAGAGGGATTAGCCCAGTCTAAACCTCTATATGACTTGATTTGTTTTCCTGTCATGTCTATGTATTATGTTGACTTGTAAAAAATGATTGACTTTATTCTTCCTTCAACAAATGACAAATCACAGTTTCCTGCCTTATTGGTACTTAAACCTTACCATGACCTATGTAATATCTGCTTTTGTTTGGAAAAGTTGTACCTACTAACAATGAAATAGGTACTGTGCTTTATTCCTTTGATATAGAAATGCATAGTTTTCAATGCTGCCTCATCAAAAAATAAGTAAATAAATAAAAAACTCACCTGTCCCCTCCCAGCTATTTTTACTTCCTGTAACATGTCAGCAAAAATTAATTCAGAATCATTTTCTGTGTTACTTTCCTGGGATGGTTGTAACAAACTGTCACAAACTAGTTGGCTGAAAACAGCTGAGACTTATCCTCTGGCTGTTTTGCAAGTTCAGAAATTCAAGATCACTTTTTGCACCACAACCAAGGTGTCTGGGGGGCAACAGGGAACAGGTCCTTCCTGCCTGGTCACCACTGCTGGCCACCAGCCTCCCCTGGCTTGCGGTTGTCTGGCACTAATGTCTGCCTCAGCAGTCATATCGGCCTTCATGTCAAACCTCCCTCTGCCTCTCTCTTGGAAGGACACATGGAATTACACTGAGGACCCACCAGAAATGATAGAATATCTCTCCATATCTAGTTCTGTATGATCACATGTGCAAAATCCTTTGGGGGGGGCACTGCATAACATTCATAGGGCACAGGGGTTAGCATGGCTATCTTTTGGGGGCCAATAATCAGTTTGTCATATTGTTACTCCTTAGGTTTTTATTTTTAAAGGCTTTATTTTTACATATTTATGCATACAAGAACTGGAGTGTAGATCAGAGGTGCGGCAGGGAGGGAAACAGAACAGGCAGATTGACTGAAATACACTGCTGAGGGGCGGGGTGCAGGTCAGGAGAGGTCTGCTGAGCCATATGCGTCAGCTCCTTGGCCGGGGATCAAACTCATGCTGCAGTGGCTGCTGGTAGCTTCATAGTGGTGAAACTTGACCCCTGTGCCACCAGAGAGGCTCCTCATTAGGTTTTTAATTATTAAACTAACTTCCAATGTCTATTCAAATTAAGGAAACATAGATGAGGTAAGAATGAAATTTTAAAATCTAATTTATTCAGGGACCTGGAATCACTGTGAAAATAAAGTATATGATGGTGTTGTTTACCTTTTTCAAAAGAATTAAGTATTTCACTTAATTATACTAGCTTCTATTTTATCTGTACTTTCCCTACCTAATTTTAATATTTGACTTCTGTTTTTTACTTTTTCAAAGTATTTTACCTCTCATTTATGTCTCTAATTTGGCAGAGGGTAAATATGATGAAATGAATGAGAATATAGCTATAAGTAATTCATGTATTCATTTATTCTTGTTTAATAATTACCCTGCTTAGTTCCCTCAGTTTTCCTCAGATATTAACTTGATTTTTTTTTTTAAAGATTTATTTATTTGTACATACAGAACCGGGGTACAGGCTAGAGGCTCAGGGGCGGTGAGAGGCTTCACCAGAGACAGAGTGGGGAGCAGAACAGGCAGATCGACGAAGCACACTGCTGAGGGGAGCAGGGGGTGGGTCAGGAGAGGTCTGCCACACAATGTGGTCACCTCCGGGGCAGGCGGGAATCGAACTCATGCGGAAGTGGCTTTAGCTTCTCAGTGCAGTGCTTTAACCCGCTGCGCCACCAGGGAGGGCCTTAACTTGATTTTTTAAAAGATATTTATTTGCTTTAAACTACAAAAAATTCTGTGGATATGAAGTCTCTATTTACTTGTTGACTGAAAGAATACCTCAAATCATGAGTTTAAAACTCCATGAGTTTAAAGTGACACGATGGAGTGTCACTTTAGCCACATTAGATATAACTTGGAGCGCAATATAAAAATCACCTCTCTTTTTGCTCAGATTTTCCTTCCCTTTTCCCCTAAAATTCCTGAAAGGAAGGAAAGGAGGAAGGGGAGCAAGGAGGGAGAGAAAGAGAGAGAGGTAGGGAAGGAAACAGGAAGAAAAGAAAATTTAAAAAAAAAATAAAAGAATATTTGAAGGCATTTCATAGGTCAACATCCCAAAACATTTTCTTGTCCAAGTCCTGTCATTGGCTGGCTCCCTGGGTGGCATCTGTGCCTGGAGCAAAGAAGAGTCCATGTGGTTCAGCAAATAGGTGAATCTGAAGGCTCCTGTCTGGACCTCAGAGGGAGAGGTGCCCCATGTAAACATGAATAAATCATGCCACTGGTAAATAAGGGTTATTAGCTTTTTTTTTTTTTAAAGATTTATTTATGCATACAGAACTGGGGTACAGGCCAGAGGTGCAGGGGGCAGTGAGAGGATTCACCAGAGTCAAGCATGGAGAGCAGAACAGACAGATGGATGAAATACACTGCTGAGGGGGGCAGCAAGCAAGACAGGAGAGGTCTGCCGAGCCATGTGGGTCAGCTCCAGGGCCGGGGATTGAACTAGCATGAGGCAGCTGCGGCCAGCTCTGCGGCTCTGCACTTTAACCCATTGCACCACCAGGGAGGGCCCATAATTAGCTTCTTAAACCAAGACTTGCCTTCTCACCATGGAGGAGAAAGCCAACCAGCTTTCTCTCCCCTGCAGCCTCTCCAACTAGCATAGATAGTTCTAAAGATCAAAGTCCATATGGTCTGTACTTGGATGATACTACTCAGACATTAATTTGATAAAAGGTATCAAAGAGATGCTGCCTTGTTTTTCACTTAGCTCTTCCTCTGGCATCTTTGAGAAAGTGTTCATCTTTCTAAATATCCACTTATAAAAACAAAACCCAAATTCAGTTTCTTCCTTAACGACCTATTTTCCATTTACGAGTGAGTAAGTATGTAACATGTAGGAATAGGAAATGAGATGAAGATCACTGTCATGCACAGCTTACAAACATTCCGTGGCTCCTGAAACCCTCACTGTGACCTACAAGGCCCAACTCACCTCTTCATCTCCACCTGGTCGCAGCCTGTTCCTGTGACACCGATGGGTCTTCCTTCATCTTCTTCCTGATCCTCTTATTACCCAAACTCACTCCTGGGCATTTTTTCCTGCTGTTCCCTCCGCCTGGTCACCGCATGACTCACTCCTCTTATTGAGTCCCAGATTCAAAGCAAGAATCGAACAGGTTGCCTTCTGTCACCCGTCCCTAGCTGCCTGGCCCCTCATTCTCTCCCAGTGGGCTCTGCTCTTTGTAAGCTTATCACTACCTAAACGCTCTGCTTATTTACTTGTATTTTCATGACCTGTTTCTTCCACAGGAACATAAGCTCATCTGTTTTAGGGATCACTATACATCCAAACCCTAGATGTGGACACCAGCACAGAGAAGGTATTCAAACAAATGTGTGTGGGCGTATTGACTCTTTCACATTTTCTTCCCTTCTTACCCTCATTTATGTTATCCTGTGACCAAGACATATAGGTGTTCTGGGAAAGCCCAGAGCAGAAGGTACTCAAGACAGAAGATTAGGAAGGACTTGGAGTGCTATGGTATTAAAAACTTGAGGGCTGGGAAGTGAGAACTCACACCTGCCTTTCTACCCACCAATGCCTTTCCGTGCACCATCTCAATTGGCCTCATACAAACAAGAGACATTGTGGTCATCACTATCCCCAAAAGCCACCTGGCATATGGAGTGCCTAATGACTTAAGGGTCCAGGTGCTAGGGGCTATTTCCAAGAGGGGTGCATCTGAACAGCTGAATAAGTGGGCGGGAAGACAGCACACAGTCTGCAGCCACGGTCCAAACGTGCACCGGCTTCCACCCTGCTAAGAACTGCTGTGCTGAGTCACTCTGGGTTGGGGTGAGGCTGGGCAGAGGAGACAGCTGCAGGGGCAGCCTCCTTCTGGGCTGTGTTTTTCTTGCCTCAGAGGAGGCGAGCTGAAATGGAAACTTCTGGCTAAATAGAGTTGGAAGGCAGGGAGCAGGGAAAGTGGTCCCATCTTTCTGCCCCAGCCTGAATGACTTTCATTATTGCTCAATTCGAGTTAGGTTGAAAGCAGACAGATTATCTTTTGAGTCTTTTGTCTTTTTCAGTAGGTATCCAAAAGTCCAGAAATCGATATAATTTAAAGTTAATGAAAGGAAATTCAGCAGCTGCTTCCTATTTCATGCCATTCTTCCTTCTCCCTGGTCTGGCCGCTCCCAGCTCTCTAGCTTTCTGTTGTGGTGCCAGGGGCACGCTTGGCTTGGAGGCCTGGCTGCTCCCACATGAGTCACTCTGTTGCTCGGGGGAGGCAGCAAAAGCCCCCTCCTCTTTTCAAATGGAGCAGCTGAAGAAATGTTGTTGACAGTTCCGGTGGCATCACCACTCCTAGGGCTGGTTTCTGCTTTGCCCCCTGATTCCAAACTGCATTGACTTTAATTGCATTTTTAAAAAGATTTATTTATTTATGCATACAGAACTGTACAGGTCAGAGGTGCAGGGATGGTGAACAGATTCACCAGAGACAGAGTGGAGAGCAGAACAGGCAGATCAACGAAATACACTGCTGAGGAGGGCAGCAGGCGGGTCAGGAGAGGTCTGCTGCACCATGTGGGTCAGCTTCGGGGCGGGGATCAAACTCATGCTGAAGTGGCTTGAGTTTCTTAGTGATGTGCTGTAACCCCCTGCATCACCGGGGAGGGCCTAAGTTGCATTTTTTTAATCCCTTTCCAATGTTGCAAGGGGGAGCAGGAGCCTGTGACCCATTGGCTTGGGAAGGAGCTTGCAGAACTCAGAGCTGCTCCAGTCCTTGTGTGTCTAATGTCGGCACCGGTGAATGTACAAACCACACAGATCAAAGAAAAAGAAACTAGGTGAGCTGCACTTAACACATGTGTGTCTTCTAGATATTCCTTTGCCCTTTCCTCTTCCTAGCACACATTTCTATAAAAGTCTTATTCATGATTTTTCACACTGTGTTTTTGCTTTTGTTACATGATAGTGATGAAAGAGTGAAAGTTGAAGTGTTTGGCTTGGTTTTGCATAAATGAGCTGCTTTGTACAGCAGCAGACAGAAGTCGGCTTAGGGGAAAGCTCTCTTGCAGCACAAGCCTGTTGGCCTCGCTGGGGATTCCCAGCACATTGGCCTTCAGAATGCAACAGAGTGAGGCTCGTCAATGGCCACTGGAAATTTTCTTGAGATTCCCTGCCTATTTTTCTCCTTGTGTGCTGGTAAACGTGATACCTCCTGAGACGTTCACTGCAGCCCCACTGAAGGCAGAAGAGCTGACACAATGGAAAGAGTGATGATCTGATGAGAACAGAGGTCCTGTTTGTAGCACCCTTGACACTGCTTGGGCAGATCCTAGGGCTGCTCTGAAATCCGGGTGCTCTTCAGCAGTGCCCGTGCCGGTCCCAGAGGACCAGTCCAGTTTTGAAAAGGACATGCCAACACCACAGGGAGGTGACGGCAAGGATGATCCAATGCCTATTGGTAATGAGCATTTGGAGCTGAATCTAAAAGAACTCCGCTTGTAGACAGTCGGCAGGATTGCCCAATTCCCTGCTGCACATCTGGGGCCGCAACGGGAAAGCCCAGCACGTAGAGCCGGAGAGGCCATGACATTAACTGAGGCCAGACCACAATCCGAAAGTTCAAAGCCTTCCAGGGCGTTTGCTCAGAAAGCACATTCTGGAAAATGCTCTTTATGGGAAGGCTAATTGTGAGCAGTTATAGTCAGAGCTGGATTAAGGAGAGGAGAAATGTCCCTCATTGTCGTCAGTCCCTAACTGAGCTATTTTCCTGAGTACCTGGCCAAATGCCACAGACAAGACCACTCTCTTCCATCTCTGACCCATATTCACAGATTCAAAGATGGGTCAGGAAACAGGGTGGATGACAGGTAATGAAAATAATACACATGGCTTAGAATGTTGTGGCATTGTCTCTACACATCGCATTTGGGGAATGAAGGACCCTAGGCAAAAGAGTCACTGTGGAATGGGCCTACGAACCAATAGCCATGTCACTCCTTGTCGCCGACCCCAGGCAATCTGACTGACTCGGGACTGCAGGTCTTTGACAGGGACAGGACAGACAGGTAGCTCTTTCAGGTATGCAAGTCGCCAGAGCCCCTAATCAGCATCAGTCCCGCACTGCACAGTCTCCAAGGAAGAGGCTATGCAGCCTACCCCTGACATGTCCTAGTTCTGCTCCCTGGGGTCGCCTTCTTCGCCCCTCCACTCACTCAGGGCCATGGAGGCTGGGAGCAGATGAGCAATGTTTATTGTTTCATTTTGTTCTTATACATGTAGAAATGCCCTGGGATTGTTAGCATCATGGGAAAAAATACAGAGTTGGTATATACTCTGGGGACAGGGGCTTCCAGCTTGCTGAAATCAGAGTGTATATAATTGTAGATGCCAAAAAGTAAAATTTTCTTTTTCTTGCACTGTGTGTTTGTGTATTCCCAATCTAGAAACTATAGAATATGCAAAAGGTCTTACCCTCAACCTCATGTTTTTTGAGACTTTTCTTTGTTTTCCCACATTCTCTCTGAAGCCCTTTAAGTATTCTCCCTCACCTCCCCCATTCAACTCTGAAACCTCAGTCATTTTTTTTTAAGATTTATTCATTTATTCATACAGAACTGGGGTACAGGCCAGAGATGTGGAGGGTGAGAGGATTCACCATAGACAGAGCGGGGAGCAGAACAGGCAGATCAACGAAGTACACTGCTGTGAAACCTCAGTCATTTTATGAATATCTACTACTTTGTAATTTTTCTTTGTTTATCTATCCGCTGTGACTGTTTTGCTCATATACATGAAATCACACAATATTTGTCCTTGTCATTCTGACTTGCTTTACTACACAGAATTCCCTCTAGCTCCTTCCATTTTGCTGTAAGTGGAAACATGTCATCTTTCCCCCTGCTGAGCAGATCCCAACACGTGGACAGAACACCTCTTCCTGGGTCCTTCCTCTATCAGTGGGGCACTCGGGCTGTTTCCAGGCCTTGGCCACTAGGAAGAGAACTACAGGGAACAGTTCAATCCTATAGCAGAGAGTACATTACAAAAGGGGGAAAGGAAAATTTATGTCAATTTTATGTCCAAGCTTTATGCAAAAAAAAGAAAAAAGAGAAAGACCAGGTAGAGGGCTCTTGGTTTGCCTTTCTGTGAAATGAGACCAGGAAGCAACACTTTTACCGCCAACTGATGATGCTAAAGCCAGAACTGGTGTAAACTAAAAGGGATTGTAAAACATTTTCTTTTATCTTGTCATCATTTTTCTTCTTTCAGTAAGACAAATGTAGGGAAGAATTTTTTCACTATAAATAACAATGTAAAGCTTGAGAGCTGAAATGCAATTCCTCCTTTCACGTTGCCAAGGGCCATGACCACAGCTGGAGAAACAGACACAGACTTCGAGTGTGGACAGGAGAGGAAAGGGAGGAAGAGGAGTGCTGTCACTAAAACACATTTTGAAATTTGGTAGTTTCATGGGGAAAAAAATACATAAGTTAAATTCCTCTGATAAAATTATATGGGTTATTGGAAAATGCTAGGCTTCCACAGAACCCAGGGCTCATCTCTAAGCATCTCACATGTTCACTCATACTGCTCTTCCAGCTCTTATCTGGAACTGTTTTGTGCTAAGGAGGAAAGAACATGCAGGTCTGCACGTGAATACCTTCTTGTCCCTCCCTCTGGAGGTCAGATTCTCCTCTTCATGAAAGGACCTGAGTAACTTGGGGCTTGAGAATGTTCTAGCTGGAGGGAAGTTTTGGGGTTGAGTGTGATGTTGGCTTTAGTCTCCTTTGAGGTCACAGTTGTACTATTGCTAGGATGACAGGAGTGGCTTGGACCATCTGCATGGACAGATCCCCTTACGTTTCTCCTAATGGCAAGCAACACACCTCCCCCCGCAACAGGACACTGTGCTCATGCCTGTATTTAACTTCTATTTTTAATTCACAGGCATGCCGTGAATCTAAATCTTGTCTATCTTAGCTCTTCAGAGTCCCCAAGATATCAGTTTATAGAATGCTACATTTAGGTCTGGACAGAGGAAGCTTGCATTTCAAGGTCCGTTCTTCTGCCATCAGCCCACAGGGCCTCTGGAGCCAGCAACCCGCCCTAGTCAGAACAGCTTTGGGAAATTCTTGTGTGGGATTTGTCCCCTAGGTTCTGGTGTTGACCTTGACTCCCTTGACATGGATCCATCAAATTCAAGGACCCCAGTTTGCTGCGAACCATCCTATACCACACAGAGGCCCTCCTCAAGGTTTTGCGAAGGCCCTGCCCTGCATGGACTCTGAGGCACTAGTGCTGGGCAGGGGCTCAGCACTGACGGGTGGGTAAGGTGAAAAGAACTCAGCCAGGCTGAGAGAAAGAATGTATATGTGCAAACCCTCCACTCACAAACCTGCCAGCGTCTCCAAAACAAGAGATGGTGGGCTTGTCCTACCCACTCCCCATCACTGGAAGCTCCTGTACTCCTTAAATGCTACAAGGAAGGCATATTTATTTTAATCTGGAGTTACCTGTCTGTGGGGTAGGGATGCCTACTCGTGACTCTGGCCTCTAGGCATCTCACTCTGACCCTGTCCTGTCCCCCAGACCAGTTAGCCTCATGGCCCCTGGGAACTAGTGGGAAGTGTTGATCCAGTCTGTGGTCACAGCTGGGGAATAAAGCTGAGGAGATCACCTGAACTGCACTCTCAGCATTTGCAATGGGGAGGCGGATTACTGATTTATACACAGATTCCAGGAGACGAGATACTAATAATTTGTGTTTCCACATTACTTTGCTTTGGAATTTCAGGGAGTACCACCATTTCTTGGTTTTTGGATGTACCCCTGAATTTTAGCTGTTGATGTTTTACATTCCTTATTAAGCACAGAGCCCTGACCATAGGCACTGTCCTCAGCCTATTAAATTATTTGTTCATGCATTCATCATAAAAGCCTGCTGTCATCCTTTATATGAAGAAACTGAGGCAGGGAGGTACAGAGGGGGTCCCAAGTCACAAACTAGAAGTCTAGTCACTGGACCACATTCTCAAATGACCATTAGATATGACCTCTCAAGCACACAGATACTGAACCCAAAGGGACCTGGGAATATGCTGGGTTTCCCAAGTCTAGTTAAAGAGGACCCTGTTTTTATATATTGTTTTCATATACATACTTAAAATATATAGTCTATTTTAATGACTCCCTCCTTTATAATTCAGTCACATGACTACCATGATAATTTATTCATCTTTCAATTCTACTCCTCTCTATTCGCCCTTAACTTCCCTATTTTGACCCTGTTGCCAAAATTCCCTAAGCCAGGAGTATTTTGAGATACACAAGAGGCCAGGAGGCACATAAGCAGGGATAACCACAACGTTAGAATCTGTCAGTTTGGAAAATTCCCATGATTTCCAGTTGGAATTTTTTTTTCTTATAGTTTAAAGCTTTTCAAGAGGATTTGCGTGAAGCCATTCTAGAAAAGGAAATTTGCACTATTATATTAATAATCTTCAGATAAGATTACTTAATATCCTGTAGGAATTAGGATTCTATAGGTTACGTTTGGTAATTTCTTCCATTCCTTAAACATTTAGTTAGGAATGTCTTCTTGACTATTCTAAATCCTTTTTATTAGCAAGCAGCATTAAAAAGAAAACACTGGGTCCTCTCTGGTGGCACAGTGGGTTAATGCGCAGCACTGCAAGCCAGCTGCAGCCGCTTTCAGCGTGAGTTCTATCCCTGCCCCGGAGGTGACCACATGGCGCGGCAGACCTCTCCTGACCCGCCCGCTGCTCCTCTCAGCAGTGTACTTCATTGACCTGCCTGTTCTGCTCCCCACTCTGTCTCTGGTGAATTCTCTCACCACCTCTGGCCTGTACCCCAGTTTTGTATGAGTAAATAAATCTTTAAAAGTAAGAAAAGAAAACATCTAGCTTCCATGACTTCTGTTGAGTACTGCCTTTTAAGCTCTTCTTGCTGGGTTAGTACAGTCTGACCCCAGTATCCAAACGGAAGCTGTTTCTATTTGGTATGATCGGTAGGTTATTTTCTGGATCTGGGAACACTATTCACATTAACTTACATGCAAAATTCTTGAGTGTTCCTAGATCCAAAAAATAACCTTCTGAATCATATCAAAGTGGAGTGATTTACTTCCGAACAGCAAGGGAAGCTGTAATCCCCTCACTTTTGGATGCAGGTTATATTCAAATAAAATAGAAATTATCCTCCCTTCTGGTGGACTTAAACTCTACCTTGTCTCCAGGAACTAAGGAACCAAAAGAAGTCACTTTTGTCTTACTATGCCACTGCTAGTGGGGTTTCCAAATTATGTGCTCCAAATTGTGTCTGGTAACATAGGCAGGTAATTCACCCAAGAAACTGGTCTTCATAGATGCTGCTGGACATCTTTCTCATAAAGCTAGAGTGGAAGGGCCTTCAGTCTCAATTTCTTCTAACAAAGTGAGCTAGAAATAACGAGACTCAAACTACATTTGCTCAGGAAATTCAGCATAACAAAATTCCCTCATGTTCTATTTGGCTGCTGCTGGCCATGCACTGAACATGGTGGGGGAAGAAAGGGCAGTGGTTTGAAGAGGGAGATGGCCTTCATCGCTCCTCTCCCCACTGCTCAGGAGACTCACCAGGCAGTGGAGATGGCTGCATTCACCTGAGTTCAGGGGCCCTCTCTGAAATCTTCGCCACGCATCCATCACCGAGCCAGGAGAGACATGTGCCTCCGCCTGACAGTAATCACGCAGCTGGTCCCAGGTGAGGGGCGTCTGTGGCAGGAAGAAAGGAGTCAGAGCCTCAAGGGCCCCTTGAAAGGCGATGAGGTCCATGGGGAGGAGGGAGCAGGCTGGAGCACGCTGCTCCTCATCTCCCTCTCTCCCCAGGGCTGCCCTAGCAGTGGAACCAGATGGTAATGTCACCTAGCACGGAGCTGTGTTCGTCCTGGTCTACACCCCGGCCTTCTACCGTGAAAGCTGCCTGGCAACATCATGTAGAGATTCTCTTCAGTTTTAATTGAATCCTAAGAGGTCTATTTTTTTTTCTAGAGGTGCCAGCTTAAAGTAATTAACCGAATTCCCAACAGGGCTAATCAGAGATTCATAGAAAATAAAGATGGAAGACACCTTACCCAGTGGGCTTCTCTCATTCTGCTCAGAAGACTCTTGCACTCTGGGGCAGGGATCACAGTTCCTGGCATCATGGGCTCTTCTTGAGGCCTCATAATAGATCCCCACCCAGGGAGGTAGGACAGGCTGATTTCACTGCCTGGGTATCTTCCCTCGGGTGACTGAACACCTTCCATTTTCATCAACTGTTTATCAAAACCAGATTAGTAAAAGAAGAATCAGCTCCAGATGGTTTATGCCCGTCTGGATCTTGAATTACAAATGACTCTCATGTGCTGCTTAAGCCAAGGGCTGCGACCCTTTGATGAACTGGGACTTTGCATTTCTTATACCTTGTCCTGAACTTGTAATCCCCCTAGACCACAGTCTTGCGGGGTGATGTTGATTATTGATCGAAGGTAGGTGAAGCTAGCCCACAGGGGCTGTGGCTGTGTGGGTAGTAGATTTTGTCTTGCTGATAAGTTGTAAGTCACTAATGGGTTATTTTGAGCTCTCCCAAGTGGAAGACAATGGAGCATTTAGGAGGTTGTGCAGTTACGTAAGACATCTCTTTCCAAACAAAGAGGAGGCAGGACACCCAGCCAAAGGATTGAGCGCAGGAGGCTGTGTGGTCTGGTGGTTGCAGGGAGGGCCGCGGGCTGGGGCTTCCTGGGTTCAGCTACCAGCCGAGACACTGACTCAGGAGGGGCAGAGCCAAGTCTCTTGGCTGGAGGCAGCTCAACTGTAAAACCCGGAGAGAGAAAACCGCAGGTCTGTGCTCAAGAGCTCTGGGGGAAAAGCATATTTTGGAAATTTAAAAAAAATCACCCTGTTAGGTTACAATTGGGGACTTTTTCAACAAGAAATGAACGTTTTTCCTGCTTCTTGCCCGACACGTCCTCCTCCGGGCAGAAGGGTGAAGCCAAGCCAGTCTCTGAGGGTGTTCTGTGTGGGATGAATAGAGCCTGGGGGTCTGGGCAAAGCCAGTCAGCCCCAGTGAGCTGTCACAGCAAGGCTGGGAACCAGTACTCGGGGCAGAAGGCTCCATGTGGGTTCTTCCCTTTCCCTCCTCATGCGGCCATCCACAATAGAATGTCCTCTGTAACCGTGGGTGGGTGGGTGGGGTGGAGAATCCCTCCCCTTGGACTTCTGGATGCTTCCAGCAGCCAGAGCAGAGACTTTCCCAGCTGTAACCAGCAGTCAGTGCAGCTGCAGCCCCGCACAGGCTACCAGGCCGCCACCATGGTCCATGTCACACAGGCCCCAAAACCCATGATTCTTCTAATCAGACAGAGTAGGTATCTGCTTACGTGATTGAGTTTGAAGAACTGCTGGGCAGCTCTTCCCACCCTTCCTGGCCTCATTTCTCCAGACCTGTTAAGCTCTCTGATCTTTTGGAATATCCTGTTAAAATGAAAACAATATTTACGGTGATCTCTATATGCAAGGTTTTAACCCCAGCAGTTGGGTTAATAATACCTTGATAGTTATTGGCAGGGAGGTAAGTTAGTACAGCCACTATGGAGAATCCTCCAAAATATAAAAAAAAAATAGAAATTCTATGTGACCCAGCCATCTCACTTCTCAGTATTTACCTGCTCCTTGACTGACAAAGAGATAAAGAGGGTGTGGTCTATATACACAATAGAATGCTATTCAGTCATAAATAAGATTAAACCCTGCCATTTGCAAGAACATGGATAGACTCAGCTTAGTGAAATAAGTCGATGAGAAAGACAAACACTGTATGATTTCACGAAGTGATGAATGAAGTAAAACTGAAATCTTAGGCTATGAGACTAATTCATAGTTGCCAGAAGGAAAGGGAAAAGAGGGTAGATCAGGTACATCACTGGGTGGTGAAGGACAGAACTGGGTTGTAGGCTGGAAACTTAAGTTGTGTACAGTTGTCAACATGCCACAATGCACACCAGAGATTTGGTGTCATAATGCAATGTTACTTCAATACAAAGCAAACAAACAAAACACTTTAGTAGGGTCTCATAGGATAAAGAGAAGGAAGGCTGGGTTCTGCTGTGGAAAGAGGTGGAGGGGAGGCAGCCAGCTCTTCTCTGAAGAGGACAGTGAGCCCAGGAGAGCTGCATCAACCATAGACATAGAGAGCCTTTATGGTGGTTTCACCCAGAGCTGTCCAAAGCAACTTTTCAATCTGATGGGGGGGGGGGGGCAGGGGAGAGGATGTGTGGCTGTTTTTACTATAGTGTAAGTGAGGACAAGTAGAGTCCAGGGCTTTCCTGTGGTCACCACATCTAGGTGCAACAGACTCTTGCTAACCCTGCTCCTGCATTTCGGAGCTCAGTTCCCAGTCCTTGGTTAAATAGCCAAACCTACTGCCCCATGTTTTCAGCTCCTCTAGCTTAAAATGAAGTAAGTTTTTTTTTTTTTTCAATTGTGTAACCATCCTTTGGTTACTTTTGTTAGAAAGTAGAATAATTTTTTTATTCAAAGTCTATTCACACCTGGTCGGGCAAAGACAATGCAGTGAGAGTTTCCGGGTACTGGGAGGAAGTCAAACAGAGTAAGTGGCATCCTGCCCAGAGAGGTGTAGGCCAAAGTCTCCAGGTTTGGGAGCCTGATGTGCCCTGATATCTCATTGTTCGGCCTCTCAATATTACCTGGGCCTGCTCCACAGCCCTGGCAGCAGCAGGGAACCTCTGCACCTTCTCCAGTAGGCTTCCATGGGGAAGGGGAAGGGCTGACACAGGTCTCACAAATGAAAGTCCAGATCTCCTCAGAACTCCGCTCCATCCTTGCCTTATGAAAATCTTGTTGAACAGAAGGCTTCGTGTCGCTGCTGAAATATTCGTGTTTGCATTTTTGTCTTAGTGTCTGTGTTTTCCCTAGAATAGATGATGTACATCTCACATCCCCTTGACTTTCTTTTTTTTTTTTTTTTTTTTTTTTTTTTTTTTTTAAAGATTTATTTATTTATTCATACAGAACTGGGGTACAGGCCAGAGACGCGGAGGGTGAGAGGATTCACCAGAGACAGAGCAGGAAGCAGAACAGGCAGATCAACGAAGTACACTGCTGAGGGGAGCAGCGGGCGGGTCAGGAGAGGTCTGCCAGGCCATGTGGATTCCTCCGGGGCAGACGGGAATCAAACTCATGTGGAAGTGGTTTAAGCTTCTCAGTGCAGTGCTTTAACCCGCTGCGCCACCAGGGAGGGCCCCCCCTTGACTTTCTAATGACCTTCTCAAACAAACAAAAAAAAAAGACTTACTCTAAGAACCTTTGCTCGTGAATGGACCAACAATCAAATATAAATAATTGTGGAAAGAAATGAAAGAATGAAGTGTCTCTCAGCTGACATTCCCCACAAATTAGTTTTATTTTCATTTGCTTCCACCTTGAATGTTCAACTATGCAAGAGCCAATACTAGACATGGACTTTGAAATTAATTTATATGTGTCAAATGAGAAAAGCTTATAAGAATTTATCATGCACTACTAAGATAGACTGCTAAAGGAGTAGACTCCTGGCTGTGTAATTTCAATAATTAAATTGGCCACAGATTCAAAGATTCATGTGAGTGTTTTCATATCCAGCCTAAAGAATGAGCTCTGGTTGGTAGTTTTTGATGATACTAAACAAACAAAATGAACCTTTTTATTGTTCCTGAATGAGACTCAGGAACAGAATTAAGCCAAGCAATGGTCTGATGGTGAGTTTTTAAATAATAGAGGGGTTTGTACCATACAATATACCTAACATACAATGACTGATAAATGTCAAAGCTCTTAGAGATTTTTTTTTAAAAGTCAAGGTTAAGCATATCTTGTCTCAACTTATACCACCTGAGAGAACTGAGAGACGCTGGCTGTTATGTTTAAGTAATAGCAAGATGCACGGACCTACAAATACAGATTCAGCCAGCCCAAACCCCTCACTGTCACCCAGGAGTGCTATCTTCTTTCAAAAGCAAAGTTCCTTCCATTGGAGCTGTCTCTGGTTTGCAAAGAGGAAGTCCCAGAAAGTGTGTGTACAGCAGGGCTACTTTTCTAGCTCAATCTGGGGCTGGAGGCAGCACCAATGCAGGGAAGCACCGAGGCTTCAGAGAGAGCATGAAGGAAGAAACCAAATGCCAACAAGGTCCCTCTACAAGCCAGTCACTTTGCTAAGTGCTAGTGCACTGGACTTCCTGTGTTGCCATGAAACATTGTTTTTCTTCTCTTTCCAAAGGAGAAAACAAAATACTACATGATTCGTCCAAAATCACACAGACAAAAAGTGGCAGTGAGATCTCCAATCCTAGGTCCTGTGAGCCGGAGTGTCGACACAAAGAACATGTGTCCTAAATTGTTTCCTCTCTGGTTGCATCTTACAAGCTTGTCTAACTAAATTAAACAGAGAACCACTGCATTCAGCAGTGTAAGCCACTCTAAATTGCCTCAGAGTCACTATGACAGGGTCCTTGGGCTCCTACTTGAGAGAGAATGACTGTTTTCTACATAATTAAATGTAGACCTTCAACATGTATCCCCATTTTGTTAAGCTGAACTTCACAGAAATATCTATCACTCGAGAATCAGCATTCTGGGTACCTTTGGAGTTCTTTGCAGTTCAGGATTGGCCTGTGGGGCACATATTCCTTGCCTTCTACCATGTCTATGGAGCATCACGAGAGAGGAGTCGCTGAACACAGAAGTCAAAACGAGTGTTAATTCTCATCTATTCCCAAACCCCATTTTTGAAGCAAACACTAATTTGAGAGATTTCATGTGCACCAGTTCACGTGAAAAGTACTACTCCACTTGAAAGCACATCCAAACACAGTGCTTGCAGAGATTATGAAAATTTTATTAACAAAGAAAATCTGCATTATACACATCCCTTTAAAAACAATTACCTCAAGCAGGTAGGCAATGCTTTCTTTTGTATTCACTGGTCTGTCAGTGCCAGAAGAATAAAACTGTAGCACCAAGTACAGGCTGATATTTATGAAAGGGATAATCATCTGAGATAATGAAGAATTAGAAAATCAGAAGAAACAAATCAAGGCATTCATTGCACAGACTGGATCACTGAGTCTTCATCCAAACCAATGTTTCTGTTGTGAGTCTGCAGGTGCAGTCATCACCTCTTTTAACACTATCCTGAACATAAAATGTACCTTGGAGAATACAATGGGCATCTGAGAGGAAGCCAGAACAGCAGCCAGCAGGATTTACAGAAAGGTATAGCTGCACAGTAGGAGTTCAGACACCGTGAGAAGAACAATCCGATTTTCAGGACAGGTCTTGAGTCCATTTCTGATTATCTCTAACTGCTCCACCCCACTGTTGTTCTTCAAACTCTCCTTCAGTTATTACTAAAAATCTAGAAACACATTCTAGATACACTGCACGCAAGAGGGGTGTTGCAAGAATATGAAGAGATTCTGATGTCCTGGGCATGACGAGAAAACATAAGAGGGTCTCACTGTCAAAACCACGCCAGGTGGAGCTGGCCACCCCTCAAACGAGATCACATGGACTTTTAACTCAAAGTGTCTGTGGGGGGGAGTTGTGTCTGTTACTTTGACTACAGTTTCTAGGGCCTGCTGTAGCTATATTTTTAGGCCTGGCTCCAAGGAGCTGCCTACACAAATTTGGAAGCAGCGAGGGAGGCACAGATGGTGATCACGTGAAGGCACAGACCGACTGAGTGGGCTCCTTACGGAGTCTGTTCATTTGGGCTTCTGTATCCCTCCCTCCTATTTCAAGTATTGCCAAGTCCTGGTTGTTCCCCCTCTTTCCAAAGTCTTGATTCATTTAATTCTCCTTAAGGAGGTGGACGTGGAGGAGGATTGCGCAAATCTCCCTATTTTATGGTTTGGAGGAGCCAGTCCCGCCTTGGCTCCTTGTCAGAACCGTAACATTTTGCTAAGTGTAAAGCTGTGTATCTGTTCCTTCTCTGTTGCCGTTATTGTAACTTCAATATTTGCAAAACACAACCTCAAAATACTTCAGATCCAGCCCCAAACAGTTTGCTATTCATGCAACAGGAGGCCTCCTGGTATCAATACTGGTGCAGCAACAGGGGGATCAGTAGTAGTTGTTACTGTTGCTTCTGCATAGTGTTTTTTTTTTTTTCTTTCTTGGGGGATTGAAGAATGATTCAGGCAGTATCAAAAATCCCCACTCATTAGGTGTATATGCTGATGATCATCAAGTTTATTATCCAGTGAGTTCTTACTGGTTGCTTTATTTACAAAGGAAGTTCATAAGCCAAGGCTAGTCTGCCCTTTGAAATACCCTGTGATTGGTCTGTAAAGCATAGAGCACCTTAGTGATGCATAGAATTTAAATTTTCTAATAAAGCCCCACCCCACCCCTAAGATATTCAGGACATTCCTCTAAGAAATCGCTGGTTTGTTATCATTAGCACTAAAGCACTAAGTTTCTCGCTCTAAAGAATAGTTATAGTATTTCAGATCCTCAGTCATTTTCTTCTTTCTGTAGGAAACTGTCAAGATCAAAATGGATTCAGTGTTGAGTCTTCTTAACAAGTCACATCAGGATGCCTGGTATTGTATCAATATAATTTTTGAGTGTGCTGAAGCCTTTGGCCCAGGGGTCTCATCTGTGAAGCTTTTAATGTTCCTTCTTGGCCAGAGCTAATGTGTAGGAGGCCATTTTTAAAGCAAGTCAACACATAAACAGGTTTTCACATCTGTTTATCTGGAGGACAAAAAAGAACCTTACAGTCCTCCCACTAACTAACTTAACAGTTTCCTTTTTACTTGGATATTTATGTGGTGTAGAAATTGACACTATGATCACATCAATGGGTTTATTCATCTGTCTTCTAAGGCAAACAAGAAAGTGGTTTTCTTTTAGGGTAGAATTTCATGACTAGTAAAGTATATCAATAGGCAATGTAGAGAGGGAAATTGAACTCAATTATTATCTTGAATTTGAGTTTTTGACAAACTTTCTCTACTAGAGAAAGCTCTTGATAACATTTATGCTGTGTGAGTCTGCATTCTGAGCTCCCTCCTGAAATCACGGATAATGTTCCCAGTGTAAAGATAACAATGGTAAGAGAAATTCTCCCACTACAGGGTACTTATGCTTTTTAAAGTCATAGCACTTAGATACAACTACCCCCAGCTCAGGAGGCCTGTGCTCAGGTAGTAACTTAAACATGAGTGTTAAGTCTCCTGGCTGATAACATACACATTAATAATAGGATTAGGTATCAGACACAGTCTCATGAATGGAACATATCGGCAATATCCAACCTTCCCCAAAAGTACTTAGCTGCCAACAGAGATCATTTACCACATATCACAAATGTGCTATTTGTATAAACATTTCCCATTACAAATGCTCTTGTTTTTGTTTAAATGAATATTTTTAACCTGAGAGCTATTAATAAAGTTTTGTTTTGTTTTTTGCTTCCTTTGCTTCCTTGTAAAGCTTGGCTTTCAGAAGAAAAGAATCTTCAAGCCTCCTCTCTTGTGAGAGTAATTTCTCCTAATACTGACAGCGCCACATAAGTACAGCCAGGGCTCATTAAGTAGACTTCTGAGCATAATTATAATTAACAATTAGCTAGAAATTAGTTTTAATGATTTGTTTTAGATGATAGAATAGAAACCTAATGTAATTATTTTTAAAGCGTCTACATCATTAAGAATACAACTATCGCTAGCTTTCAATTACTGAGAAACAGATAATCTTCCAAAGCCTTTAGTCAATGATCTACTTGCAGAGTCAGGCAGCCCCAGAGCAGGCTGCTTCCCTCCCGGGCCTCTGCTCCTTCCCTTCCGCTGCTTCAAGACTTGCAGACAGATCTACAAGGGACAACAGCAGGGGTCTCTGGCCCTCAGCCCTTCGCCCTGTCTCTACATTCTGGGCGACAGAGTAAGGACCAGCGTGGGAGGAGGACCGCCCCCAGGCAGACTCTACAGAATCCCGCGGACATGGGCCTAACTTCACCAGGCAAACAGCAAAGAAGGGCCTAGAAGTCACCGATACAGTGAGTGTGAGGCGTCGACTCCAGACTTAAAGACACATCTATGCCATTATTCCCCATTCAGCATTCTTCTAATATTCTGGAGTCAATTTGGATCTTATTTTCACCACAAGAATTTTTTTTTAAATCCTATAGAAGTCTGAAGAAAATCTCTTTCATTTCCTGAAAAAAAATACATTCATTTAGAAACGGTGAATAATACCTATGGCCAAACTTTTTTTTTTTTTTTTTAACCTCAGCTGTTTTCCCTCCTACTTTTGAGCAAGAACACTAGACCTTTTGCTGCTGGTCTTCAGAAGGTGTTAGCGAGCATATCCTGACACCCACATAAAAGACTTGGTACCTGTGTTCCCACATCACACAGCAGGCCCGCAAGCACACGAGGCCGCAGACCAAGTTAAGAATCATCTGGACAAGAAAGAAGAGTTTGAGGGTGCCAGTGACGCTGGCACAGTCGGTCACATCCCGATACACAAAGGACCTGCGCAGCGGCTCCTCCGAGGGCAGTTTGCATTGGCAGGACTCAAGGGCGGTCACACAGGTCAGCTGAATGAGCTGCAAGTAGTGGTAGGCAGCAAAGGCCGCGGCCAGCACGCAGACCATCAGGCCCAGGGCGCTGAGTAGGAAGTACAGCAGCTGCAAGAAAGCAGAGGAAAACCCTCCCGGTTTAAAGAACTTTGCATGACTACTGACAAAGTGAATTCATAAAAAACGGTCTTCTCCCTCACTCCATCAGTTCACTGATGGAGCAGCTGTTTCTCCTCAAAAATACAGTCCCCAGGGGAATAGAAATGGCTCCATGTTCATCTGTTACACGCAATCCTTTGACCCCAGTCATATTTCTATTTGCCACACAGCTTTTCATGGGCGCTCTTCATGGATGGGGCCAAGAGGATGAGCTCTATTGTGGGAGGTCTGTGTGTGGCTCATGAAAGTGAGCAGCTCGGGTGAATACTCAGGGGCGCAACATGATTGGTCCAACATGGATTAATAAAAAGATAATGTTCAAAGCAGTGGTTGCCAAACTGTGTCGAGGAATGCCAGGATTGCCAATAAGCAGTTGCTGGTAGAGGGGTTGCAGGGAGGGAAAGATGACAGCTCCAGAAAGCAGGTGACCGGATGGCACCTTCATCACCTATCAATCTCATTTCCAAGCCCACACAGCTCCTTGAACATGAAAAGAAATGCTACATGGTCTCTCACTGCTCACTTCTGCTGGCCAAAATAGTAGCCTTGGGATGACAAAAGAGTCTGGTACAAGTTCTAACTTTGATGCTAAGGAATGAGGGAGTCCTTGCACTATGCAGAACATCTAGCCTACAGCTGAACTATGTGGATCGAGATCGTCAGGCCTCATTGAAATGACTGGGATAGAAACTGTGTCACAACAAGAGAAGTTCGTACCTACTAGAAATGTTTTTCTTCATGGACCTTCCATGGAGAAAAGCACCATACTTCTGTCTGGGTTCTGGAGTCTAGTGTGGGCAATACACTTCTAAGTGCCAGCCTGACACGACCATAGACAAAAGTTACTCTTCACAAGGAGCCATTATGGTGACTGTGAACTCATGTATTCAGGTTGGATCTGGTCATTTCCAGATTCAGATCAAAGTGTCTGTGAGAAGATTATCTGCCACCTCCAATGATATGTAATTCAACATAAAAATATATGAATGGGGCCCTCCCTGGTGGTGCAGCGGGTTAAAGCACTGCACTGAGAAGCTAAAGCCACTTCAGCATGAGTTCGATTCCCGCCTGCCCCGGAGGCGACCACATGGTGTGGCAGACCTCTCCTGGCCCACCCACTGCTCCCCTCAGCAGTGTACTTCCTCGATCTGCCTGTTCTGCTCCCCACTCTGTCTCTGGTGAATCCTCTCACCCTCCGCATCTCTGGCCTGTACCCCAGTTCTGTACGAATAAATAAATCTTTAAAAAAAAAATATATATATATATGAATGTGTGTATATACATATATATGACTTTTGTGTGTACAACTTTCACCCAAATGAATGCTTTTCTACATAATGACAAATTTCAAGGATTTTCAAGTCTTCAGCATGCAATAGGTTAAATCTTTATTTTTTTCTCCATGCTGTGTTGTGTGTGTGCTTGCTGGTGCTGGAACAAACACTAAGCACATATCTATATGTCTGAGGTCACAGGAAGAGAGTGGGACTATTAAAATCATTTTGCATTAATAATGCTGGACAACCCAGCAGGCATATCTCATCAAAGATATATTAAACATGCCCACTATTCTTCATTTTCAAATCATTTGAAGGATTATCAGCACAACCCAAGTTTCTCCTTAAGTAGGTAAAAGAGTGCATGGAAATATCTTATTATATCTTGGATCTATAATAAGGAGAACTTATATTTAACATGTTTCATTTCCATTGGAAGAAATAAATACAAGTGGCCCTATTATAGAAGTTGGAAGGGAAATTTTTAATTTTTGATACTGAATGCATCATTTTGGTCCATGCTCAACATTCTCAGTGGCCATATTTTCTGCAAACACTGAAGTTTAGGCTGAAAACTATGGGTTGATTTTGTGCAGACTTTTGGGGCAGAACATTTAAGATATTCTAAGCTTCTCTGAAAAACTCAAACTTGATGAGTGACTTCAAGTTCTTGATGCCAAGAACTAAATTAAATCGTGCTGGTAAAGTTGTACATATGTACCCACTGAGGCTGCATTAACAGGACAGTCAGCACAGAGCTGGGAATCATTTGCTTTGGGAACACAGTTACACTGAGGCCTTTACCAGCAGGGAAAACTCAAATTAAAGTTATAATTTCCCACTTGAGAGTCATCTGCTTAGTAGAATGGCCCCAAATGGTGTTTTCTCTACACATTTTACTGAGCTCAATGGCTGGAACCAGGGAGATCCTGTAATAATCCTCCTACCTCCAACACACCCGCACATCCTTAGATTTCTAGACCATTCCTTGGCATCACGTCTTGAAGCAATGACAACAATCCCACAATCTCAATCTATAATTAAGTCAAATAATTGAAAAATATTCCCCTCTCATAGGAATTATAAAAATCCATTTGTTGAATTGAGGAGAATGTTGTCCGTTTTTGAAAGAAGACAACACTGTATGATTTCACTTGCATGTGGAAGATAAAAGAAAGCAAGCAAATGAGCCAACAAAACAAGACAAAAACCACTCCTTAGAGTCTAGTAACAGAATGGTAGTTACCAAAGCGAGAGAGGGGCCTGGGGGAAGGGTGCAGAGGGATATAGATCGAGGGGTTGACTGGATGGATGGTGATGGGTGGGGTGTGGCATGTCCAGGTGTGAAGCTGTGCACCGAAAATGTAGACAGCCTTGTAAACCGATACTACCTTAAAAAAATTATAAATGAAATACACAGAGCAATAGCTATTCCTTACATAAACTACAAAGATAAGGGTCTGCCCTAAAAAAACTAAAAATTCAGAAAATAAGACCTTTTAGACCAGGCACAGCAGTCCTGTGAAAAGTGAAGAGCACCAAGAGGAGCCAGACTGCCTGAGATCAAGTCCTTGTTCTCTCATTAGCAAGGGCCTGCTGAACTAACCCCTTCCACAAGTGCCTTGATTTCTTCATCTGGAAATGGGGAGTGTTGGCCATAACAGCACCTACCTCACAGGGCTATGGTAAGGGGCAAGAGAGTCACATCTGAAAAGGGCTTAGTACTGTGTCTTAGTACATAGTAGCACTTTTAAAGTATTTTGTGACATAAATAAACAAACTGGGAGAGAAAGAAAGAGCTGCCAGCTTTCAGGACTCAGACTATCAGCTTACTGGCTTTGTCTTTGTCATGTGGGAGTAACAATGCATACTTGGCTTGTAGAAATGATGTAAACATTGACACAAACAGAGATTACTCAGTTTTAATTGAGCATTTTAAACACGCTAGGAGGGAGGGAGGGAGTCCCCGCTCCTCTGAATGTGCAGAGGGCTCCCCTGGCCGCTGTCAGGCTTGGCCACTCTGCCTCTCCCACTGGGTGAAAGCTCTGGCCAAGTAAACAGGAGTGCACCACGGAGTCAAGTTTCTTATCCATGCTCAGGCATAAATATGTTCTCGCTCCCCCAAAGCCTGCGAGCTACATCTGCAGGCGGTAGCATTTTTCCTCCACGGCATTTAACTCATCTGACAGCAACAAGCTTTTGGGCTATAATCTGTAATTTAAAATCAAGTGGCTTGTTTTACCTACCCGGCACGAATAAACTATCAATGAAAGTGTTTACGATGACCTTGGGAGGGCGAGCCAATATATCTTGATAAAAGCCAGGCTGCGCGCCTCTGATTAGCTGGTGTCAGCCCGTGCGTCCTGCGCGGGGCGGGCCGGAGGGCGGCGCGGGTGGGGGGTGGGGGGGGCGGCTTATGTAACCGCAGCGCCGGCGGCTGCGCGCACCGCTAATTGGTACCCGCCACAGCCTCACCGCTCGGTGACTCCGGCAGGAGGGCGGTTCGGCTTCGATTTAATTACCTTCCCCAGGGGCTGCTGAGGCCCCTCTGCAGCTCGCCGCGCAGGAGGAGGCGGCACTACAGCCCAGAGGCCTCCTGGATGTGGGCACGAGGCAATTGCGCCTTAAATGCCCTCGTGGGGAATGTGCCCCCGTAGGGTTTCTGCAGGCACATGAACAAGACACGTTTCTGAAAATCAAGCTGAGCCTTGAGAAAGCTGAGCCGCGAGGGAAGGCAGGAGGTCCAATCCTCCACTGACTGACCTCTCCAACCTAGGGGCTGAGCCAGAAGGGAAAGGACGCCCTGGTGGGGTTCAGGGCCTGAGGAGGGCCCCCAGAGAAGGTTGTTCTTGCTTGAGATTAAAAGACAAGCCCCTGAGGCTACTGTCTGTAAGAAAGAGAGGTGTGTGTGTATAGGGTATGTTGTGGGTAAGGGTATGTGTGGGCGTGTCTTGTGTGCTGTGCATGTACCCATATGGGCGTGTGGTGGGGGATGCATGCACGTGTGCACCTGTGTGTGTTCACCGTGTGTACATGTCTGTATGGCACCTGGGTGTGTATGCATGCATGTGCAGTGTGTGATTGCACATTTAGGCTACAGTGACATGTTGTCATCCTTACTTGATTGATGCCCTGATGATCTGGGCCTCCCTGCGGGAGAAATAAATTTTACAACAAAATTTAGGCCAGAGTGTCAACAGTGAGGCCCTATGGCACAGGTGTGCTGGTGAAAACACCCTGTGAGGACACACATCACCCCTTCCCCGGAAAGCTGTGAGCAGCCCAAGGAAGCCTGCTGTGATTGCTGTGCCTCTAGAAAACCTGGACACCGAGTGAGACACACTTCCAACCTGAAGAAAATATACCAGGCACTTCAAAGAGAGCAGCCAGTTTCAGAAAAGGTCACATTCGGGAGAAGAGAAAGTGCCTCTGTATTTGTCACTGTCTCTTACAGGTGAAAAGAAAAGGTAGATAAACAGAACTTCCTTGTGGGGGATTCCAGCCTGGCTGACACTGGCGGGAACTTGTCTGGAGTTTGTCTCAGTTATTGTGCCCTCACTCCTGATTTTAAGTGCAGGTCTGAGATGGCTTTCCCGGCCTCTGAGTCAATGCATTTTGCCTCTGCTGTTTTCCAGGGCTCAGAGGACATTCCATGCACCGATGACCTAGGTCAGAGTACTTTCTACCTGGTGATGCCTGTTTCTCTGGCCTTCTTTTAAGGAACATTCTCACATAGAAAAAGTAAAGCTTCCAATTGTAGGCATACCTATCATTTTTTAAAAATACCACCCATTAATTTTTATTTAGAAAAGTTAAGTCCACAGAATGGAGAACATTTTGACATTAGAAAAGAAAACTCTAAAATGCAGCTATAATCCAACCACTCAGAGATAACTCTATTTTCTTTGCCCATAGGAACTGTATTTTTCTTTTGTCTGATCATACTATGTATTTTGTGCAGTCAACTTTTTTTGGTTAGTTAATATAATGTGAATATTTTTATTCCATTAGTTATTCTTTTACATGTTTTACATGCATTGTTTATATCTATATCAGCACAATGCTTTTTTTAAATGTCATCAGTTTCAATACAATAGAAGACCCTAGTATCTTATTTTCTGCATATTCCTTATTTCCAAATATTGTGAACTTACTCTTACACCTTATACTTTCTTGGTTTAGTGAACAAAGGAGGATCTAGCTTCTATATATTTTCTTGTAGGAGAAAAAAACAATGTGAATGGAGCCCTCCCGCTCCCCCCCACCCGCAAAAGCATATTACACAAAACTTTTTGTTCTCTGTTACAGCAGTTAAAAGAAAATGTAGGAATTTGACTTCTACTAGTTCTGATTGTTGAGTTGAGTGTTTATTTCCCTATACTCTGAAAGGTGTATATTTTCCTTTGGAGTAGATTCTACTCAGGACTCAGAGACCGGGAAAGCCATCTCAGATCTGCACTTAAAATCAGGAGTGAGGGCACAATAACTGAGACAAACCACAGACAAGTCCCTGCCAGTGTCAGCCAGGCTGGAATCCCCCACAAGGAAGTTCTGTTTATCTACCTTTTCTTTTCACCTGTGAAAAGGCAGTGAAAATGGCGTGTGCTTGAACTGGCCCCAACCAAATGCTCTATCTCTAACAGAGAAAAAGCGGAGGCACAAGAAAGCACACATACTTGCTAAACCAAGCGCAGCCCAGCCTCTCCCTCTGCCCTCACACTCTTGGCACAGGTAATTTGGATGCACCCAATGTACTTTTTCTGTCTCAGTGAACCCACCTACAAAAGGAAATACACTTAGACCGCTTCATTACTAGCATATTTCCAATAACCCCCGAGACATGGAAGTGGGCACTGATAGAAGCCTTTTTCTGGCCAAATATTGTGCTGAACTGATGAATTTCCATACTCCTTTTAAGGGTACTAAAGAACAGACTCATATGCCCCGTGCCAAGCCACTTCATGGAAATAAAAACTTAAAAAAAAAAAACCAACAAACCGGCACTACCTTTGGGGTCTGGATGAATGCCCTCCTATAACATTTCTGGCCTGCCTAAAAGTACAGTATCTAGCCTCCTGATCAGATATTCAAACCCTTAAAAGACAATCCTCCCACGGGGATTACAACTGAGATAGAAAAAGGCACAAAATGATGTAAAAATAAACTATTATATTATTTTCAAAAAGAAGAAGACACTCCTTTATTTTGTACTTGTATCTCTTTCTACGTGATGATAAAAGAGGAAAGAAAAAATGACAACTCACTTTCATAGCAAACTGGATACCTGTTCGTTCGTCAACTTGATAGGAGACACAGAGCATAAACAACCCGAGATAGGCCACCAAGCAGACCTGCAACGGGAGCGGGGACAGAAAGGCATAATCAGGGCACGTCATGCATTCTGTGACATCAGTCTCGGTGCCTCTCACCAGCTCCACCCTTGTTACTGAGGTGCTCATTTCCTCTACTTATCTTTATGTGCTATTTTCCCCCTTCAGCTTGTGAACAGTGTTAAAACAGTAAACATGGATTTATTTAGTTAGCCGCTACTTATATTGTTTTGATGTGCCAGGTGCAATGCTGGGTCCTACAGTGAGAACACTGATGAACGCAACTTCTTTCACCTCAGTAAGCATGAGGTCCATGGTGTCTCGTCAGTCCAGGCCAAGATCAGTGTACACACCATTCCCAGGCAGAACATTACTTGTTAACCACTATTCAGAGAAGTGTAAAAGAGAATGAAATAACGCCAAGACAGGCAATCACAAAAGCCATGGACTTGCAGTGGTCCTTGAAAGGGATGATAACAGTAGTGATCCCTAACGTTTACTGAATACTCACTTATCTAATCATTGCAAACCCTAGAAAGTAGGTGCTATTAGGATCATCATATTATAAAAGGGAACAGAGCAGACATAGGGCCCAGGATATTATCTAACTCATGTCAGAAGAAGGTTACCACACTAGGTGGGCCAGGGTGCCGGGGGCAGCAGGCAGAGTGAGTGAGTGAAAGAGGTGGAGAGGACAGGCACAGGAGCCGGATTGCATGGCTGTGGGGACTGAGCAGAACTGCCTGGAAAGCAGGACAGAGCGATCGCCAAGGTTGTGTACATCAATGAGGGAAAGAGGATTGCCTGGCCGGAGGAAGGCAGGCAGGAAGAATGGCAACTTGGAAAAAAAAAAAAAAAAGAACTCAAATTTGCCTTTCCTTTTCAGTGCAATGAGATTTGGGAAACTGATTGCAAGTTACTAGCCAAAGAATTACCTATTCCGCATTCAGACCTTAAAATGTTGCTCAGTTTTGCTTTGGGATAGAAAACAGCAACAAAATTGCATTTCCTGATAAGCAACATTTTTCTAGACAGATATTGGAAGAGTGTCTGGGAGTCACCTGGAAAATCATTTAAGTATTCTAAGTTTCTAACCCCTGGGGCAGCTTCATAGCTGGCACCATCCCTACTGGTGGATGAGGTTGGGTAAAACTGTTTACCTTCAAAGCCAACAGAGCATTTTCTTATTTTGTTGAAATAAGACTGCATTATCTCATGATGTAAGTTTCAGGTGCATAAACATGTGTACCTGCTGCATGAAGATCACACTAAAAGCAGTTCAGCTCCTCACCATACAGTGGACCTCTGGATCTGCTTGCTAACCTCCCTCTCTCTTTCCTCTGGTAACCACTAACTGGTCTTAGAGTCCAGACTCGTTTTTACTCCCTTAGTTCATCTTTGTAACACAGAGCTAAGGAGCCTCTCTATCCTGTTCATTCCTTGATTACAAAAGTACGGCGCCTCTTGTGCCTTCATGGATCCCCAAGCTGAGAGTTGTTCATGTTTCTACTGGGCACTAAAGCCAAAAGCCAAAAATGCTATTATCACACAGGTGTGTCCTTCACCAGGACTGGCTACTGGCTTAAGTGCAGCAGGTTAGAGCCCTGTGGAGAAGCACAGCCTCAGGTGAGCATGGCAGCGACCAGAGGACGCCGCAAGGGCACAAGGCAGCTGCTTCTGGTTTCTGGAGACTGCGCGGCGGGTGCCCTTTCCAAGTCAGAGGAGCAGCTCTTTTAAAAAAATATTAAAAATATTTAATTAAAGGACCAGTTTGAGAACATATATAAGGGACTATGTATCTCACCTTCAGGAATCACAAAATTCTAACATGGGAAGAAAAGGCTGGGGTTTGTTTGTTTGTTTATTGGCAACAAACCAGAAGGCAGCTCCTGAACCTGCTCTTCGGGGCTTCCGGTGCGCCTGAGCGGAGCTCCTGCAGGCCTTCCTGTGTGTTCAGTATCAGCCACAGGTGAACGGGTGCGGCTCACAGAACACTATGCATCCTAGGAGGCTGCTGTGCCGAAGCTGGCAATGCTGACACATAACTATTTGCCTTTACAAGAGACACATTCCAAACATCAGACCTAACTGAGAGGATTCTTAAAAACTAGAATCTTTGCTTGCTCAAACACACCCACTTGGGTTGTGTCTCCTGCACTGCAGCCCTCATTTAGCCTGCTTTTCTGAAAGTTGTGGTACTAGAACCTAGGGCAGCAAGTTCGAGCATTCATCAATGCACGGAACCTAGTCTGCAGTGTGTTCTCCATCCAGTGGGGGAGAGGAGAGCGAAGTGACAATACCATGTCAACCTGGAACCACGTCTGCTATCATAGACAGAAGCTGGGTTAACCCCATTGCTTGGGAAACTTTCTGGAGGAAGCGGGTTTTGAAAAACAAACAGAAAGTAGGGGAGGAAGAGCAGTGAGAGTACAAGGAGGCCCAAGATACGGAGAAACGCAGAGTGAACATGAGGGGGGTCAATACCCTGGCGCAGAGGGTGAGAGAAGAAAAGGAGAAAGACGTGCCTGCAGAGACAGACAGGAAGTTGGCCAAAGGGCCTTTTACCTCAGTCACACATGGTGTGTCAGTTTTGCCCATTCCCTTTGGTTGTGGAACATCGGATTGGGGAGGGAAGGCTAGCTAAGTAGCTGTTCATCTCTGGAGAAATATGGGGTGGGGCGCCTGAGCTGTTGTAGTAAGGTAGACAGTGGGTATGTTTGAGTGACAGCAAGGAAGCACCCCAGAGGGTGCAAGAACAGCTGAATGTAAGGGCTGAGGAGAGGATGGCAGGAAGGTGCTCAGCTACCTGGCTTGAACTGCCAGGAGGATGGTGTTGAATTGGAAGGCAATGACACAAGAGGAGGCAGATTGTAAGTGGGAAATGTCCACACCATGTGAACTCAAAGATAAGCCATGTGGGTCTAGAACTCAAAAAGGAGATCATGGCTGGAAATGAACACCATTAATTACCACCAAATAATCACTATTAATAAGCACAGGTGAATCCTGGACCATCCAGAGAGGGTCTAGTAAGCACAGAAAAGGTTTAAGAAAGCTTTCCAGTTTTGAAGAAACTGAGTCTTTAAGGTTCTCCTTTTGTTTGCATTTTCTTTTCATTGAGGTAACATTAGTTATAATACTATGTAGGTTTTAAATGTACATCTACATCAAAACCCTGTATCAACTGTACATATCATCCCACCAAATGCCCAGTCACCATCCACCACCAGCCAGTCTGATCCTTCTACTCATTCCTTCCCCACTTCTCTACTACCATTCTATTGTGAGAGTCTAAGAAGAGGCTTTCATTTTTATTTTGTTTACTCAATTTCTTCTTTCTCTATATTCCACAAATGAGTGAGATCATTCTGTATTGGTCTTTCTCCTTCAGACTTATTTCACTTAGCATAAGATTCACCATATTGTCACAAATGGCAAGATTCATCTTTTTTCTGACTAAGTAGTATTCCACTGCATATTAGAGAACACGTATTCTTAATTCACTTTTGACATGGGTTGTTTCCATAGTTTGGCTGTTGTGAATAATGCTGTAATGCACATAAAGGTGCATCTATCTCTTCAAATTAGTATTTTCACGTTCTTCAGGTAAATATCAGTGTAATCACTGGATTATTAGGTAATTTTTTTCACTTCAAATTTTTCTTTTTATATTGCAGTAACAGTGGTTTACAGCACCATGTGATTCAGAGACAGGATCACACCTCCTCCAACACATCCTCTAATTATTTTGAATAGAAAACATCTCAAATACTCTTTTTAGGTTCTAAATCATTCTAAATCATGCCATGTTGAAATACTACAACACTGGTCATCCTTGTGGATTTTTAAAAAGAGCATTTGTTATGGAGCCTGAATCAATTCAACATATTTTAATTTCTCTGTCTTCTTATAGGGCTCCAGGGGGAGACTTCATTTTCTCACCTATAACTTTGCACATCAGAGCAATACTTCCTTATCAGAGCGTTTATTGGTATTCAGTATAAGTACTGTCTAGGAGGGCAGTATTTACTGCATCCTTAAAACTGAAAGCTTTATGGCCATGGGCAATTTCTCATGCCAGACCAAGGGTCTTATTTCCAAAGGAGACAGGACGTGGACATGCCTGAAACGCAGCATGTTCTGGCTTCACAGGCAGGCCAGGGGAGTTCATATTACAAGCAATAGCAATGCAACCCACCAGGCCACCAGGCCTATCAGAAACAACATTCCTGGAACCTAAGCCAGAGCTCCCATTAGATATGGTGAGGCAAGGCTCATGGAAAGGAAAAGAGGCGTTTAGGAAAGGTTTTCAAGAAAGCACTCACTGGACCAGATACCCAGGCCTGAGATGATGGTGTATCCCTCACTACAGTGCTATAGAGAATTGAGAACACCAGTGCTGCAAGGGCAGTGGGGGTGGTGAGCCACGAGGAGCTTTCAAGATGAGGTTCATGTACAGAGTACATATAAGTGGGTAAGAGAACATACCATCATTTTCAATGGAAAAAAGGAAAAACACAATTACCATTTTTGCTAAACTCTTTTTCCATGTGTTTCTACAATTTGTTTAGTATATAGAGAACACCTAAGTCCTCATTTCCACAGTCTATCCAAGGCTTTTCTTTGTCTACACAGTCAGGATGGCAGTTCTCCCATGAGTTCGAAAGTTAAACAGAGTTGGGATGCTCTCTGAATGTTAAGTCCATCTCTAGATGCCTGGATCTTGTCACATGCTGCCTTTGCTTTTGGTATCTGGCCTGCAGTGCCTTTTGAGGGCTGGCATTAGGAATGAAAGGTGAATACTGGACCAATGTTAGAGATTTACCTACGTCTTAATCTTCCTTTTCATGTTGGCATGGCTAGAAGTTATCAGCTTAAAACATTGTGAGAATGTGAATTATTGGTATTTATTTCTCTCCATGTCATACATATTTACATTCTAGTCTTGTGACATTCACACAACCTCCAATTTATTTGTTTTCTTCTTTGTGTTGTCAACAGAGCTGCTTGACAGGGCTATCGGGGGAATACAACCTTCCCCTGTCAAGTGTCTTGCAAGGTTTCTCTCCTTCTTCCATTCCCACTGCCTTCCAATTGTGTACCTGAAATGTGACTCTGTGTCTGCAGTGAATCACCCTTCACCTCTCTATATTCAAAGTACTTTAATTCAGTTAGCACAGTAACTGCATGAACTCTTTTCTCATGTTTGCCCAACCAATTCATCAACGGGAGATGTAACAGAACCATAAGTGTTTCTCTGGATGTTTCTAAGAGAATTTATATGGATTTTCATTTATTTAATAGGAGTTAAAGCAAAATACTAGAAATCATTTTAACAAATGATACATTGCAAACTGTCAATTGAATGCAGCCTAAGGAGAACTGCTGATGAACACAGCTTTTAATAATACACAAAAATTTTCATAAAGATCTATGAAAGGTTGCTTATTGATT
This sequence comes from Condylura cristata, assembly GCF_000260355.1. Lineage (NCBI taxonomy): Eukaryota > Metazoa > Chordata > Mammalia > Eulipotyphla > Talpidae > Condylura > Condylura cristata. The sequence goes on from NW_004567137.1 coordinate 3,696,692, forward strand.
AAAGATTTTGGAAGGATTGGGGAGAATATTTTCGCATAACTTGGGCATTGTTACTGCATTCTCAGTGCCACTGCCTGATAGAAGATGAGGTCTAAGCCAGCAGTTCAGTTACATGGAGGGTCTAGAAAACATGGTTCCACCCCCAAAATTTCTGATCCAATAGGGCTTGGGTGGAGACTGAGTTTCTGCATTTCTTATAACTGCCAAGGTGTTAAATGCCGATGCTGTTGGTCCAGGACATACCCTGAGGACCACTAGTCTAAGCTGAACACACAGTCTTCTAAATGCTTCTAAGTGTCTTTATCTAAATTAGGTTACAGGTCCAGAGAGGCTCATTGACTAGGGCAGTTTCCTGTAGAACTTATTATAAGTGCCAATGAGATGTAATGACAATAACAACACATAAAATGTGTAACATATAACCAGTATAATATAATAATTGTAATAGTTACCATTTATGGGCCCTTACACTGTGTTAAATATGCGTATAGGTCCACATTTAATATCTTAAAAATATATTTTACAAGGGAGAGAAAACTGCAGCTTCAAGATATGAAAAGGCCAAGAGATACAATCATTGCACCTGATTTTTTTTTTACTATTATGTAACAAAAGGTGTTGACGCTTGTAGTTTCCTCACCAAAAAAAAAAAAAAAAAAGCAGTCTTTGCTATGGTAGGAACCCTTAAAATTGGCTGGGTTGGGGGCAGTTTCTCTTCATCGCTACTTAATGTGACCTAATTACAGAGCCTGTACCCTCATTGTGTCTGCTTGGCACTTTGGAAGCATGTCTAAGCGTGGGCTAGTGTGATGTGCTGCCCTGCTCCTGTAGACTGGCACCGCTCACTCCAAGGGAAACAATTTCCTGCAAGGCTGGGCTGGACCACCCCTCCAGAGGTGTGCAGGTAAACCTTTACAACTGGCAGCTGAGGTGGGCTGCTAGTCATCACCTTTGCTAATTTCCATGGTGTAAAGCCTTCTAGCACAGCTGGTTTCAAGCTCCTGACAAAGAACTGCACACAGAACTAGGGAGAGATTTGCACCATCAGCCTTCACAAACCTAGGGGAGGGGTCCCTGGCCCTCTGTGCCTCTTCTTCATCATCTGCCTCCTGCAGCTCCTTGTTTTACCACAGATGTGGCTACCAAGTGGAGCTGGTTTATAACTACTAAAAAGCAAAGTTTGGAATGTTACTCTCTATTCATTTATTTTTAGGCAACTCTTAGCGTTTTGCTTACAGTTCAATCTTTTCAATTTTACAAATCAGCAACTTCTTTATCACGACCTACTTCTAAATATCATCCAGACGGCCAGACACTCTCAGACAGTGTTTTTGCCTTAGAAGAAAAACTGATGAGAATACAAAGAGTTGCAGGCCCTTAGGAAGAACCAGGCAGGTGGCATATGACTCTTTACTACGTTGTTTGGAATCCCTGAAGCCAACCTACAAAAACGCTATTAAGGTTCAGGGAGAAATCCTTATTCCTCATTTCCTCACTTGTGGGAAGAGAGTAAGAATAGTTATGCCATAACCTGAGAGACCTTGCTGTAGAGGGAGAACCCAACTAGGCCCCTCCAGACTGCCTGCCCGCTCACGCACAGTCATCGGCACTGACAGAATGAGGTACAAGGCAGAGTCCATCCTTACAAATTACACTTTAATGACCACTTTGCAGAGCACCTCCAGGAGAGAACAAGTAATTGTTGTGGGTAATGTCAACAGACTCATCTATCCAATGTACTAAAATGAGAAGTCCTCAGCAGTACCTACAAATCCACCCTTACTGGCCACTCATCAAAATCCCTAATCCTCTTTATACAATAAGTGACATGGGATCTTTTTCTCTCCACCATGTATTTTTTTTTTTACAACAATCTGGTGTTAATCAAATAAAACTTAAATATGGTAGAACTATGAAATTATCTCCTCCCTACTTTTATTATTAATAATTATTAACTTTATTGATTACTTTTGGATAAGATAAAGGCATTTAAAATACTCTTCTCTAATTAGCTAAGGTAAGAAAGGAGAAAATAACTCTCAAAAGATGAAAATAACAGTTAAAATTCAACAAGTGATAACTTACTTAGTTCTATAAAGATCAAGTATCTGGCCTTTCCTGGTGGCGCAATAGGTTTAAGCACAGCACTATAAAGCTGCCGGAGGCCACTGCAGCATGAGTTTAATCCCCCACCAGGGAGGTGACCCACATGGGCACAGCAGAACTTTCCTGACATGCCCACTGCTCCCCTCAGCAGTGTATTTCAGTGGATCTGCCTGTTCCGCTTCTTGGTCTATCTCTGGTGAATCCTCTCAGCTCCTGCACCTTTGGCCTGTACCCCAGTTCTTTCAGCATAAATAAATAAATCTTAAATAAATAAATGCAAAAAAAGTATCAAGCTGTATCACTAAGATACAGATAGTGCTACACAATGAGAAAAAATATGGGTTGTGGAGTTTGTTTCAACTTTATTCCTGTACTAAGTGACCTTGGGCAAAATTATTCAATCTTCTTAGCTTCAGCTTCCTTATCTGTAAAATGGAGACAATAATGTTTTCTTTTGATAGTCAGTCCAAGTACTAATGGTGTTATAAATAATACTAGTATAATGGAAACAGCTAAGGAATAAGTAGCAATTACTGTCACCATCATTATTAGAGTCACTTCCAAGTTCACGGCAATAGGCCGTTTACAGGAGATTTTAGGGCTCTGTTTTGTCCACTTGGCCATGGTTAGAATTGATAACATATGGGCTGTCTTGGTTATAAACATCACGCCTTCCACTCTGTATTAGTCCCAGTGGAAGCTTGGCATGATTTTTATATTTGTATAAGAAAAACTAATTGTGAAGTGGAGCTGGTTTGACACTAATGTTAACGGTGAGAGTTTTATACACCCGACTGTAACTAAGCCCTTTAGGTAAACCATCTCATTTGGTCTCATAAAAAGTCCTACAAGGTAGTTGCTATTATTAGCTCCATTTTGTGGATGAGGAAACGAAAGCTCTGACTGATTTTCTGCTGAACGGCTTTCTGCTCAAGGCCACAGATACAGAGTCCATAGTGATTGCTCCTGGCAGCGTGCTGGCCTGGAGGAAGCCTGAGAGTAGTGTAAGGGAGAGAGCACTGCAGGGCTCTGGGGGACCTATCATGGGCCCCTCTCTGGAGCAGAGTGACACAAAGCACCCCACCTCTGGCAGCATGATGTAGAGAACAGACTTTGAGATCCAAAAGACTGTCCCATCTAGGGAAGGAGACACAGTCTCATCATGTATAAACTGCAGAAAATCCTACTTTACAATTTTAAAGATCATAAATAATGTACCTTGAATTGTAGTAGGTTATTATTTTTTTTCATCTCATACAGCCTCAAACTGTATAAGAATAACTGACTCTGAAATTTGAGCTGAAATGACTAACAGTATATAAAGGTAGCCCTCCATCTCATCTTAGAAATAGTCCCATTCTGTCCACTTACCATTTTTCTTCATGTATTTATTACAATGTGCCAGGTAGTGCTTGAGGCTCTGGAAAGGCCACAGTGAACAGAAGAGACAAAGCCACTGCCTTGATATAACTAATGCTTTACAAGAGAGGAAGCGGCCCCACACATAGCAGTAGATACACTAGAGAAAATGCTGTGACTTGTGGGAAAGCCCTATGGAGAACACAGCACTGAATGTCATAACTGATTCTTTCCACAAACATGAAATATAATGATTAGCAAGTACAAATCATCAATCCTGAAAATGATATGTTCCCCCCTAAAATATGAATGGGCATGGCCCTCCCTGGTGGCGCAGCGGGTTAAAGCACAGCACTGAGAATCTGAAGCCACTTCCGCATGAGTTCAATTCCCGCTGCCGCCTGCCCCGGAGGAGACCACATGGCGAGGCAGACCTCTCCTGACCCGCCCGCTGCTCCCCTCAGCAGTGTACTTCGTCGATCTGCCTGTTCTGCTCCCCACTCTGTCTCTGGTGAAGCCTCTCACCGCCCCTGAGCCTCTGGCCTGTACCCCAGTTCTGTATGAATAAATAAATAAATCTTTAAAAAAAAAATATGAATGGGCAGTCCTCAGCAGCCACTTAGAAAAACAACTCATAGAGTTTCCTTATAAGGGGTTACTGGACCTGTCACCCCTAGAGCATGACCTTAGTAAATGCAAGCCCTTGCCCTCACTGGCTCCATAGACAAGCCTGGGAGAAGAGAGAGCCACATCAAATTCACAGCAAAATGGTCCACATTCCTAAAGCCAGAGACCACGGCAGGACACCTCGGCTCTGGATCTGACAGAATCAGGTTCAAAAGCCATCTCTATTTCCTAGCTTTTGATCTTGCACAGTTAGCCACCTTGAGACTCAGTTTCATCATCCTGGATGATAACAACACCGACTTCATAATTGTTGGTAGGAAGCTGTGAGACAGTATACAAAAAGGCCATCTACAGTGCCAAGCATGAAACAGTATATATTTGTCAAACAAACGAATTCACTCATTAATGACTAGTACTACTTTTTTTGTTTTCATAGTAAGGACCCAGTAATGTGAACATAAAGTATTTGCAAACACCTAAGAGTCATAAAACTTCTGCTTCTTTTCCTTTCTGCTACAAGTCAGTGCCCTATGCACTACCCAGGAAATGTCAGCCTTGGTAGTCACACCAAGCTTATCTGTGTCTCTGATTATACTATCGTGGTTTTACAAAGACAAGCATTTAATTTCTGAGAAAAAAACTCGGTTTCACTAAAATGTCTTTTGGTCATCACAGATCCAAAATTAATACTACTTTTCACAAAAGCATAATTGTTTCAGCAAAACTTAGTGCACAGTCATTGATGGAAAATTCCCTAAGTGATAAGTGTGCAAATACAAAGTAGACCAAAGTTTTGTGGCAGAACTGAACATTGAAATGGGGATAACTATTTGTCTCTTAACACCCCAGATATTAATGTGCAGACATTAAAGCCTAGAGCATGAATTACAATTTTGTAAAAAACATTTTTCCTTGGTTTTCATGAAATCAAGTTGAAAGCAGTAGCTTATTTTCCATACACAGGAAACTGTAGCTAGCAACAAAGTTTTACAGCTAGCCAGCTTTGCTAGTGTTGAATTTGGCCTCGCCTGCATCAAGGAAGAGATTCAATGTATTTCCATTTACTTAGCAAGCTACAACTCAGAGTATCATTGCTTTGCTCTTTTATTTCTATTTTTCCATTACAGCAAGAGCTGCTTATGGAGAGTTCTAGCTCAGGTGCCCTCTCTTCACCAAGGACTAAGTTCCACTTGAACCAAGAGTAGCTTCTGGGCCAGGTTCTAATATACATCCTACTTTGTGCATCTCCACACCTTTCTGGGGGTGGGTGTGGGGGCAGGGAGTAGAGGTAACGATTGGTGGTGTTTACTTTGCAAAGAAACCTAAGAGATTATTTTCCAAAGACACTGAGGAGACTCGGGTTAAAATGTCTCAGTAGAGGGTATTTCTAGATGACCCATTCCAGCACATCAAATCATTATTTTTCAGAGTCCAAAGAGTAAAGACACTTGTGAACCTCACCTAAGCTGAGCACTTCTGTGACATCCACCTCAATCGTTTCCTCCCTTTGGTTATTATTATTGTCCTTTAATTTCAGGAGTGGATACTGGATAGTTCTGTGTTTGAGTTACTATAAATATATGAACTTTTCATATGAAGTATGTGCTATTTATGTTGAAAAACAAAAGCAGATCTGTCATCACCTATAACTTTGAAAAATCTAGATTTGGAAAATAAATTGCAAATATTAAATTTCTAATATTGTTTGAAGCATTTCTTAAGGAAATTTATTGCTCATGCACTGACAGCAATGAAAATAGATTCAACCTGTTTGTTCTGTTGTGGTAAAAGTGCTAATTAGTTGGTAAAGGAAATAGTGTGCTGAAGAGTAAGACTATATTAGGCTGAAGTCCTGGTAAGCGACATCCATTTTAACTTAAAGGTAGTGGGATTTATCATGATTTGAAATTATCCAGTAACTAGAATTACATATAATATATATGTGAATGTATATATGTTGATAGGTAGATAGGTAGATGATAGAGATGGGTAGGTAGACAGACAGACCAACTGACAGACAGACAGATAGGCAGACAGAGTAGAACTTTAATGTTTTTAACCAACGCTGCATGTGATCTGCATCGCCATGCGTTTAGCCAGGTCTGCCTACATGTGCGGACATGCAGGAGATGTGCTAAGCGGCTGTCCCAGCCTCTGCACACGTGGTACTCTGCAGATGTTCACGTATTCCTCGGATGCTGTGTTAGAAGATAATAGGAAATAAAAACCATCCTGATGGAACTGATACAGAAGAATTGGAACCTATGAGCAGCAGCTGGCTGAAGGGAGCCAGAATCCCCCAAATCCTGTGGATTTAGTGTGCTTTCCTTGATGTTCATGCCAATGTGAGAATGGAAAGCTAGTGAGAGCACTGAGAGATGTGCCAGCACAAGTTGCTACAATTCATAAGTTCCAATAATCTTGCCTGAAAATGGTGGTGAAAAGCTCATCACTTTAAAGCAATGAATCTCACAACTGAGTGTTTCATCAGCTTACAGAAAACTGAGAGGAAATGTCTAGCTATCCTAGGGTATGACTTATCATAAAACATTCAAGTAGAATTCCTTTGGTTTAGTCTTATTTTAATATTGTAATTTTTTATGTATCCATGTTGAGACTCATACTTTATAGGAATTGCTGGAAATAATTACAATTGCATTATCAAAAGACTGAATAAGCACAAACAACAGACTTGAGAAGCAATTAAGCTGGATGTGGATGAAAACTGTCCTTCATTGTCAATGGACACAAACTGTGCTTTTGATCTATAATGGTCCTTTACCTCTTTGTTCACCTTTAATCATTTAAAATCCACTAACACTGAGTCTTCCCATCCAGATCCAGAAGCCCCTCTACCCAGAAAACTGCCCTTTTTTATGCATTATCTGCTAGGTACACATTAGCTCATTTATTCCCCTAACAGAATGCAGTAAGAGAAAAAGTGGCTAGTAGTCCATTTTTTAGAAACTCGTGACTTAAAAAGCTTACAAGTTATTTTTTAAAGTAGCGAGAGATTTTGTTTCTGCATAATATTAAGAACTAAATTATATGAAATACATCTCCCTTTAAAGCACTTTAAGATTCTATGAGCTTCTAGAAGATACGAGATGGAATTAAGACCAAGGAAAACCAAGGCGTCCAGATGACACATCCTTACACTGTTAGAGTAATTAACCTACTGGCACTGAGACCCACCCAGAAAACTTTTCTGTTTTAGCTGATGGGGATGGGGATTTAGATGGCTTTCGAGTATGTGCACACTCCTGAAACCTATTGGAATGGGAAAGTAAGATGAAGGCCATCCTGAGAAAAAAACTGGTTTTCCCCAACAAATAAATTAGAGAGGGAGAAAGAGATAGAGAAAGTGGGACAAAGGGGAGGGGAAGGAGAGACAGGATGCAAGGAGAGAAAAAGATTGAGTCTTCAAGAAAAGGAAATGTAAGAGAGATGGCGCAATTGCAGCATGTGGGTCTCATTGGGCTCCTGATTCTGACCAACTCTGAGAAATATTTGTGAGTCAGTCATGGATTTGAACACTGATCTGATCCTGTTAAGAAACTGTTGACTTGATAGATGTGATTGGCATTTCAGTTATTTTTTATCTTCATCTTTGGCTTATGCAGTGAAGTATTTATAGGTGAAATGACATAATATTGAAGATTTACTTTGAAATAATCCTCTGTGTAGTATGGGGGTGTGGAGGACGGGGCACACAAATGAAGCAAGGTTGACCACGATTCAATAATTTCTGAAATATGTGATGGGAATACAGAGGTTCATTATATTGCTTTACCTACTTTTGCAATTTTCTATAATAGGTTAAGGGGGAAAAAAGTGACTCTTGGCTCATGATATGATTGGGACACCTGGCAAGACAAGTACTCTGGAAAAGCTACACCTTCAAATAGGTCACATCAAAGTAATACATATAAAGACTCAGAAAAGTGACCTTGAAAACCAATCAGAGCAAATACATGAAGAATCAATTCATTAACTAAGGCCAGTATATGCATGCCTATGTGAGTATTTACACATGTACACATGCACTCTTTCCCTTTTTCTAAGAATTAATCCCACATGAATTTCAAATAATAGAACTAATAAACAGAGTCTACAAGAAAGTACATTCAAAATAATTGAAAACATGAAACAAGGACATTTTTAAATATACTATGGATCTAGTTTTAATATCCATAATAGGAGACATTCTAGAAATGAAAATTAACATTGTTGCCAGTGGAGGAGCAAAAGACTGATTAAACTCAACTGAAAGGGAATTGTGGGTACAGCAGACCTCTCCTGTCTCCCTGGCTACTCCCCTCAGCAGTGTACTTCATCGATCTGCCTGTTCAGCTCCCCACTCTGTCTCTGGTAGATCTTCTCACAGCCCCTACATCTCTGGCTTCTGTATGCATAAATAAACAAATCTTAAAAAAATGAAAGGGGATTGTGATCTAGAAGATGGATCTGAAGAAATAATCCAAAATATAGCACCAAGAAATAGAGATGAAATAAATGGAGAGGTATCCTTTGCTCATTTACACAAAACACAAACTGAATTAATAAAATACCAAATCTACTTATCTTAGAACTTTAAAAGTCAATTCTTAAATATGTATGGGAGAGAATTCAACTAAGGCTCACCAGGACAATTTTGAAAAAAGGATGAAATGAGAGAGGGGTTGAGCGGGTTGCATATGCTAATACCTTTGTAAAGAGATGCATTGTAGTAGTATTTTAGTTTAGTAATATGGTATTCACACCATGATAGACAATTGGAACTAATCCTCAAATCTAATGTGGAAACTTAACTTACAAGATGATAAATGGACATAGTAGTTCCACATATAAGGGACAAATTATTTATTCAATCTACTAAAACAATTTAACCCACATGAGAAAAAAATATGGACACTACCTCATATCATATGCAAAAAGTTACATCATTTAAAGGTATAAATAGAAAAACAAACCTTCAACATTTTTAGAAAATAACAGAAAACTATCTTTATGCTCTTGAAGCAGGGAGACCTTTCTTTAAAATAGGATGAAAGCCCATACTATTAAAAAATTGATAAATATAAATATATTAAAATTAATATTTTATAAGAAAATCACTATAAACAGATATAAGAAACATAGTACCAAGAAAAAATACTTATATATCCCAAACCACAAAGTTAAATAACAAAGGCAACAAATTCTACAAATCAATAAGATACAATCTACAGAAAATAATTATTACATAAATGCTCCAAAACTAGATAAAATAATCAATATACTATAAAATACATTCAACTCCAGTAGTGATCACAGAAATATAAGGATATCACTGCACACAAATAAGATAAGCAAAAATTAAACCAACAAACATTGGTTAATACATAGAACAGTGGAAGTTATGATTTATGGCGGTTGGCAGTGGGAATTAGTACAACATCGGGTGTGTGATACTGATTTGGCAATATCTAGTAAGTTGAAAAGTCCTGTATCTTATAACTCGATAATTCAATGCCTAAGAATATGCTCTAAAGAAACTTTGGAATATGTGTTTAGGGAGCTATGAAAAAAATGTCCATTGCAACACTGTAATTGCAAAATAAGAAATCAGTTTTGAAAACAACCTAAATCTTCAACCACAGGGGAATGAAAAAATTGTTATATAGTCATATAATGAAATCTATAGTACAAAAAAAGCGACTGGTATTTATGTACTACTGAAAATAAATTCCCAAAAACTACCGAGCAAAATGATATTTTGCTACCATTTATATAGTTTCACACATATAAAATGCCATTAAAAAATTAATCCATATTGATTATGGATATAACCATATGAAAACATGCAGAGCTGTGATAAATACCAAGTTCAGGATAAGGTGCCTTTGGAGGAGGAGAGTGAGTAGCACTATATGATTAAGAAAGTAAACAGACTTCAGCATGTTGCAACATTTCTTTCTTTAAAATACATAAAACAACTATGATAAAAATGAAATTTTGGGCCCTCCCTGGTGGCGCAGCGGGTTAAAGCACAGCACTGAGAAGCTAAAGCCACTTCCGCATGAGTTCGATTCCCGCCTGTCCCGGAGGTGACCACATGGCGTGGCAGACCTCTCCTGACCCGCCCGCTGCTCCCCTCAGCAGTGTACTTCGTCGATCTGCCTGTTCTGCTCCCCACTCTGTCTCTGGTGAAGCCTCTCACCGCCCCCGAGCCTCTGGCCTGTACCCCAGTTCTGTATGCACAAATAAATAAATCTTTTAAAAAAAAAGCAAAAAAAAATTGGCAACCAGGTTAAAGGGTGGGGATTGTTTCACCAAGTCCCTATATTCAATAATATACTTACAGTTTTCCATAATTAAAAAGTAATCACAGAATTACCTAGATTTGTTCAAACCCACACAAAAGTGAAAATCATAAGCAGAAGATTTTGAACAAGGCTACCAATCTGTGGCATGGGAGTCCACCGCGTTTCATTTACTCCGGCAGGGACCCTTAGTGTGGCAGGCCCTGGTGCTGCTGCCACCCCAGTTACGCAGGCCCTCCCTGTGCACCTTCTGAGGCACCAGCACTGGGACCTCGCGTCTCAGGGCAGATGTCTGTGTCTCCTCTCGCAAGGCCCTGAGCTCTGTTTCTGACACAGAAATGTTGAGGGAGAGTGGCTAAGCTGGGCAAAGTTTCTGTTTTCCTTTTATCTTTTCTTTCGTGGACTCTGGTTTTGTTGTTTATCTGCCGCCTAAGTCACTGTTGCAGTGACTTAGAAATGGATCACTAACACGCTTTATAAAAACCTACTTTTGCAAAATAATCCATTTTCAAAGAATGTAAGCGAAACAGATTGTCCCATGAATCAACAGGAATGCTAGAACTGTTACATTTTTGTGCAAAAAATAAACAACCTATAGTTCACAAGTTTCACTGTGGGATTTTTTCAAATCCTCAGAAGGGAAAGAAAGGAATCTTATAAATGTAGAGTTGGCCTGCTCTAGTGGAATGATTTATAGGCTGGATTTTTATTACTTAGGCATAATTAAATAGGTTTGCAAATTAGGTCTCACTTTAGAAATGATTGCGGAGATAATTCTACATTAATACCCCTGGCTTCATGTATCTGAAATAGTACAACAAATAAAACTTTATGAACTAGTAGAAACTTACAGTGTATAGAAATCATACAGTAAATCAATACAAATTCAATTATATCTTTGTAACTGGAGCGAAAATGAGAGAATGATCCTGTTAAACCTTTACAAATTTTTATTAAGTGGCTTTTCTAATTGAGAGCATTTCTTACAAAAAAAAAAAAACCACTTAAGTAATATATAGTCATATTGCTTTTCCTTTGAAAAGCATTTTGTCTTTTCCACCATGAAGAGGTCAGTGTCCCCAAACAGTGAGCAGCCTCTCAGCATTTCTCCTCTTCCCTTCCATGGCAACATGGGTTAGCTAGACACTGAGCTTTTTGTGAAGTGTGTGTGAGGACCGGGGAGAAGGGCAGTGAGGCTTCAGGGAGGTCTCGAGGTGGAAAAATTTGTGACGCACTAGATTCGGAGACTGAATGAGAATTATTTATCAAGGGTTCTGCAACACAATAGTGACGGTCACTCTGGGTTCGCTTTTAAAATCATATTTGGATTCAGAGCGCTTAGCCAGGCTCGGCACCTTCAACAGGCACGCCAAACGACGTGTTCACAGGATTAGGAGGGAATCTGACCTGCACAGGTCTGGTTCTCCTGTTTGAGAATCTGAGTAGCTGACAGCAGGGGAGAAATGCACACACTTAAGCAATACGTCACGTGCAAACCGAAATGCCTGGGTCTGCCTTTCTTCTGCACGCCGTTCATGGAGAAATCATTCCTCGCATCTCAGTGTTCACCTATAGGGCCGTAGCTTCCCTGCCACGGCCTTGCCTGCTCCTCACTCTGACTGAGGGAGGAGCGTCCTGGGATCTCCTTAGTGGACGGTCACCCATCACCCTCCCCTGTCCCCACCTCGAAGCAGCGCTGGATACTGTAAGGTTATTTCCCTCATCTTGGCAAAGCCACCTCCATGGCTTTACTGGCGCAGCTGAATGTGAGATCAGGCTTCTTCTGAACCTACTGGCCTGATACTTAGCCACACCTGAAACTTCCCAAAGGAGATGGTGTGATTGTTTTCCCCCCTAGCAATAGGGGTAAATTCTCCTCTTAGTTGGGGTCTAGTTAACAGATGAGCGATTCCCCCTCTTTTGTGTCATCTCCATTATCTTCCATGCAAGAGAAACACCTTGTTAACAACTTATCTTAAAGAGATTTCTAATGCCCATTTCAATGAGTGCTGAATCCAACACTTTTTCAAAACAGCAGTTGAGTGGGAAGTCACTGGAACAGCATCCTTGGGGTTTCTTGTAGCCTCTCCCAGTGCCAGAGAGCTCTCGGCCAGGGCCACTGCTCATTTTTGATAACAGAAGCAGAGCTCCTGCACAATGTGAGAATGCTTGCTGTGGGCACTCCCTGTGCGTTCTAATGTCCAGTCACCACTGGACTGCTGCCATTGCCCAGGAAACAGTATTGAAGCACATTTAGGACTGTGTGAGGGGAGCGATCTGGCCCTAACAGAGTCAGATCATATCCCCCCACCCCCCAAATCTTAGTGTAGTCATTTCTGTAACTATATAATTCTGGGAGTACAACTTCACACTTCCACATGTGTACATAAAAAAATGAGCATCGACCCTCCCTGGTGGCGCAGCGCGTTAAAGCACAGCACTGAGACTCTAAAGCTGCTTACGCATGAGTTCGATTCCCGCCTGCCCCGGAGGTGACCACATGGC
>NW_004567137.1:3709885-3726228 GCF_000260355.1 Condylura cristata
CCCACCCGCTGCTCCCCTCAGCAGTGTACTTCGTCAATCTGCCTGTTCTGCTCCCCACTCTGTCTCTGGTGAAGTCTTTCACCACCCCTGAGTCTGTGGCCTGTACCCCAGTTCTGTATGCACAAATAAATAAATCTTTTTTAAAAAATGAGCATCAACTTTAAACATGCTCAAAAATCAAATTGGAGAGGTCCCAGGAAGTCTCTGGAACAATGTCTCTACCTTCTGTTTGCTACTTGCTTTTTGGAACCGGGACTAGAGCAAACTGTTGGAAGGTATCACACTGGATGTGTCAGGCTTCTCCCTTCCCTCTAGAAGGGTTTGGGTTCATGCAATATTTGATTAAAGTGGAACCCAGTTCAGGATTTCTAAGCTGGACAAACAGGATCCTACATAACACTTCATGGCGTGTCAAGGGGGCATCAACCAAAGCTGCTACATCTGGGGCCAGAGGAAGGATTCTCACCCTTTTACCCCAAAGGCTTTATTCTGACCCACCCCACAGAATGAAGAAGGTCCCTTATCCAAAATGTAAACAACAGTACATTATAAAGAAGACCTGGGAGGTTGCTTCCCTTGAGTTCTAGGAATGCCAAGCCAGTGTTCATTGTGCATCAGAGTATGGCAGGCTCACCAAAGAGCTGAATATCTGGGCAACCCTCACAGCACCACCAGATCAATCACCCTCATTTCCTCGCTTGAGAAGACATCAACCAGCTGGACAGCAAGTGGCACCCAAACTGGTCATCGAGTGGCACACAAGCAGTAAAAGGAGGCAGGGATTTCTGAATGGTGTTTCCTAAGCCTTAAAGAGCTAATGCAGCAGATGAAATGCCTAAGCTACCTTAGAATTGTACTCACGAGCTGAATCGCCTTGATTTGATTTTTTAGAGAAAATTGACAAAAACAGCAATCTGCAGGCTCCATGAAAACAACCTCCTCCTCCTCCACATGTTTCTCAACTGCAGGAGCACAAAGCCACACCACCTGCCACCCTGTGGCATCACCACGTGTCAGTTCACTGGCTCAAATCCTCATCAGAAGCATTCAGCCTTCTGACTACTCTGTGAAAGCCATGAAGCTTATCATTCGAATTGAAATCGCTCACTGAAAGTGCCAGGGACTGAACGGTGGGCCCTAATCGCCAAATCACATGTTTAAACCTTAACCCAGGGTGAACACATTCAGTGATAAGGTTTTTGGAGGTAACTAAGGTTAAATGAGGTCACATGGGTGGGGCCCTAAGCTGGCAGGACAGGTGCCCCTATAAGGAGAGGAGAAAGGGCAATCTCTCCTCTCTACCCAATGCCAAGGAAAGCCAGGGGAGCACACCCAGCCACACAGGCATCTGAAGCTGGAAGAGAGCCCTCTCCAGAACCAGACCCTGTGTGACAAACTGAGACTGAAAGAAAAGTGCATTTTAGTTACTGCCATACGTGTAGGTACACGCATATGAACTTTAAAATCCAGGGTGATGGATGGAATATGTTGCCTAACTCTCTTGCATCTGACAGTCAATCCTGCCAAGTTTTATCTCAATCCACTGAGATCTGAAGCAGCATTCAAAACACCTAAAGGAGGCTTTTATATAGTTTATGCTATAAATACTCTTCCCAATATCCATTTTTAAAAAGAGGTTCAGCTTCTGCTTATGAACATATTATAATAAACATAGCCTTGAATATTCACAATGAGTAATAACTAGAGGGTTAAAATATAATGAGGAGCACTCATCCAGCTCTGGATTCCAATGGATTCTTTGGATCAATATTTCTCTCGCTTGCAGGATCTGTGCCCTGAAAATGATATCTCATCAAAGCGTACTACCCATTCCCACAGTTTCTGGATATCCTGCAGCAGCACAGAAAATGAACTCGCCACACTGTCACATGGGCATCCTTGAATGCTGATGTGACTCCTGAAGAATGCAATATAGGCAAGGGGCTTCAAATACAGAACACCCTGAATAGAGATGTCATGGACAAGGCTATTGGCAAGAAAAAATTTGGATAACATCCATTTCTTCAAAGCAAACTGAAAATGGCCATCATGTTGGCAAACTGATACTGTCAGGCCAGCTATTAGGGCAACCTATACCATTCTTCCTTTGTAGTCTATAAGGTTGGTGATACTCAGCATTCGGCCACCTCAGTCCCAATATGTCCTAAGTGACTCTAACTGGGGGAATGTTAAATGAAATTTAAATGACTTTTTTTTTTTTTTCCTAATTCTGTGGTCATTCTATGACATGAAATAGAACATCTCAATAATGCTCAAATATTGCTGGGACCCAATAACTCAATTGGAGTAATAACACATTCCTTATGATTACCTCATAGTTGTTTAAATGCTATCAATAAATTTAAATCTGTCTGTATTAGGAAATACAAACATATGTCATTCCTTAAACCATGCTTTAAAATTAGTATCCACAATACTCAAAACAATCAACCAGTTCCACAAAGTAGCAGGATACAAAATCAACACACAACATCAGTAGCTTTCCTATACACAATCAATCTGAAGAAGAAGAAATCAAGAAAACCATACCTTTTAAAATTGAAACAAAAAAAATTTGTTTTAGGGAATAAACCTAACAAAAGCTGTAAGGACCTATATGAAGAAAATTATAAAACACTATTAAGGCCCTCCCTGGTGGCGCAGCGGGTTAAAGCACAGCACTGCAAGCAAGCCGCAGCACTTCAGTGCAAGTTCGATCCCTACTCCAGAGGTGATCCCCATGGTGTGGCAGACCTCTCCTGCCTAACCTGCTGCTCCCCTCAGCAGTGTATTTTATCAATCTGCCTGTTCTGCTCCCCACTCTGCCTCTGGTGAATCCTCTCATTGCCCCTGTATCTCTGGCCTGCACCCCAGTTCTGTATGAATAAATAAATAAATCTTTAAAAAAAAACACTATTAAAAGAAATAGAAGACACAAAGAAATGGAAAAATATTCCCTGCTCATGGATTGGAAGAATGAACATTATTAAAATGGCCATCCTACCAAAAGCAACTTACAAATTCAATGTTATTCCAATAAAAATATCAATGACACTCTTCAAAGAAATAGAACAAACACTGATTAAATTCATATGGAACCACAGAAAACCAAAACTAGCCAAAGCTCTACTGATGAAAACAAAGGAGAATGGAGATATCACACTTCCAAACTTCAACCTATACTATAAAGCCATAATAATTAAAACAGTGTGGTACTAGAACAAAAACAGACACAGAGACCAATGGAACTGAATAGAAAGCCCAGAAATAAACTCACACATGTATGGACAATTAATCTTTGACAAAGGAGCAAAGAACATACAGTGAAACAAGGACATTTTGTTTAACACATGGTACTGGGAAAACTAGATGAAACTAGGCCACTACCTCACACCATGCATGAAAATCAACTCAAAATGGATAAAAGATTTGGGCATAAGACCTGAAACCATAAAATATATAGAAGAAAATATAGGTACAACACTACAAGACATACATCTCAACGACATCTTTAAAGACTCTTCACCCAAAGCAAAGAAAATGAAGGAAAAGATAAGCACATGGGACTACATAAAACTGAAAAGCTCTGCACAGCAAAAGAGACATTAACCAAGATAAAGAGACATCCTACTAACCAGGCGGAGGGGGGGAGTGGAAAAATCTTTGCACTCCATACTGATAAGGGACTGATCACAAAGATATACAAAGAGCTCACTCAATCAACAAAAACAAAGCATACAACCTAGTCAAGAAATGGGCAGAAGAACTTAAAAGACACTTATCCAAAGAGGAATTGCCAATGGCCAACAGTCGTATAAAAAAAATTTTCAATATCTCTTATAATTAAGGAAATGCAAATCAAAACCACAATGTGATACCACCTCACACCACTAAGAATGGCACATATAAAAAAAACTAACAACAACAAATGTTGGTGAGGATGTAGAGAAAAAGGAACTCTTTAACATTGCTGGTGGGTACGCAAACTGGTTCCAACCACTATGGAACACTGTATGGAGATTCCTCAGACCCAGCAATTCCACTCCTAGGGATCTAGCCAAAGGACACAAAAACATTAATTCAAAAAGATACATGCACCCCTATGTTTATTGCAACACTGTTACAATAGGTAAATCCTGGAAACAACCCACATACCCAAACTAGATGATTAGATCAAGAAGAGTGGTATATACATATAATGGAATACTACTCAGGAATCAAAAAAGATAAACTCATACCATTTGCAGCAATGTGGATGGTGCTGGAAGGGATTATACTCAGTGAAATAAGTCAGAAAGAAAAAAAACATCAAATGGCTTCACTTATAGAAGGAATTTAAGAGAATGAAATAAAACATAGGGGGGAAGTGTACTGTTATTACAATACAAAACACAACACAACAAAACAAAAACAGACAATTATAAACCAAAGAGAGCCTACAGAGGAGGAGGTCAGAGAGGGATCAGAAAGAAGGAGGAATGTGGGGGGCTATGGTGATGACTGGTGGAGGAGAGGGGAAGAAAGCGTTGTAAAATGAACAATTATGTAAATAGATACATAAATAAATTTTTTAAATGTTAAAAAAAATTCAATGATAAAAAAATGAGTATCCACAAATGCAAACAGCAGATCTGTTTAGTAGTAACAGAATTCGATTCAGCAATTATTGGGTAACCATTGTGTGCCCGAAGCACATATATACTAAATGTGAATAAATAGTTCTATTACCTGATTGTACCCAATTTCTATCATAAAAAAGCAAATCAGAATGATCTTTGCCATCTCAAGTTCCCAGAGTTAATTTTCTGAGTTGAAATATTCATACTACAGGATGGAAAAATATCAGGACCCACTCCTGCTTCTTCTTCTTGTAGAAAAGAAAGCGGATTCAAAGATAACATCCTCATTATAATTCCCTTGGCCTCTGAATAGCTGATTTGGAAGCAAGCTAGTGGGAGAAGTAAGAACATACTTCTTGTAGTCTCAGCATCTAATGATTGTTCAGTCTTAACTTTCCTTGTTCTCTATTTGGTATTCCTAAAATTTTTTCAAGAAACATGTCACCAAATTCTTGAATATTTTTATGTACATACACTTGTTGAAATTAATCTCTTTCACCAAAGTAATTAAAATACACTCCTTTTTTATACTAGCTATGAGAATTTCAGGTACCTATAAGGTAATTTCAGGTACCATTATTTATTAGATATACTCAGTGGAGATCGAGTTAGGCCATGTAATTATCACTTGTCAGTTCCTAACGATCCTGTGACAGTTGCTATAATAGAAATTATTTCCCAGTGGTACCAGAAGTGCAACGTTATATTTGGGAAGCATATTAAATTCCAGTATGAAAAATAATATATTACTGTGCAATATATTCCTAGAAATGTAACTCCAGATTAAATTTCTAAAATGTCAATAAGACCTATATAGAAAATTGACAACACTTTTAAGTTCTTGACTCACTTTAGGGGATATCCAAAACCCTAATGCCAAACTTTCCTCCTCTCTGGCTTCTCTGCATAATCTTGATCAAATCACTTAGTCAAATCATCATGTCTTAGTTTCTCTACTTATAAATTATGGATAACAACAATATTGGTTCCTTACTCGAGATCATCTATCTAATTGTGAATTTCAGGGCATATTCTACTTAAGATCAATAACCACCCAATTTTCTCTTTCATTAAGTCAAGATTAAAAATAGATTTTTAAATCTGAATAACGTGCTTTTTCAATTCCTTAGAGTAAGTTAACATGTGATAACTGTTATTGAAAATCTTGACAGGACTCTTAATCATTACAGCATTCATACAGTTTTATGAATGACATTAAAAGAAGGCAATATTCTTCCCGTTCTTTTAAGCTCTCTCCTTAATCTTTCTAATGTGATTAATGTGGTATCTATCCCCGGGTTTTTATTCCAGCAGGGTGGGATTAAGGGCAAATGGAGAGTGTAGAGAGATAAAGAAACAATTAGGCAAAGAAAGTCCCTCTTTTCATGGGAATATTCCTTGTAAGGGCCAAGAAGCTAACAAGTACTATACATCCCGACTGGGGATGAGAAATAAGAGTTTGTCCCTAAATTGACTTCAGAGTAGAGATGCCAAAGCAAATAAATCACTATATGTGAGATACTTTGAAAGGCAAATGGGCTTCAGAGTTATGTGTACAGGTGAAATTTCATAATCGCAAGTATTCATTACTGTCAGATACGATAAGGCACATGTGCATCAGGGCATCTGGACATCCCCTCCCAGCACAGACTCCGACTACCAGTCTACCTAACACAACTAGTGTGGTGGACCCCCCCAGCAAATGTTACTGACACCAGAGTTCAAACACATGATGTTTTACCTAAGTAGAATTGTATTCGTTTGAATAAGAAATAAAAGTCCCCAAAATTCTTAGATTTCCTCAATCCATACATAATTGTCACTGACAAATTTTGGATTAGTAGGCCAAGTGGAATACCTACTTGCTCCACTCACTCAAGTCATTACAAGAATGAAATACAGAATGATCTGCTATTTCCTAGGAACCCGGGCCCCAGCCACACTCATCCCCAAAGATCCTGGTTTACTCTGTATGTCACTGAGGCAAAACTTAACAATTTCAAGCCACTTATAAAAATCTTGAGAGAAGAATGGCAATTTTAGAGGTTACATATTCACCTAATGGCTCCATTTTATTTTATTTATCCCTTTACAGGAATCCTTTGTAACTGCAGTAAAAAGACTTCGCTCACCTCTCTGATGGAGGGATAGATAACATTTAGGGATAGGTAAGAAAAAAAATACCTATTTGTTTTCCTAAAATTCCACTGGACATAAATTGCTACTCATAAATCACCAAGGGCCAACCTATAATGAGAAGTTCACTGACTACTCACCAAGTCACCTAAGTGGATTTACCACATACCCAGATTCTGTTATGGGAATGGCTATCTCAAGTTCTAAGGTAATGGGGTAGTAACCGTTCTCAAATGAACTGAGGGCCCTACGGTATAAGGCAACAAGAATAAAGAGGAATAGAAGAGTAAAGCACTGAGAGCTGCAGCTGGGGTGGATGCATCTGTCCTAACCTGGAATCCATCCACTGGGCCTCCGCCGCAGAGTGACCTGCACAGTGTGAGTACTGTTGGTTTCCTGAGTCGGGCAGACACTGTGGCTTCCCTACAGGAGACACCAGACCAGATTTACTCCAAGCCCCTAGGGAAGGAGATCCTGAGGAGGCCCCTGTTCTCCAGGATAACTGAGAAGGCAGAACACAGCAAGCACTGAAGTAATCCAATACCACTAAGATTGCTAAATAGTAAGTTGGTTGAGACCAAAGAAAGGTGAGATGGGCCACCTGAGAGCCCCTCAACAGTCTGGGATGGGAGCAACAGCAAATGTCTGCTGGCAGCACAAGCGAGCCTACCCAGAGGCTTCAACTGACTTTGGGCTGAACAGACCCCAGGCTGCTCCACCACTGCCCTCTACCCATTTCTCTAGTAGCAACCATCTCTGCCATCCTCTGCCTCCAGAATCAGCCAAGGCTGTTTGGGGTAGGGAGAAGCTTAGCTCCTTGCTGAGCATTAACTCACAGAAATCCAGAATGTTTCCAGCAGGTGGAGGAAGCACCTGGCCTCTTGACCTACCTCTCTCTGGGCTCCTACTCCCAGCACAAGAATGTGACATGGATGCTGTGGGGTGTGCATCTGCTCAAGAAGCTACTCCAGGGCTTTGGCACCAGCACCCGCAAGCAGTCTAGAGGAGTGGGAAAACCCCTGGACATGATGAAGCCAATGCAGTCCTGCAGAGGTGACCCACCCAGGGCCCCTTTGGAGCTGCAGGCTCCGAGTGCTCCCTATGGGTCCCCATTTCTAGGCTTTTGTAGAAAGCAATGTCCTGGGTGAGCAGGGGAAGCTCTTCAAGAGGAGGGCGACTCCTGACCCACCTGCACAGCCTGGGTCAGGGGAGGGCTCTAGGTGTGGGTTGGTCCTAATCGGGGTTCAGCTGTGAGTCTCTAGCAGAAAGGCTCCCCTTCAAGCACTACTAGTCCACCCCCAAGCCATGGGCCAACTGGAAACAATAAAACTGCAGGCAAAAAAAAAATATAAAACACCCAAAACCCAAAAATAAGTGGGGGGCTGCATTTAAGAAGAAAGACCAGCAATGAAATGCAAGCATGCATCATTTCACAACATTGCATCTTCCACAGACCAAGTATGAGATACATACAGTAAAGGTGCGCAGCGGGCTGGACCAGCAGCAACTGGGTAATAACACACGCAATGTCACACATGACAACACCCACCTGTGCCTTTCTCAGAAAGAGCCCCAGCATTTGCAACTATTGACTATGGAGCCACTTCAGCTTTGAAGAGGGTCACTATCTCTGATTGCTTCGTGAACTGCTGTAAAAAGCTAAGGCATCCATGCTTACCATGAATTGACACTATTCCAAGTATTAAACCATATGGCAAGTGGCTAATTTGCAGGACAGCCCTCTGAGGCAGGAATTATCATCATTTTCATTTTATCAATGAAGAAATGAAAGGCGAAAGAAATAGCTTGCCCAGAGTATTCAGCAAATAAATAACTGGTCTGGTGCAGTAGTCATACATCCGCACTCTGCCAGCCCCGCCTCCTTGTGTGGACCTTCCCTGAAAGCTCTGAGGAGCCTCCCTGAACATCCACAGACCTGTGAGGAGGACAGCAAGCACCCACACTGTCCCTAGGAGGACAGTGTGTCCTCCCCTGGCTCCTCAGAGACCCTCAGGTATCTCGGGAATCTCCACTAAGCGCTCTGCTTGCTATTTATTCTCTTTGGAAAGATAGCATGGTTATAAATATTACCAGGACTACACACGATGAGCAAACTTCAAGCAAACCCTCCCAGGATGATAACCTGGAAAGAAGAAAGGTCTGCCTGCCTAGAATGTTCTTTGCACCACACCCAGGGGAACTTCAGGGTCATGAGGAGCATGTAATGTTCCTGATAGAAACCCAGGAAATTTCAGAGTGACTCGGTTAAGAAAATTTCAGTTTCATGATTTGTAATCAAGCATTAAACAATATGGCAATTTTTTCCCTCAAATTTGGTTCTTTGTTTGGTTGGTTGATTTTGGATTTTAAAGTTGAAATGAATGATAGAAACAGATATGCAAATGATAGCTAAAACCCACTAAATTAAAGAATTTCATTCTGTTTTTCTTTCAAGTTTCCCAGTCCTAAAGGACAGAAATTACTTCTCCCCTCTGAGAATCTTGACAGTTATTGAAATAACTAAAATACTTGGTATATCTTAGTAACACGCTATTTTTAAAAGCACTTAATTTAGAAAACTCCAATCATGATAATTTCATGGGAATTCTCAATACACATTAGAACTTTTAAAATACTCTTCTAGAATTTGTGAGCTCAAATAATCTTAATTAGAAAATACCTGCACTGATGCATATTTATCAGGTGTTTTTAACACCTGCCCTTGATACAAAATTATTTTGAAGGTTGTTTCCTGAGTTATAATTTCTATGGTCAATAATAGCAGTGATGATGCAATATGAGACAGAAGGCAGAAGTGTCCATTCTAGTCTCTACCGACCTTCCACTTTCTGGGCCTTGAGAATGTAGTTTAATTTCTCTTAGTATGTTTTTTTCACATTCACAGAGAAATCACAAGTTCTACCTCAAAGTTCTGTTTCACTGATCCAGTGAAATAAGGCACATGGTTTTGCTAAGTTGGAAGGCAACATAATGCAATATAACATGAAACTAGAGAGGAATTAGGGGTGGCCTTCTGGCTCAGAGAGTAAAAAGCTGCAGTCCAATGCAAAAGACACCAACTTGGCCTATTTGCTGACCTCCTCAACTCATGACCCTGGAGGAGTGTGGTGGTCTCTGTTCTCTTTTGAGAAACAGGAATGATAAATAACTAATCCGTAAGACTGATGAGGGATTAGCATTACCAGCCATAAGGCCACTAGCGGGACAGCACACAGTCGGTGCTCTATACATGGTGCCCACTTCTCATTCAAGAATCCACTGAATGAAGCCAAGAACTTTGTGTGTTTCAACACTCTCTCCACAGCTGAGCAGTGTTCCACTTAGGACATGCATTAGGGGAAGTCCCAAATATGCTTCTACAGGGCCAACGCCCTGGCCTAGCCCACTTTAGACGCCAGTGGATTAAGGTTGGCTTGCTGTGTGCGCCTTTCCTGCCTGGAGCACTGCTTATAAAATTCTCTAACAGAACCTCAGGTCTAAAAATTAAAATCACTACTACCCAAAATGATAGCTCCAAGTACAGACTTTTTTCTAACCTGCTTTCACTAGCTGGACTGACCTCACTTTTTGCTACTTACTTAGGACAGGGGTGGGGCCCCAGGACAGGGGTGGGGCCCCAGGACTAGGGTGAGGAAAAGGCTGAAGTGAATCTGCTGTTATTGAGGCTGCTGCCTGTGACCCAAGTAAGCCCCCTGAGAACCACTGCCCAGCTCTGCACATGCAAGTCAGACCCTCAGGACGTGTCCTCCCAGCAGGAGAGGGGTACATCCTCCCAGCCCTCCTCGCCCCTCAAGCCCAGTGTGGCAGGCATCGGTCACCAAGCAGAGAGTGTTAGGAGGAAGCCTGGGAAGGGCCCATGCAGTTGGGTTAGTCTTAACTCCACCATGCGGCTTTGCATTCCTGTTTGGCAAACCAGACTTGATGCTTACAATGATCCCAGCCCAATATGGAGTGTCTCTGACTAGCAGGGAGGAGCTGATGCTCGCCATGAGAAAGCCCATCACGGTCACAGCGATGCCCAAGGCCAGCTGCAGCAGGGCGAGCAGCAGCGGGAACCGGCAGCCGCAGCACTTCTGGGCCTCCTCCTCCCCGCACTCCTTGGGGGCCCCTTTGCCCTTCTTCGGTCCCATGTCGTCGAGCCTGGTGGCGTCCGTGGCAAGCCCCCCCTGCCGCTGCTGGCCACGGCGCTGCTTGTCCTTGCCCATGGCCGCTGCGGGGTGGGTGGGTGCGTGCGCTGCGAGCTGGGCAGGGAGCGCGCGGCCGGCACGGGGCGGGCTGAGCCTGCCCTGGTATTCGAATTACGGAGGCTGAACAAATATGGAAAACATTTGGAGCCGACTCGCCCGAGCCTCCAAAGGCCACAAGGAGCCCGCTGCTTAGGGGGAGTCGAGGGGGGTCGCTAACTGCCAACACGCCAGGACTCATAGCGAGCCTGTAGGCAGAAGCCAGCTGTCTCGCCACTGGACCCCCTGCCCTCACCCCCCACCCCCCCTGCAGAACCGGCCTGGGTCCCTCCGAAATCCTTTGCACTTTGAGAGTGAGAGGTAGAGGAGAGGGAGGGAGCGCCTGGGTGTTCTGTTTTCGCACTCAGAACCCCAGGATTCTTTTGGTTTTGTTTTTGTTTTCTGAGAGGTGCAATGCAAGGTGATGAATGTTTAAATCATTTGAGTTTAATTAATAGACAATTTAATCCAAAATAGTCATTGCCGCGCCCCAAGCTGTGAAGTCTTTTCCAGAAGTTAAATTGTTCTTATTTTCCAAGCAAGGCTTAGGCTCCTCTCTTTCTTTTTAAAGTTCTGCAACCCAGCTGACAAATAAGGCATTTTCCCCATTGAGGTATTTGCATTTGAAATAACTGTTTATAGAGATGCTGGGCTAATTGTGAACTCTCTTTGCATGGTGTATGTGTTATTAAAAGAGCTTTTAGGCCCTCCCTGGTGGCGCAGCGGGTTAAAGTGCAGCACCAAGAAGCTAAAGCCACTTTAGCATGAGTTAGATTCCCGCCTGCCCCGGAGGTGACCACATGGCGTGGCAGACCCCTCCTGACCCGCCCGCTGCTCCCCTCAGCAGTGCACTTCGCTGATCTGCCTGTTCTGCTCCCCACTCTGTCTCTGGTGAATCCTCTCACCCCCAACCTCTCGCCTGTACACCAGCTCAGTATGCATAATTAATCTTAAAAAAAAAAAAAAGAGCTTTTCATCTTTCATGTGGGGGTCCCCAACCAGCCCTGACAAATCTCCATAACAGTGCCTGGCAGGATTGATTACTATATACCTGGGACATGAACAGGTAAACTCATGAATCCACAATGTGAGATAGTTTAAAAGCACCTACTGTGTGCCAGATCATAAGGATGATCAGGAATAGATTAGTGCTTGCCTAAAGTCACGGAGCAAATCAATAAAGCTGATTATTCGTATGCCCAAATACCTCCAACTTGGTAGCACTTACAGCAAAGTTCAGTGAAACCACTAAGAAATGAAACCATCATTTTTGGAGTATTTATATCTACTTTGGATGATGTGGTCATTTTCACATTCAGAATACTATTAAAAAATACATGATGTAGCCTATAAATGTAGATCATTTATAGGCCAAGCCTACTCCTCATTGAAAGCAAGTCTAACACCCTGCCTGATTTCCTCAGAATTATACACCCGTTGTCATTCACTCCCCTTGTAAACTGCCAGTCTCTGCAAACTTACTTGAAGGTCTGAAATTGATTACTGACTTAATGAACTTCAGTGCTTTCCTTTTACCTCCCTTCTGGACAAAAGTAGCAGCTTCCAATGTAGAATCTAAGCTGCACATCCCAAGTGGCAGCTGGAAGCAGCAGTAGCCTCCTCTCCCTCAAGGAGAGCAGTGTGGCTGGTGTCAGGTCAGCTGTGAGGCCGCAGCACCATTAGGATTCCAGTGAGACAGAGGGATAGCGCTATGTGTCACCAGCCCACTGGGCCTGACTGAAAACAAGCCAGATGACAACCAGAACAATTTTTGCGATTTATTTCCAACTTTCGTGCCCCCCCAAATTGAAAAGGTGTGTGTGTGTGTTTTAACATTGTTTAGCTATTAAAAAATAAATGAATTCCTGCCACTTGCAACAATATGGATGGACCCAGAGGGGATGATCCTCAGTGAAATAACTCACAAGGAAAAAAGACAAACGCTGGATACGGATAATTTCATGCATGTGTGGGACAAAAAGAAGCAAAACAAAGGAACAAACAAACCCAAACCCAAACAAACTCAAGGAACCTGACTGAAGAACAGAGGCCCCCAAAGAAGAAGGGTGGAAGATGAGAGCAATGTGTGGAGAGGGTGCAGGAGACGGTGGGGGAGGGTTATGGGTGCCTTGGCAGTGGGTGTGGTGTCATAACACACCTGTGAAGGATATAACCCTATACCCAAGAATTATAAACCCAACTTACCTCAATAAATCTAAGAAAGAAAGAGAAAAAAAGAATGTAAGAAGGAGAAAAAGGAAAGGAAGAAAAGGATTTTTTTTTTATGCACACTTAGGAAGCATGTCATTTTTAGGAAACTAACTACACAGAATTATTTCTTGTTGCCAATCATGTAGCTACCAATTACGGGGTATTTCTACTGTAAAAAGCACACAGTAGGTGCTTTACATACTTCACTGTTTTGTTTTACAACCACCTAAGAATTAGTTTCGACTTGAAAAATTCTGAATAAAAACAATGAATCTCAGTGTTACTAAGTAACCAGACTATAAAACCACTTGCCTAGTTAGGGATGTGAGTGAGGGGACCCAACTATGAACTTTTATGGATTATCTTTTTATTACTTATTTTCTACAGGTAAACAAGTAGGTGAACTGCTTAAATGGGGATTTTAAATAATGTGATCATTGGTGGAGTTTTTTGAGATGGCATTGGCTTACAATGCTGTGTAATTTAGGAGGTACAGAATCACACCTCTCAGATGTATGCTACCACACCTACCACTAAAACATCCACAGCCCTTCAGCTACATGGATAGCAATGTTTAACTACTGCAAACTTAGCTGTTAGCCTCAAACCTAAGACTATCTGTGTACTTTACTAAACTACCTCAACTCACTCCCATAATTTATGAGTCGATGGGACCATTCTTTTATTTTTTTTTTAAAGATTTATTTATTATGCATACAGAGCTGGGGTACAGGCCATAGGCTCGGGGCGGTGAGAGGCTTCACCAGAGACAGAGTGGGGAGCAGAACAGGCAGATCGACGAAGTACACTGCTGAGGGGAGCAGCGGGCGGGTCAGGAGGGGTCTGCCACGCCATGTGGTCACCTCCGGGGCAGGCGGGAATCGAACTCATGCGGAAGCTTGGCTTTAGCTTCTCAGTGCAGTGCTTTAACCCGCTGCGCCACCAGGGAGGGCCCGGGACCATTCTTTTTATTACTGATTTATAACAAGATCCAGGTCTGTCTGCTGACCATACTGGGCTGTCTGATAGCAAGGAAGAGTATATTCATTTAAAGCATTTAAAGTTTTATTCATTTAAAGTATATTCATTTAAAGTTTTGCACTGGGTGTAAAATAGAATATCTAGTTAAGCAAAATAACAGGATATTCCTGTGGATATGTCATCTAAGTTTCCCAGCTATTGTGGCTCACAGTTTGTCAAACAATCATTCTATAAACACTTAGGATACAGGCTGACTTTTGATGCCAACTTCAGTCTTCAGGGGCAGTTACACCTACTGGTTCTCAGATGCTTGGTTGCATGTGGTTTGAGAGAGCCTGGTCTTTGGCAATACCAGGAGATGAGAGTGTGGGAAAGGCATTTATTTTCATTTAATGGGGGAAGTAGCAAGACAGAAGGTGTAAGAAAAGTGTCATGACATTAGTGATTAAAATGGGCTGAAGAGTCAGTGAGGACCAACCAGGGAAACTCTTTACTAATATTAGCATGTTCTCCCACTGACAAAAATCAGCATTTCCACCTTGTCACATCTTAAGAAAGGAACAGTATTATATATATGTATATAGGTTAAGCAATGGCCTCTTCAGATATTTATATTTTTATATTACTGGGAGGAAAGGCAAAGTGTATTCAGATACTCTGCTACATTTCTATAACTCACAACTGACAGAGATTATAAATTATAAATTGCAGACTGAGTAGTCAATAAAAGGCTCAAGATTATTTTGCCTCTCTTCAAGAAAATAATTAAGCTTAGTATCCCTACCTTTGCTATATCTAAACATCAACATTATTTGAAGTTATTTAAGGTTCAGAAAACCAGTACTGAAAAAAATAACTGTTTTTGAAGCTAGTGTCATTAACAAAATGTCCTGGGGAAATTCAACTAGAAATAATATCTAAACCAGCATACTTCACACATCTTAGATTCACCAAGAACAAAAGAGATTCCACAGAAAACTTATTACAATTCCAAGATCTGTCACAAGCTGCTTTACTGTATAATTAATCAAAAAATGTTTAATGATTTTTGCTTTAAGGAAGTGTTCAATGAAGACTTCACTTACGATATGTAGCACCTTGAGCCCCTCTGGCTCACTGGCCGCCACATATACGTTGGATCTAGGGGCGTTGCTGATCTATGGTGTGTGCCCCATGAGTGTGCAGAGGTGTGTGCATCACAAATAAACCCCCAGCCTTTATCTGAAAACCTTAAACTAGATATCAAGAGCTGATGACTGTAGTGCCAGTTATTCCTCTTAGTAATACAGTTTCAAATCTGTAGACATTCTACTTCCAAAGCCTATCCCACAGCACATTTTATTGCTGAATTTCCTAAGTTAAAGTTTTAATGAAACTACACCATTTTCTTTAAAAGGTCTCTAAAAACTCAAAAGCTTAACTGTTATAAATCACCACAATAATAACATGTCTAGAAGAGATACAGCTTTTCAGCCCTTATACAGTACTCTTCGATCTAAGTCTAACCAACATCCTGTGAAGCTGGAAATTCCTCACAGTGGCTGTGATTTGTTCAATGCTACATTTTTTTTTTCTTCTTTTTTCAAGCCCAGTGACCTTTCAATTTACATTTAGCTGAATGACTTGGATTTATTTTTGCCTTTTCTGACATATTTTTTAAAATGCACAAAATTAATATATGCATCATAATATGCTGGATGAGATGAGGAGAGGAGAGAGGAAAGAGAGGGCGCACCAAGAACCCACGGGCCCTTCCTGGTGGCTCAATGCGTTAAAGCACCGCACTACGAAGCTATCCTCAGCCACCACATCGCGAGTTTGATTCCTGCCAGGGAGGTGACCCATAAGGCGAGATAGACCTCTCCTGACTCGCCCACTGCTCCCCTCAGCAGTGTATTTCAGTGGATCTGCCGGTTCTGCTCCCCACTCTGTCTCTGGTGAGTCCTCTCCCTGCCCCTGCACCTCTGGCCTGTACCCAGTTCTTGTCTGCATAAATAAATAAATCTTTTTTTTAAAAAAAAGAAGCCATGTATCTCATTGTATAGCATGCACTGGCACCAGGCATGTGCAGCCACACACGTTGCACGTGCCAGGTCCAGGGTAGGAAAAACAGTGCAATAGGGAGCCTGTCTCACAAGCACTGTGCTTTCTT